>NC_140166.1:114965036-115215036 GCF_963971535.1 Notolepis coatsorum
CAACAAATGCTTCTTTCAGTCGCAAGTCAGACAGGCTCGTGCTGCTCGCTCATAACGGAGTAGATAGGCACAGAGAGGCGGCTCCATCACTGACTGAGGGCAGCGCACACACACTACACACACACCACGGAGTGACTGTAAACTGTCTCTTACATCATAATAACAAAGCCACATTCCTGATCCCCTGCAGCTCACCTGGAGAAGGTATTAGGTGGGGGAGGGGCTAGGTGTGTTGCAAATAATGTCGGTATACATTTACCTTTTGTCATTTAGCTGACACTTTTAATCCAAAGCGACTTCCAAGTTCTGTACGACAAGTCATCAGGAAGGGCACAACTCGATCAGCTGAGTAACAACGTTCAGGATGTGTAGTTACCATACCAGAGACCATTGACCGGAAGTAGGTGGGAGCCGTTCCCTTCACCGCACGATATGCCAGGTTGAGGGCCTTGAAGCGGATTCGTTCGGCAATGGGGAGCCAGTGCAGGTCCCTAAGAAGTGGGGTGACATGGGCTGACTTGGGTAGATTTGAGATCAGGCGGGCGGCTGCATTCTGAATGAGTTGAAGAGGCTTGGTGGCAGTGGTCGGAAGGCCAGAAAGCAGTGCATTGCAGTAGTCGAGGCGGGATATGACTGTTGATTGGACGAGGAGTTGGGTGGCTTCTTTTGTCAGGAAGGGGTGGATCCTTCTGACGTTGCTCAGGAGGAATCTGCAGGTTCTGGTTGTCAGCCATGTCAGCGCAGAGCCAGCCACTCCCATTCCTGCGAGGGACGCGAGGAGGATCTGATGGTTGACTGTGTCGAAGGCTGCAGATCTAGGAGAATCAGGACAGAGGAGAGGCCTTTCACTTTTGCTAAGTGAAGTGCCTCTGTGATCGCAATGAGGGCCATCTCTGTGGAGTGGCCAGTCTGGAAGCCTGACTGATTAGGGTCTAGGTCCTAGACTCTAGGAGGTCATTCTGTAAGAGATAATCAGTAAGTTGGTTATATACAGTATGTTCAAGTGTTTTAGAAAGGAAGGAGAGAAGAGAGACAGAGCGATAGTTGTTTATGAGCGGTGTGACTCTGGCTTGTTTTAGAGAGGTGAGGACCACCCCCGAGTTGAGGGAGGAGTTGATGGTTGCAGTTAGGAATGGGAGAATGTCTGGTGCTATGGTCTGGAGGAGTGGGGAGGGTAACTGATCCAGCTGGCATGTAGTGGACGGTTGGACGTTACCAGTGTCAGGGTCTCGGCGTCTGTAATGGAAGAGAAAGATGACAGAGTGAAGGATGAGGTTCTCGATTCAGTATTTGGAATGGGTGGGGGTTGGGAGAAGGAGTTGCGGATGTTCTCCACTTTTTCTTCAAAGAAGATTGCAAAGTCTTCGGCAGAGAGAGATTAGGGGGGAGGGGGTGCATGGTAGCATGCAGTTTGCGAAGGTTCTTGGCAGAGGCCTCGAGTACAGTGACTGTCTATACTTCCTCTCACCACTCTCAGGATCTGTCTTTGTTCTCTCACTGCATCTGTAAGCCATGGACTTGTGGGGAACAGCGGGCAGGTTTCTCAGCGAGGGGACAGAGCTTGTTGAAGGAGATTGAGATGGCTGAGAGGAGGGTGGAGGTTGCTGTCTCTCCAACCATAGTCAATCAAGTTGTATGTGTTTTAATTGATTGTTGTCCTTACTTGTCTTATTGTCATGATTTGATATGATGTGTAATTTTATTTTAGCTTAATTCTGTATACTGTACACTCGACGTGACTGTAAGAGAGAAATCTCCGTTGCCTTTTGAGTTTTAAATAAAGGTTTGAAATAAAAGAAAGAGAACAGCCACATGACCTGTATGAGCGGAGCATTGGCCCAGCGGCGGTAGGTCATGCAGGTTGGCGTCAGGCCTGTTTTCTCACCTGAGGCGGTGAAAGATGATCAGATTTAGCTATGTCTGTGTGGACAGCGGTACGGTGAGAGTCGTGGTCACTGCACAGAGAAGAGGTTGGCCGTGTGAGTCTAGCCAAACTACCCCACCATGTGACCCTGCTGATTTCTAAAGCTCTCTCTCTCTCTCTCTCTCTCTCTCTCTCTCTCTCTCTCTCTCTCTCTCTCCCTCTCTCTCTCTCTCTCTCTCTCTCTCTCTCTCTCTCTCTCTCTCTCTCTCTCTCTCTCTCTCCCCTCCCCCCTCTCTCTCTCTCTCTCTCTCTCTCTCTCTCTCTCTCTCTCTCTCTCTCTCTCTCTCTCTCTCTCTCTCTCTCTCTCTCTCTCTCTCTCTCTCTCTCTCTCTCTCTCTCTCTCTCTCTCTCTCTCTCTCTCTCTCTCTCTCTCTCTCTCTCTCTCCTCTCCCTCTCTCTCTCTCTCTCCCTGTCCTCCCACAGGCCCAGAGTGGTACTTGGTGAGGGTGGACCTCTCAGTGACAGACGTGAATGATAATGTCCCTGAGTGGGGCATGGTTCCCTCTCCCTACCTGGCCGTGGTTTCTCCCGACGCCCAGTCTGGCTCCCTGGTCTACAAGCTCCACGCTCTGGATGGCGACGAGGGAAACAACGGGGAGGTGGAGTACTTCCTGTCTGATGGTAGGTCACTTCCTCTTCCTGTCTATGCAGGTGTGATTGACAGTACTTTGCAAACATTTAGATTTTATTACATGTACATTTATTGTTTTTATACAGCACACGTACAGTACAACGGAAATCATTTTGGCATCCAACCAGAGTGCAAGTGCAACATACAATGTACAGGTGATTAAACTGCATATAAAATATATAAATTAGTACTACTGAGTAATTGTGCTAATCAGATGTATGCACAGAGTTGTAGTATTAATATGTACAGTGATACAGGTATTAAGACACTATGGTAGAAGTCATACTGGCCAGCAGCGTAACTAGTAAGAGTAGTTAGACATGTTCAGATATAGATACTATCTACAGGTATGTAAAAATGATTATATGCAGGTATGTATATACCTTAACACATTAACTGCCACAGAGTTTGCCCGTCTCAACCACTCTCTGCCACCACTCTAAGCCTATGGAGATGTTCACCTTCTTTGCAGGGCTATAACTTTTTTAATTGTATTGCTAAATTGACATTACTATGGCCCATTCAACATCGATTATCTATCGTTCAGGATGTAGGAACGTTATACTTTTTCATTCATAGATTCATACGAAAATACCGTCTAGAATATAAATATGTTTTTATCGTTTTCTGCAGTAATTCCTAGAACGTGACTTATAGGCATAAATACATATATAGATTATCAACTGCCGTTTGTTGCCGATACACGCTATATTAAAAATTTCAACTGTACATGATCCTAAACGTTATGACTGATCATGCGCGGATGAGCGGGGGGGGGGGTCGTTTATAATTACGTGATCGTCAGTAAATGCTTTATGTAGTATGGGTGATATATTGATCAGAGCAGTTTGCATTAATAATAATAAACAAACACGCTGAAAGTATCGTTACTGTCCTCTTACCGTTCGCCGATGAGACTGGAGGAAAGATATCCCACTTATTTGACGGCGATCTACTAGATCCATTTCCGGTTTGTATAATAATAATAAACGCCCAAATCATATCGATTATTGAGTTATGGCAGCGATCCATATACACGGATGTGTGTCTAGAGTCCTGCAACAATATGTGAGTGCCGGACGCTTGTGCAGGCTCCCACTGTATCAGCCGGGGCTGGGTGAGGGAATTATGAATACCATGGCGAAAAAATTAAATATGATATCAATAACGTCGTACGCCATGGTTTGGCAGAATTAGCATGACCTTGAAACACGTTGTACGACGTTATTGGCGCCAGATGTGTTAAAATAGTGGCGCTTGTGTGTGACGACAGTGGCTCCGGAGGCAAAATCTATTCACTGCTGCATCCACAGGGAGGCTCTAGCTGCCAAAAAATTCCTGCTGATATCAAAACAGTTTAGGACGAAGCGGTAAGAACTGTCAATTTTATCAAGGTACATCCATTGAATTCACGGTTGTTTCCAGCTTTATGCGATGAGATGGGCAGTGATCACCGGCAATTACTTCTCCACACCGAGTTCTGCTGGCTATCGAGATGAAAGGTGATTGCGCGGCTCTACGAGTTGCGTGATGAAGTTAGAATGTTTTTACTTGACTCAGAATTTGATCTTTCACATAGTTTCTGTGATGCTCAGTGGCCAAATCCCATGCATCCCATCCCGTCTTTACTTTATATATACGTTTGATGTTTATTTATTTTTACTGTTTGCATATGAGGTGGTCCGGGAAATTTTTTGATAACAATTAGTGGTCAGCATAAACAAAATGTTTGGGAACCACTGCCTTAAGGTTTATATATATATATATATATATATATATATATATATATATATATATATATATATATATATATATATATATATATATATATATATATACTATATAATATATATAGTATATACAGCACTATTGTACATGCTATCATACATAGTTATAAGGGTAGACAATAGTAGGTAGGTAGTTATATATCGTATTTGCTTATCGCGTCCCGCTCTGAGCCTTATGAGATACCCCTTATCTCCTATGATACCTACTGTATCCCCAACGAAAACAACTACATGCACCCCACCTATATGGGGCCCCGCCCCTATGGAGGCATAGCCCATATAACCATGACTCTGGTCACCAAACACCATTCCTCTATTTTCGTCCCAGCGTACTGGCTGCGTGCACCATACGTTAACTAGCAGGATGAAAAGATTACGGAAGAGTCGTAATGTTGAAGGCTTACCGGAGGATTGTTTTTCCCTGGATTCTCCGGAGCTTGTTTCGGCGACACATGAGACCTGTGCTGGTGGTTCCTCGGCTGACGGCGACGGACCGAGGGGCAGCGTACAAGGTTTGACTAGCGGGTCGGCTTGTACAAAGGTGAGGTCTGTGTCAGTAGGCATCAATGTCGGTGTTGGTCGTGCTGTGGAGTATGTTTCGGCACCAGGGCCGGGGCGGCTTGGTGATCGTTCCACTGTAGTGGGCGATGTCCTGGCGATCCTGGAACATGCTGTTAACGCTAATGCTACTACTGCTTCTTCTGCTAACGCTGATGTTGACGCTGGAATGTCTAATAATCCCCGCCGCGGGATTCCGCTTTTCCCTCCTCTTGCCAGCTTCATTGATGAAGGTCAGTTGGTGGTGGATGTGGGGGGTTCGCTGAGCTCTATTTACCTTTTTTACGGGTGAAGGGGCTGACAACGGGGTGCAGGCCGGGGGTACCTTGGCTAAGCAGCCAGGTAGCTTCTTTTCTGTGCCCAGGCGGGGATGAACGACGTTCCGCCCAGCCGATGCTTGATAGCATATCGGCTCGGAGGGTGGCAGTATGGACGAATGAGTGGTATACTGCTGCAGGATGGCATTTAGCGGCGGCCAGTGTTATGGCTCAGCTGGCTACTTTCCTATCCAAGATGGCGTCGGGTTGTAGGTCTTTGGGTCCAACCGACATTGTAAACGTGATTCATGTTTGTGGTGTTATAGAGATCTTGACTCAGTCGCAAGCTATAACTGCGGGGAGGATTCGGATGCTATCGACTTTGGTTGTTAGGCATGTTTGGTTGGAGCAGTCTCCTCTTGGGGAAGAGGATAGGTTTTCTCTCCTCACGACTCCTTTTTCCACAGATAGTCTTTTTGGGCGTTCTGTGGAGGCGCAGGCGGTTATTGATCTGGGTCCTACACCACCTCACGCTGTGCAGCCAGAGGTGGGAGCACGGTCTCGTCAACGACTGTGGCGAGATCCTCGACAGGTGGCCATGTTTCCCCCGCCAGTGGTGCCCTGGTTGGAGAGTCAACAGGGTATCGCGAGGCCGACAGCCTTGACGGCCGAGGGATCGGCCATTTTGGGTGATTTCGGGTTTGGTAAACCAACCCGTCGTCATTTTGCCGCGAGCAGCCCGCTCCCCGTTCAATCCTCTCTCTGTTACCCCCAGAAGCGGGACTCTGAGCGTTCTCCTTTGGCTGCGGGCCGCGAACCTTCATTGAAGCGTATGCGGCCCCATTCTTCGCTTCTCATGGGGGCAGGGGCTGACACCCAGTTGATGGCTGAGCCTGGGTCTGTCCGTGAGAATGTTCCGTCGTTGCGTGGTTCCTACACTGCAGGTTGTGGGTGGGTGGAACCTGGTGTTACAGCTGCCACTAGCTCCAGTGGTCAGCAGGGGGACTCGTTGCCTCTTCTGTTGAATGCTCAGCAGGGGTTACCCGGGCTTCGCCCTCGCCAGGCGGGGTATCGCGCTGTTGCCTCCCACTCCCGTCAAACCGGCAGTGGTCTGCAAAGGAGAGGTGAGCATGATTTGAGTGGTAGCAATATCACTGCAGGGCTTCGGCGTGTAGGAGCCCATGGGGTCCTCATGCATTGCGTGTCTAGCTGCGGAACAACTCCTCAGCATGCGCTGGAGGGGTGTTCAGGGGGCGAGTGTGTGTCCACAAGTTTGATGACAGCTCCTCCCGTATCAAACTGGCCCTTTCTGTCGGGGTCCCCCCTTGGGTGCTTTGCACGACGGGGGGGACCGGGCCAACTATCTACTGTTCCTTGCGGCCCAGCGTCAGTTGACGGCGGGGGCGCTGTGGGATTATATTCACATATGGCGACGGGAATGCCCTTTGAATCAGTGGATGCGGAGAACGTTAGAGGCGGGGCTGGTTTTGCAGTTCGCACGACCCCATCCTCCGTTTTCAGGTTTGGTGCCGACCCTATTGTTAGGGTCAGACGCAGTGACAACCCTGGCCGACGAGATCCAATCTCTGTTGGCGAAGCAGGCCGTCGTTGTGGTCCCGAGAGAGGACGCAATGTCAGGCGTCTACTCCGTTATTTTCTGGTACCCAAGAAAACAGGGGGGGTCAGACCTATACTGGATCTGTCCGCGTTCAATCGGTTGATTGTAGCGAGACCATTCAGGATGTTGACCGTCCGACTCCTTCTGCTTGCTGTCAGGAGGGGGGACTGGTTCACCTCCATAGACCTGAAGGATGCGTATTTTCACATCCCCATTTTCCCTCCTCACAGGAAGTTCCTACGGTTCCTGTTTCAGGGCGTAGCGTACGAGTACCACAGAATGCCGTTCGGTTATTCTCTGGCTCCCCGCACATTCACCAAGTGCGTGGCGGCTGCTCTGGGGCCTTTACGTCGTCGGGGGATACGAGTCCTGTTCTATCTCGACGACATTCTACTCCTCAGCCGTTCAGAGGAGGTTGCCAGGTCTCATACTCGACTGGTGGTGGAATTCCTCACCAGCCTGGGTTTTGCTGTGAATTGGAAGAAGAGTACCCCTCTTCCCAGTCGACAGGTGGAGTACTTGGGCTTGACATTGAGGTCGAGGCCCATGATTGCGACCCTCTCGGAGCAGCGTCAGGGGGTTATCCGTCGCGCGCTCGGGGGTTTCCGTCTGGGAGGGACGGTTACGGCGCTGCAGGTGATGTGTCTGCTGGGCCTTATGTCGGCTGCTCACACGGTGGTTCCTCTTGGCCTCCTCTTTATGAGGAGGATACAGAGGTGGTTTGTCTCTTTGAGAATAGATCCGGTGAGGGACAAAAGGAAACGGTTGACGGTTCCTTTGTCGATATGGGGAGATCTCTCCCACTGGGGGAGGCTGGGTACCCTCTCCATTGGGGTCCCCATGAGCAGCAGGGCCTCACACGTCACGGTCTTCACCGACGCCTCTCTCACGGGTTGTGGAGGGACGTGTCGGACCCATGCAGTGGGGGGCAGCTGGACAGGTCATGCTGGCTCGGCTGCCCTGCATATCAATGTGTTGGAGTTGAAGGCGGTCTTCCTGGTCCTCAAACGGTTCGACCACATGTTGGTAGGCAAACACGTTTTGGTCAGGACAGACAGTATGACGGCGGCGGCGTATATCAACAGGCAGGGTGGGACTCGTTCCGCCCGCCTGCTCCGGGCGGCGCGCGATCTGTGGCTGTGGGCATCTCGCAGGCTGCACAGTCTGAGGGCGCTCCACATTCCTGGGCCCTCATTCATCAACGTGTTCTACGCACAGATCTGTGCTTACCCTGTGCGTACGATCATTTCTAAGCAAAGAGTGGGATTCATCAATTTCGATTTGAACTTGACTTCGTGCTTACATCTACGCACAGTTCAGACCTGGCGTACCTAGCGCCCAGTGGTAGAATATATTATTACAACAAGGAAATGAGCTTCTGTGCATAATAACACTGGCACGTTCTGTACGAACCGTAGTTCATTATAGTTCATTGTAAAATAGCAACAGTAGTGTAATTATGGTCAAAACCCTATAAATAGCATTTGGAATAATAGATCTTTCTCTCAGAATGAATGCAGCATGGTTTATATAGCGTTATCGGAATATACGGGGTGTAGGCTACTGACTGACTGCGCTCCGCGTAGCTTGATTGATTGATTGATTGAAAAGTTTATTAACAGATTGCAGAATGGGTACAGTACAGTACAGCTCAGTACATACAATTGTTAATTGGGGATGCAGACCAACTTTCGTCTTGTTTACATCAGGGTCCCCCATTTTCAATTCATCATAAATCATAAAGCTCAACTCGTTATTATTCTGCGCAGACCACAGAAACACGGGAACGTTTTGATTATATTTAAAAGGCTTTACGTTAAACGAAACAAGTGGAACTTCGAAGCTGTAAGCAGAATACAAGTCATATGAATATAGTGTTCTTCCCCCTTTTTACTGTATAAGAAAGAATAGAAAAAAGTGGACAGACTATGTATATGATGGGATTCAAGTTCGCGTTTTTGTTGCTCATAAGCATGCTGTCAGAGTATGATATCTTAATCAAACATTCTAGAACATTTGTCGTCACAGATCATGTCCTAATAGAACATAGGCTATGGCATGGATCGTGATATTGTGTGGACTGTTATTATTACTGTACACCGGTACCACCCATTGTGACAACAGCCTTGTGAGTCCCGCACACAAACATGATGGAATTCAAGTTCATGTATTGAAAGGCAGGCTATCATACATGCAGTGAGATTCATTGTTCTTGTATATGCTCTCGTATTATATTGTTTATATAGGCTACCCAATACTGACATCAAAATAGATTGTAGTATGCCTCTAGAAATCATATGCAGCAGGTAGAAAATTGACGGGAGATCCATCGCGATTTGGAATAAAATTGAGGAGAACTTTAATCCCTGGGGTATTAATCAAACAACACGGGAAAAGGCAGTCATATTCCAGCGCGGTCTTTATTAGCCGACAACAAAATAGATGCATCTAAAAATCATATAGCCAATCGAACACAACTAATAAAGGCATTCATATTACAGCACGGTTATAATGACACACAACCAACGAACGGTCTTTATTAGTATTTTGAGCTGTCCAGGCAGAATTGCAGCAATGGTCTTAGGGAGCCGTTGATATCTGACATCACCGTTTACGAGTCCACCTTTTATTTATCCCACAATACGCGATAGTGTCTTCTTGGTTCGACAGCAGTGAACAATCTTCGTGGAGTTTCTCAGGGTTCCGCTCGGGTCCGTCCATTATTTCACATCCCATGGGGGGTGTTTCCTCATTTTCATGACCATATATGGATAATCATGCACGAGCATTGACGGTAGAACAAAGTGGTATTCATCAACACGGAGGACCATAGAGCCTGCGTACGCACGTGTGATGAATGTCGACTTCCCTGTGCGTACGCTAGTTCTACATTCCGTGCTTACGTGTGGAAGTAGGTCAAGTTCTACGTCCACGTTGATGAATGAGGGCCCTGGTACGGAGAATGTGGGGGCGGATATAATGTCTCGGGGCGGTCTTCGTCACGACGAGTGGGAACTCCGCCCCGACATAGTCAGGCAGATCTGGGATCGGTTCGGGGAGGCCTCGGTGGATCTGTTTGCGTGCCGACACTCTCACAAGTGCCCCTTGTGGTTCTCGCTCAGTCGGGCAGATCATCCCCCCTTGGGGGTGGATGCCTTCTCGACCTTTCCATGGCCGCCCGGTCTTCTGTACGCCTTTCCTCCTGTACAGCTGTTGAGTCAGCTGTTGGAGCGGATACGGAGGGAGCGCAGGACGGTGATCCTGGTCGCACCGGACCGGGGCACGTCAGTGTGGTTCCCGGTCTTAATCCAGCTTCTGGTCGCTCCTCCTTGGGTCATTCCGTGGTCAACGACGGCCCTCTCACAGCGCAACGGATTGTTGTTCCAGCCTCCGGTGTTGGGTCAACGCCTGGTGGTGTGGCTGGTGGGAGGGTGAGTCTGGAGGGGATGGATTCCTCGGTGGTTGATACCATCCGGTGTGCGCATGCTCCCTCCACTGTCGCGGTTTACGCGGGCAGATGGCGTGCGTTCCAAGAGTGGTGTAAGGGGGGGGGCTGGGACCCAGTCTCCTGCCCCCTGGATGCTGTTCTGAGTTATCTCCAGTCTCTTCTTGGTAGACTGTCGGCTTCGACGGTGAGGGTATATGCGGCAGCTATATCCTCCTATCATGAGGGTTTTGAGGGGACTGTTTTGTTCAGCCACCCTCTTGTGAAGCGTTTCCTGCTTGGCGCTCGACGCGTTAAGCCGGTGCAACGCTCCTTGGCTCCGACTTGGGATCTTCAGTTGGTCCTCGGTCGGTTGTCCTTGGCTCCGTTTGAGCCGCTCGAGCAGGCGCCGTTGGGACAGCTGTCCTTCAAGACCGCGTTCCTACTGGCTGTCACTTCCGCTAAACGCGTAGGTGAGCTCTGTGCTCTCTCGGTACGTCCAGAGTGCCTGTCTTTTCGGACCGATTGCGGTGCCACTCTGCGACCTAATCCTGCTTTCGTGCCTAAGAATATCCGGAGTTCCTTCCGCTCCCGGGATATTGTGGTTCAGGCTTTTCGTCCTCCTCCTCACACTAGTGAGTTAGATGCGGGCCTTCACCTGTCATGTCCAGTCCGTGCTTTGGGGATTTACCTCAGCCGTACTCAGGACTTCAGGGTTACCGACCAGCTTTTTGTCTGTTACGGTGGGGCTCGTGCTGGTAAGGCAATGTCGAAGCAGCGCCTGTCCCATTGGTTGTGCGAGGGTATTACCCTCTGCTACACGTTGGCTGGGCAGGATCCCCCTGGGGGCATCAGGGCGCACTCCACTCATGGGGTGGCTGCCTCTGCCGCTCTCCTGGGTGGGGCCTCGGTGGAGGACATCTGTGTTGCGGCTTCATGGTCCTCCCCGGGCCCCTTTGTAAGGTTTTACCTCATGGACATGACCGGGGGTTCTGTCTCCCAGGCGGTTCTGGGGTCTGTGGCCTTTCCTGCTTCCCGTCCATTGGTAGGGTAGCAGGAGTGTATGGGTATGGGCCACAGTGTGTTGAGTCACACGTGGTTCCGCCTGTACGGTGTGTTCAAGGGGTTCTAGTTCCCTCTTGTTCGCATTCAGGTGGAGTTGACTGCGCCCCCCCCCTTCATTAGGAAGGATGGGGTGACAGGGCTCCCCGCACCCCTTCATGTGGGCTTACGGGTCCTCAGGGGGTACATCTGTCGGGTCTCGCGTCCGCTCTTCCCCATATCTCATAAGGCTCAGAGCGGGACGCGATAAGCAAATACGATATATAACGATAGGTTATGTAGATAACCTAGTTATATTAGTATTGGCTGAGCGTCCCGCTCTGCACGGCCCCGAGTTCCCTCTTGAGGGATCTTTTCCTGGGACGGGATTTGGCGAGGAAGGGTGTTTGGTGACCAGAGTCATGGTTATATGGGCTATGCCTCCATAGGGGCGGGGGCCCCATACAGGTGGGGTGCATGTAGTTGTTTTCGTTGGGGATACAGTAGGT
This sequence comes from Notolepis coatsorum, assembly GCF_963971535.1. NCBI lineage: Eukaryota > Metazoa > Chordata > Actinopteri > Aulopiformes > Paralepididae > Notolepis > Notolepis coatsorum. The sequence continues at coordinate 114,976,786 of NC_140166.1, forward strand.
ATCATAGGAGATAAGGGGTATCTCATAAGGCTCAGAGCGGGACGCTCAGCCAATACTAATATAACTAATAATCGTTAAGATTATTATGATTACTATGATTACAGTGTAGGGCAGTTGTAGACAGTGGAAGCTGTGGAGGTTTTTGCACTTATATAAACACAGCTTGATGTACAAACAATACATACAACAATACAAGACGAGCACCACCATCCGCCACCATGGAACAACGTGAAGGTCCTTGGTCACCTGAGAAAGGCTGGAATTGAATGAAGCCAGAACTAACATGGAATGACTGGGGGGGTCTTGCGCAGATGTGCTTTTCTACATGGAATGATAAATGGACTACATTTATATAGTGCTTTCATCCAAAGCGGTTTACAACTTGTGCCTCACATTCACCCTTTCACTCACACATTCCTGAGCCGTTTGTGTACAGTACGTCTATTAACCCTTTCACTGCCACACGACAGAAGGTTAACCCTTTACTATCACACAACCGACGGTCGCAGTGAAATGGTTAACCTCCTGTGTATTGTCGCAGTGAACGGGTTAACTGCTTTGGTAGTGCGGCAGTGAAAGGGTTAAAGATGCATTTAGTAACATCTTCAGTTATTTGAAACAAGTAGCCTACAGTGTAGACTCTCCCGTACAATTCCGTGGAATAATTCAGTGTTTGGGTCAACAGGCCTGCCCCGTGAGACCAAGGCCTTGTGGACTCTATTACTGAATTACCTGCTTGTTTCTTGAAACTGGACATACAGTAGTTGGTGTGTGGCTCGATGAGAAATCTACATTTAAATTCCATGTGGACAACCTTGCCTCCAAGTTGCGACAGGAAATTGGCTTCCTATACAGAAACGGAACCAGCTTTCCTTTAATTAGTAGGAAGAGAGTTGTCGAAGCAGTTTTCTTATCAGTCTTGGACTATGGTAATGTAATCTATAGACATGCTGCAGCCTCAACTCTTGAATCACTGGACTCTGTCTATAAATCTGCCCTCAGATCCATCACTAATGATAAATATGAGACTCATCACAGTGACCTTTATGAGAAGGTTGGTTGGCCCTCGCTGACAGAGAGGCACAACAAACACTGTTATTTGTTCATTTTTAAGGCCCTTACTGGTAAGCTACCCTGTGAGGCCCTCGGTTGCAAAATTACAACATCGCTTTTAGCTTTTAGCTATTTAAAAAAAGTCTGTAAATCTTTTTTTTAGCACATTTACATAGTCAATGGGTCCTGTTGTTCAGCCTCACAATGCTATTGAATAGTAAATGTGTTTATAGGTCCCACATTCTGGCCTCTGAAGTTGCTAATGTCAATTTAATTTGGGCCTTACATTATACTACATTATTATTGATTTATTATTATAATATTATTATTATTGATTATTATTGGATATCGAAATTGCATAAAACTACACTAGCCAGCTCACAGCCTCTGTGAAAGCTGCTGAAAATATGCTTTGCGAAACATTCTTACGTTATTTTCGTGATTATATTTCACGGGTCGAATAAACCTGAACGCTATTGCCATAAAATACAATGTACCTTTAATACAATAATGTACCTTTCCTTTCTGTGAACGTCTAGAAAAAAACGCATCTCAATCTGATGAAAAATGGAGGAGCTATTTACATTATAAAAAAGTAACTGTACTTACAGTAGATTTCATTCACAATCTTTGGTGCCCTGTCACGGGTGCCTGGTGGCACTAAATCCAGATTGAACTCTGCCATTGGAAAGAGGAGATGTGGCTGACTCTTGACCAGGGCCGGATTATGCCACTAGGGTGCCCCTGGGCAAGAAAGTGCCGCCCCCCCCCCCCCTGATAGTAAGTCATACGTTGTAGTCCGTGCAGGTTTTGGTGGTTAAGAGTCAGACAGAGCTCTAGTCTAGAGCTCTCTAACTATTAACTGGGCTGTCTAGGTCTTACACACACACGCCTAGCTTGCCAACACACTTTCCAATTTTTTTTCTAAACTTGCATGCTTCCTTTTAAACCTCCACCTGTCCTGGGTGCGTGCTGTGCAACCCTCTTAACACTTTGAGTGCCAGCAGGGGGCGCACGATTTAGCGTTTGAGTGCCAACGCTCTATTCAATGAGAGGGCGAGCACATTTGCGAACGCATAAACTATATCTTAAATTATGGCTATGTGTCTAATAGGCCCGTCGCTTATCAATGACTTGCTTGCAGTCAACATTGTCAAAACGGATTGTTTTTGTAAAATCTGTACATTTTCGTTTTATACCATTTTGAAAAACGCTCGTTTTTGGAAATTTCCAGAAAAAAGTGATTCTGCAGGAATCGCCCTTTACTGGAATACACAAAAAACGTTGTAATTTTTCGGCCTATTTATGAATAGTTTATTGATAGTATATGTGTACTTATGCACGCTAGAGAAGCGGGCTGAAAAATCGATTATCTTATTTCCTGCACACACACACACACACACACACACACACACACACACACACACACACACACACACACACACACACACACACACACACACATACACACATATGGGACATGTTGCTATATCTGTGAAAAAAGCTCTGATTAGCCCAAGACTGGTAAAATAGATTCCTTACCTCAGATCAGATGTTCTCCAAAAAGATTATTCCAATTTCTGATCGCCATTCCAAATATCGATCACGTTTATTGATCCAACGCTGGGTGCTTGAAACACATATTCCACGCTGTTCTGAGGGACCACAAAGACTGCAATCGGCTCGGATTACATGCCTGACAAGTAAAAGGTGGATTCCGGATTTTCTTTTCCCCATGCGTTTTCATTCAGTCCAATCCAATGGGTGCATTACCATCCGGGAGACGATAGGGGTGGTATTTTCCCTGTTCGAGCTCAGAGAGAGTCCCAGTGGTAACGTGAGGCTAGATTGATGAAAAATGAATGGAAATCGCTAATAAAAAAAATTATGATTAATAACGAGATTTCTTGTCATTGGCACTGAACGGTTGGCATGAAATAACGAGAATTCAAAGTGTTAAATGGTCCTGCTGAAAAACGTCCTATAGTGATTTGGACCTGGTCTACATCTTTGCCTACGGGGACATATTAATCTGCTGAGGACAGCTGTGTGCGTTTCATCATCTAGCCACTTACCTGACACGCCTATGTTGCTGTGTCACAAGGGAACAGACATAAATAGAGGGTTCGGGGGGGCATGTTTGCACGGGGGGGGGGGGGGGGGGGGGGCGTGGTGGTTGGTGCTCCACTGGGAAGAAAATCCTCCAAAAAATCCAGCTCTGTAATACATGGTAAGGCGTGCAATATCAGTTGAAGTCAGGTTTATGGGGATCTTGACGCTCTTTCTGTTACGAAATAGCAATCTCACAGCGGATCTGTAGCAATACGTATTTGGGAAATATTAAGCTAACACCAGGGCCTGTATGGATAAATATTCTGGGAGAGAGAGAATACTGATCTGGGATTTGTGGTTACATAACCTCAGAATTTCACCAGTTAAACTGCTCTCAAACCAGCCCTCCTGTTCTAAGACACTTCATACAGCCTACGGTCACCAGGTGACGTTCTCTTCTCTCTCTCTCTCCTCAAAATAGCTATAAAGCATTTTGTAATGAAACCGATCAAAAGTGGGCTCTTCACAGGGCCTCATGCTTCCCGCCCGCGCTTTTCATGGTGCGTTTGAATCACAGTGAATGCGGTCCAATTTTAAGTCCCGGGGATTGTTTGAGTCTAGTCCCTGATGGGCGCCCAGCGGGGTACCAAGCACCCTCCAAATCCTAGGGTGCACTCTGTGTTTGATTGGTCTCCATTGAGAAAAATTGGTCCAATTCCATTGGCTGTCATTATCCTGTGTCTCCACTGTGTAAAGCTTTATGGAAATGTAATCACTTTACGTAATTTGTGTATCTGCTTTTGCCGGTTTCTTATTATGCATTTATTCCTCTATTCCGACAAGACTTTGAAAAGTACATAAAACAAACCTGATTTTACCAACTCCTCTCCTCTCTCCTTCCCAACCCCAATTTCAAGACAATCTTTTCCCCAGATCACTTGGAGAGAGCCAGGGAGGGGAAACAAAATTATACTTTTGACAAGATTAAAGTAGATTAAAATGTATTGTCATCGTACAGCACAAATACTGTACAGTACAACGAGAATAAGTTGGCATCTAATCAGAGTGCAAATGTAACAGTAAAGGTGCAGATGAGGGTCTGTATGCCGGTTATATCTGTTACATTATACGTTACAATAAATATAGGCAATAAATAATTTGAATCTAAGTGTATACTACCAGTAAGCGTAAAAGTAAACTGTATACACAAGGGGCAGTATACACATGGTACCTTAACTGGCATGATATATGTCATACGTTGTAGTCCATGTATATTTTGGTGGTTAAGAGTCAGACACACTTAGTGGTCAGACATTCCAAATTAGTTAGTTACCCAGCTGCTGGCAGCAGTCCATGCCCACACATATATATATAGTATATACAATATTATTGTACCTGCCTATCATACATAGTTATATGGGTAGACTATAGTTAGAGGTAGTTAGTAATGATTACAGTGTAAGGCAATTGTAGACAGTGAAGGCTGTAGATAGGTATACATTGATATCAGATCATAAAGTTGTTATACGTATATTGGAAGCCAGAAAAGGGAATTGTGCCATCAAGTGCTTGTTTGTTTCTTTGTTTCTTTATTTACACATACACACAAATAAACTTAAAAAATACACATTAGGCTATATCATTTGCGAACAAATGTGAAGGAGAATTGCCTTAAAACCCTCCAGGGGCTTGAAAAGTGGCAGCATATTACAGGAATAATTACAGCAATAAAGTGCTCCTCAGAAACAGCATCTTTACAGCACATTAACGGCTTCTGGAAGTCATAATTACCAGCGGGAAATAACGAGGGCACCTGAGGTGACAAGTTGTGACTGGGAAAATATCAGAGAGAGCATGGCAGTTGATAAAATAGTATATTTCATTATTTTATAATAGAATATGTCTATACTTCCATAGTTTGTTAGATTTTTGTTATATAGTTAGTGAAGTATCCTTCCTGTTCTTCATTTATCTCTATCTAAGTTCATTGATCGTATAGTTTTCTATATCACCCTTCTCCTGCATTGGTTAGGTAGTTCTCAGATGTTTGGTTCAAGTAAGGAGAGACTGACGACGTGGTCAAAAACAACTGCAGTGTTTATTAATACCACAGCTTAGGAATCAACAGGTACATCGTCTCTTTGGTTCAATCTAATTGTCTCTTTCATTCAATCTAATCGTCTCTTCTTTTGGCTTGTTGGGTTCTTCCGGTGCGGTTCTCTGGTTGTTGTCTTGGTTTCCAGGCCAACACGCGTTCTCTCTAGTGGTCCGTGGTCTGGTTGTCACGGCAACCTTGCTTTCGGATCCTGGGAGGTTTGGGAGCGCTTGGTTCTTTCATCTACCCTCGGTGGAGTCTGGATCCCCTGCTGCGAGGCGATTTCATCCGTCATCGGGTCTCAGTCCCTCTGTGTCACGGCTTGGCTCTGCAGTAGCCGGCTTGGCGAGTCTCCCTCTGTGGGGGAGGTTTTCAGCGCTCTCAGGTCTGTCTCTCAGTCTCCAGGTTCCCTGCTGGCTGTGTCTCAGGCTCTGCTCTCGAGTTCTGTGTGGCTCGCCTCTCAGGGGTCCGTCCCCTGTGTGTCTCCGGGTCTGTGTCAGCGCTTCCCCAGGTCCCTTCTGGGTGTGAGTCTCTCCTTTTTTGTGTGTCGCCATCAGCCCTTTTTATCAGGGGGAGAGAGAGAGAGAGAGAGAGGGGGGGAGAGAGGGGGAGGGGGAGAGAGAGAGCGTCCCTGCCTGCCTATTCACGTCCATACGCTTTCCTTATTTGGCCATATTCCAGCAGGAACTTGTCTGCGGGTCTGGTGACAACATGTTACACAATTTCTTCTGCTGACACAACCGTTTGGGTCTGGTGACAACGGTTTCACAGTTTGAATCTGCTGACACTTTACTTGATGAGGGGATCCGTTTCACTGAGAAATACATCATCATGCTTGTGACAAAATGTTTACCTAGTGTAGATAAGAACCAGACTACTTTCAGACAGCCCAGACAACAAACCCTATATATCCGTCCTTTAATAGAACACCTTATTTCCTGATTAAATAATGTGACCAATATTTGTATAGTTTTACCTTCTAGTATTTAAGAGTTTTTATTCTTTATTGTGACTAAGGTATTCTAGTAGTTCTGTCCACATTTTACTTTATTAGTTTTCTCTATATCCTTAAGGTCTAAAAACCGTCTAGTCTAACTATTAGAGTTAATGTGTAACTGGTGGCATTCTACTGTGTAAGGGGAGATTTCCAAATAGTCTGTGTCACCTTTCTGACCTCTGGGTCTTCGTCAGCAGCTGCCGTGTTGTAACCTGAAATTCCTTCCTTAGGGTAAATATGACCTTTTTGATCTCAACGGTTATTCTGAGTTTGGTTCCTGTTTCAACGATAATGATCTCCTCCTTTATCTCTTACCACTTACTTTAAACAAACCTCGCTTCCTGCCAGCTGGCCGGGTGAGGGGCCACTGTCTCTCAACCTCTTTAGCCTGGGGCCACAGAGATAACTTCACATGGTGTTCAAATCACCCTGTCTTTCAAATCAACTTCTCTGTTTTATCATTTGGTACATTTTTAGTTGCTTTATTCATGTTTTCATTTAGAAATATACGACAATCCACCCTTAGGGGGTTTAATAACCTCCTATACAGCATCAATATTCTAAATTAAACATGTTTTTCATAATCATAATATTTGCTAATATTTTTCAAAATTTCAAAAAAATCCAAAATTTACCCAAATCGAACTACAAAACCCCTTTCCATCTGTACAGTTACAAAATCATCACTTCACCTACCTTTTCCTCCTTTCACAGTTTATACACATTTATCAGTTATTATTATGACATCCAGTCTAAGAAAGCTGTTCCTGTTTTTACAAGAAACACTCTTTCAATAATAGCTTTGTTGTTTAGACTATTTTTTATCCGTGTAATTAGCTTAAATGTCTATTTTGTGTAATGGACTCTGCAAGAAAAGATTAATACATCACACCACTAAAAGATTAACTCTCTAAACATTTGAGAGAAATTCAAACAAGCAACATAAATTATTTCTTCTCCTTGAAAAGACCACTGAGGCCTCAATTATCCTTCGCTTTCATCCCTGTCAGTTATCCCTATTCCAACCTCCTAAGGCCTTTACTGCTAACTCGTTTTTGACCGTTTTCTTCTTGTTGTATCTTGTGCTAATCACCGCCTCTTCGTTGTATGCATGTAGATCTCTGTCCTGCTCCGATTCTCCACAGAAGGAAACGATTTTCCCTCTGTCCTTTTTTGCATTTTGGATTATTATTTACAAACACACAATAGATTGGAAACATTTATTTTCGCAGATACATTCTCTACTGTTCTGCATTCTGACAATACATTTTTCTCCAAATTTTTTATCTATGTATTTCACAGCTTCCTACGTTAGCATTCAATCAAATCATCTTTGTCTCATTTCTTTTTGTGCTGTACTGTTTTACTAGATTCAATATCTCAAGATCAACACAACTACCTCCACCCTTGACAGTGGAATATCCATTATTTCACTATCAAATACCTTGTTTCCCGACAGCTCCTCGGTCCGGACAGTCAGCTCTAGACGAGGCCAATCACCAACAGAACCTATGTGCATGGTCAACAAACCACAGTCCCTTTAAACACACATCACACACACTCCGCCAGCTTTCAACAACCCGGTGCAGAGTCTTCCATAAGTCAATCATCAAATTCACATGTCTGCACCCTACATGAACACTATTTCGGCCAATTTGCGACCAAAAACCTACAGAGCTTTCTATAGACAGAGAAATATGTTTCCCCAACCCTTACCATAACCCAAAAAGTGACACAACCGCCCAGATTCTACATCTGGACTCTTAATGAGCGGAAAACAAACCATGAACCAGCTCCCGTCCATTCTCAGTTTCCAGCTCATTATATCAGACCTCCTACCAGTCTCGCTGTGTCACCACCACCTGCTATCCCTGACCGGCGAGAGATCCCTCCCAGCCAGCCAGTTCCTAAAAAAATATAGTCAAACAAAAACAAAGAAAATTGTAAATAAACAAAAGAATTGTGAGTGCCTACATGCTACACACCCATCCAACAGAATTAAACTATCATCTAGAGGCATAAATACCCCCGCAAAAACTTAAGACAGCAAAATTAAAAATCCAAAAAGAAATAAAATAAGTAATGAATAATATTAACATTGTTGTGTTTTTCCTTTTTTTTTTTTTTTTTTTTTAAGTCTACTGGACCACCCTTTGATCAAGGATGCAATCACCACTATAAATATTCCTTTGTTTTTAACTCTGTCCAATATCAAATGTTCCATTGTTCCTGTCTAAAGCCATTAATTTTGTTAGTCTGATTAGCCCAGGCAATATTCAGTTATGTCATCCCTCTATAGCCCCAACTTACCCTGGTTAGTCTTCCAAACCATTTTAGTAACTTGCACACCTAATCAAACCTTATCTATGTATCTGCGTCTCTATCTTTATTCTAATCAGTCTCATTATCCATTTTAATTTATCAATAACTCTATTTACTCGAGCACCCAAAAGGATTTGTTTGTGCATTTCCGCTTTGCTCTTAATTAACCTATGACCTATGCAGACACCTCCTCTGAAAATGTCCCAACTCTCCACATTTCCAGCAACTCTGTTTTCTGATGGACTCTCGCCCTCTACCGGACTTTTGCTGAGCCCTCCACTCTTTGTCACATGACCGAGCGAAATGGCCAACCTCCCCACAATCCCAGCACACAGCCGACGCCGGCCATCCCAGGGGTTCCAGTTTACCACGACTCCCACAGTCTCTCGGCTGGCCTCCCACAGTCCTCGCCAGGTCCACCCTTCTCCTGTCCTCTGGTCGCATGTCCTGTTGCCTGGAGGAGAGAGGGGCATACCTGTCCTTTTCTGCTGCCTCTCCTCGGGCCTTCTCTTGTTGGGAGGGGCCTGGAAACTCACCCCTCCTGCGGTTCTGTTCACCCTGTCGCGGCCCAGTTCCCTGTCCGGGCAACGGGGCACAGGGCACTCTTTGATCCCAGCGGCCTAGGTCAGACGCCCGAAGCATGATCTCAACAGCTGTCGCTTCTAGCAGCGCAGCCTTTCTTGCCAGTTCTCGTTCCAATCTCTGAGTCTCGTGTGCGGCTTGACCGATCTCCAGCTGTGTCTTCATCAGATCTCGATGAACTGCCTCGTGTTGTTCGAACGCTGTCACAAACGCTCTCTGTTGTCTATAGTATGCTGCCTCTTCCCCCATCTCAGCACTGGCGGTTTGACTTCCCATCGCTGGGCTCCGCCTCTCATCTTGGCTTTGGTGCTGAGGGCAGGGTGGACATGGGAAACGGGTGGGCTGTAGAAACTGTTCGTGTAGTATTCCATACCTGCTGTCGGTCTCAGTTCCAGCCCTCCGGCCAGAGTGGAATTCGTGGGACGGCTGTATCCTCAGTCTCTTTTTCTGCCCCTTGGTTAAACCGCAGTCGCCTGCAATGGACACTCCAGCTTGAATCGGTTCTGGTTGGAGTAACACCATTGTCACTGGTTCACTCCCCTGTATTGGAACCAAAGTCAACATTTCAAGTCCTTCTGTCGTACTGGTCACATGAGAGAAGTCCATATTCCAATCAATCAGATCATAATCACTGGTAAAGTCTATCTGGGAAATGTCTGCAGAGGCTCTCGGCGTTCTCCCCCCGATGGCCTGATCACTAAGGCCCTTTTCCATATTGTCGTTGTTGTTATTCTATTATTATTGCATCTATCGCTTCAGTTATTCCTATTAATGTTCCACTAAGGTGAACTTCCTATGTTACTGTCATTCACTTCACTCTTTCAAACACTCCTGTAACACCGTTTGAAAAAACAAGTTCCTCTGTCTTTCACTATTACCACTTACTTGAGTTAAAACACTCACACTGTCAAATTTTTACTGTGCAGACAAGGATTGATAACTGGCTTATCATTCATACTTATACCAAGGCTCATTACAGCCGTTTTCCCTAGATGGTTATGGAAATCGTTAGAGCTCCTGTCCGGCCGAGCACCTGTACAGAAAGAAAGCAGAAACATCCAGACTTAATACAGTGGCATTTCCCTATTATTTCCACTCTTCGTTATGCATTGGAAATGTCGGGCAACACTATACTAAAATATTTAGAGAGACACAGTGTGATTTGTTTGAATAATAACGATACAGCTTATCTTGTTTTTTGTCCGTTCCTTCAACAGGAACACTGGAGGTTTCCAATCCCCTGTGTGCTCTCTCCACCTGATTTTCTGGGAAATATAATCATTAGTCCCATTCCTATCCATTGTCTAATAATCCTTTGTAAACCTGGTCCTTCATCTGATTCTAATCTCTCTTTGCTTGATGAATCTGTTCATCCTAACCTTATTTCTTACTTTTAAATGCCCGATTAGCGTATCGACTAAATGTATTATTCCGATTAGCGTATCGACTAAATGTATTATTCGCTTTTGCTTCACTCCTCATACAACATCAATTTCATTCACTCCTTACACACACACTTGTACCCCCTCACAACACTTAATAAAAATTAATCAGTGTTGCTACTGCTACCAACCACCAATCAGGGAAAACAATAAACCTTTAGCAACTTAGATCACTAAAACCCTGACGACACATAGCACAGCTGGCCACGTTAATAAATTCACGGACACCCGCACCATGCCACCGCAATATCCTTCAGATCCTTGAATACACAAAGAACCGTCCGTCTTCAGCCCAAAGCGTTTTCCTCCAGTCGCGAATCCGAACGAAAACACCCCAAGCTTCCCACCAAGGAATATCACAAATCATCCTACCACCACCAGCACCTAGACAGGCCAACGCCCATCCGGTACCTACTTCACATACACAATAACAACGCAGTTCAAACAAACCTACAAACCAATAACCCACAACATACGCCGCAATCTAGGGATGGAGAACCACCGGGCGAAATACAAGGAGAGACAGAGGGGGGGCGAAGGGAAAAGAAAAAAGGAGGGAGGGATACAGGGATACAGGGACTAAGGGGAGGAAAGGGGGGGGGGGGGGGGGGCACACAACGCAACATTAACTATTACCAAAACCGTCTACACTCAATCAGCAGAATACCCCGTATCGCCCGGTCCAGTTAAACCCACAGGACTTCAAACACTATCACCATCATCTGCTGCCAACTTTAACTTAAATCAACCTTAACTTCAATCAGACTAAAAGAGTCCGCATGGAGAGACATAGAGGGAGGGGGGGGAGGGCTCCAAAATAACCATGAATATCCTATTTACCCTTACGCAATAATTTAGCAAGTAACACTATTCTAATATAACCAATATAACCAATTTTAATATAACCAATACTCCACGCCCATGATGAATTGAAAATGGGGGACCCTGATGTAAACAAGACGAAAGTCTTTCTCTGGTCTGCATCCCCTTAACAATTGTGTGTATTGAGCTGTACCGTATTGTACCCATTCTACAATCTGTTAATAAAATTTTCCAATCAATCAATCAATCAGGCAATCTATCCTAAACAAAACTCCCTTTGTGCACCCGTCATCTCACAAAGTTAAGCTGGGAGACAGGGATGGAGCGGAGGGGGGCGGGGGTGGAGGAGGGAGGGAGGGAGGGAGGGAAGGAGGGAGAGAGGGAGGGAGGGAGGGAGGGAGAGAGAGAGAGAGGGAGGGAGGGAGGGAGGGAGGGAGGGAGGGAGGGAGGGAGGGAGGGACAGGGAGGGAGGGAGGGAAGGAGGAAGGGGAGAGTGTGAACGAGGGAGGAAGAGACAGAGGAAAAAAGGGGGGGGGGGGGGGGTTTCACGCAACCAAAGTCACAAACAAACTCACACATCTATCCCATACTATCCCACCAGCGCCATTACCCCTGGCCCATAACAAATACAGACCTATAATCAAACCAGTAAACACACCCATCATCAACAACAGAAAAAACCGATAAAAAGAACTCACAAATTCCCACAGATTGTCGCTACTCAAAACCTATAATAATCACAAACGTTCTCTATTGTTTACTGCACCTCGTTCCACCTGTAAAGGTGAAACTATAAAAGAGGCAACAGCGCCCTCCGCTGGAACGTCCTGTCCATCACCACCATTGCACTACAGCACTCACCACTTCCTGTAGGAGGCGCCCACGCCTCCCCCGCAAGTGCGTCATTACGTAAACCACCCCAAGACCCGACGCTCCCAGTGACGTCATCAGCTCCAAAATCCCCATTTTCTTTGATCGTTACTACATTAATTTTAGACTTTATCCCCACCGTTTTGAAAAATTTCAACGCACACTTCACATTATCCAGGTTCCATCACACATGCCATTCATTCAATTCACTCGACAACGCAACACAGCGACCACACGCTAGTCCCGTCGCGCTCAGCTAATGCTGGCAGGACAGGGGTGTGGTTTCTCCCCGCTGCAGCCTTGGCCACCTGGTTCATAATAATACAAAAAATACCTTGACATTCACTCAGAGCTCCTAACATTCATCCATTCAAACACATATACTCAGCAAAACAATGTCTCATTCATAAGCATACCATTCATTAGCACACATTCATCCTAAACGCATTTGCTGCCCATTTCACACAATATCCTCCTATGTTCTAATCACATGTGCAGTATCTACTTCCAAAGTGCTTCATATATCTACTGAGTCCGACTTGCTATACCCCTGAGAAAACCCCACTCCATTCATGTATAGTAGCCCGTGAAGAGTTTCAGCAGCGCCCTTTGTTGGCTTGTATCGGAGTGTTATATGGCCAAATCGTGTGTGCGACCGTACTCCCCGCTACCCGTAGAGCCCCTTGTCGGCTTGATTTCCTCTACATTCCCTCATTCCTCCACGCGGCTGATGTTCTTCAGATATCGACCTTAGCCAATCTGAGCCTAAATGACGTCGGACTAGAAGTGGTAATTCGCTTATGGAACGTCTTCCAAAGTCCATTACTCCGTCGCACCGATTCTAAGTGTGGTTTCTACAGCATCCTAGCCCGAACCCTATCCTCTTCTCATCTCCCTGTTCTCTGTTTCTCTTCGCGGAACCAGGCTATCCCTGTACTTCACCACGGTTCTCTTATTCCACTCTTTAAGATCTGACTACTCCTCTTTACCCTTTAATGAACCACTACGTCACGCACAGTCCCACTTCCCGCTATCTGTGACTAATCTCCGTTCTACTGCTCCTACGCCGGTCCCCTCAAATATTTTACCTAATCCCTAGCCTATCCCCTAAGCTGATATAACTAAATACAGACATCTATTTCCTCTCCTCACTTGGCCTTGTACCAACTATAGGCATCCTAACTGAACATCCCCTAACCCCTACGCTTCCTAAGTGCAGCGCCGGTGTGTGGCTGAGACCAGAGCCAGTCGTAGAGAGCATCGATGAGGGGGAGAGAACCCCTCTGTGTCCTTGAGAAGTGGCCGCCGTCGTTGTCAACCGGTTCTGGTCGAATGCAGCACGGGTCACCGCACCAATTGAAGTATCCTTCCTGTTCTTCATTTATCTCTATCTAAGTTCATTGATCGTATAGTTTTCTATATCACCCTTCTCCTGCATTGGTTAGGTAGTTCTCAGATGTTTGGTTCAAGTAAGGAGAGACTGACGACGTGGTCAAAAACAACTGCGGTGTTTATTAATACCACAGCTTAGGAATCAACAGGTACATCGTCTCTTTGGTTCAATCTAATTGTCTCTTTCATTCAATCTAATCGTCTCTTCTTTTGGCTTGTTGGGTTCTTCCGGTGCGGTTCTCTGGTTGTTGTGTTGGTTTCCAGGCCAACACGCGTTCTCTCTAGTGGTCCGTGGTCTGGTTGTCACGGCAACCTTGCTTTCGGATCCTGGGAGGTTTGGGAGCGCTTGGTTCTTTCATCTACCCTCGGTGGAGTCTGGATCCCCTGCTGCGAGGCGATTTCATCCGTCATCGGGTCTCAGTCCCTCTGTGTCACGGCTTGGCTCTGCAGTAGCTGGCTTGGCGAGTCTCCCTCTGTGGGGGAGGTTTTCAGCGCTCTCAGGTCTGTCTCTCAGTCTCCAGGTTCCCTGCTGGCTGTGTCTCAGGCTCTGCTCTTGAGTTCTGTGTGGCTCGCCTCTCAGGGGTCCGTCCCCTGTGTGTCTCCGGGTCTGTGTCAGCGCTTCCCCAGGTCCCTTCTGGGTGTGAGTCTCTCCTTTTTTGTGTGTCGCCATCAGCCCTTTTTATCAGGGGGAGAGAGAGAGAGAGAGAGAGGGGGGGAGAGAGGGGGAGGGGGAGAGAGAGAGCGTCCCTGCCTGCCTATTCACGTCCATACGCTTTCCTTATTTGGCCATATTCCAGCAGGAACTTGTCTGCGGGTCTGGTGACAACATGTTACACAATTTCTTCTGCTGACACAACCGTTTGGGTCTGGTGACAACGGTTTCACAGTTTGAATCTGCTGACACTTTACTTGATGAGGGGATCCGTTTCACTGAGAAATACATCATCATGCTTGTGACAAAATGTTTACCTAGTGTAGATAAGAACCAGACTACTTTCAGACAGCCCAGACAACAAACCCTATATATCCGTCCTTTAATAGAACACCTTATTTCCTGATTAAATAATGTGACCAATATTTGTATAGTTTTACCTTCTAGTATTTAAGAGTTTTTATTCTTTATTGTGACTAAGGTATTCTAGTAGTTCTGTCCACATTTTACTTTATTAGTTTTCTCTATATCCTTAAGGTCTAAAAACCGTCTAGTCTAACTATTAGAGTTAATGTGTAACTGGTGGCATTCTACTGTGTAAGGGGAGATTTCCAAATAGTCTGTGTCACCTTTCTGACCTCTGGGTCTTCGTCAGCAGCTGCCGTGTTGTAACCTGAAATTCCTTCCTTAGGGTAAATATGACCTTTTTGATCTCAACGGTTATTCTGAGTTTGGTTCCTGTTTCAACGATAATGATCTCCTCCTTTATCTCTTACCACTTACTTTAAACAAACCTCGCTTCCTGCCAGCTGGCCGGGTGAGGGGCCACTGTCTCTCAACCTCTTTAGCCTGGGGCCACAGAGATAACTTCACATGGTGTTCAAATCACCCTGTCTTTCAAATCAACTTCTCTGTTTTATCATTTGGTACATTTTTAGTTGCTTTATTCATGTTTTCATTTAGAAATATACGACAATCCACCCTTAGGGGGTTTAATAACCTCCTATACAGCATCAATATTCTAAATTAAACATGTTTTTCATAATCATAATATTTGCTAATATTTTTCAAAATTTCAAAAAAATCCAAAATTTACCCAAATCGAACTACAAAACCCCTTTCCATCTGTACAGTTACAAAATCATCACTTCACCTACCTTTTCCTCCTTTCACAGTTTATACACATTTATCAGTTATTATTATGACATCCAGTCTAAGAAAGCTGTTCCTGTTTTTACAAGAAACACTCTTTCAATAATAGCTTTGTTGTTTAGACTATTTTTTATCCGTGTAATTAGCTTAAATGTCTATTTTGTGTAATGGACTCTGCAAGAAAAGATTAATACATCACACCACTAAAAGATTAACTCTCTAAACATTTGAGAGAAATTCAAACAAGCAACATAAATTATTTCTTCTCCTTGAAAAGACCACTGAGGCCTCAATTATCCTTCGCTTTCATCCCTGTCAGTTATCCCTATTCCAACCTCCTAAGGCCTTTACTGCTAACTCGTTTTTGACCGTTTTCTTCTTGTTGTATCTTGTGCTAATCACCGCCTCTTCGTTGTATGCATGTAGATCTCTGTCCTGCTCCGATTCTCCACAGAAGGAAACGATTTTCCCTCTGTCCTTTTTTGCATTTTGGATTATTATTTACAAACACACAATAGATTGGAAACATTTATTTTCGCAGATACATTCTCTACTGTTCTGCATTCTGACAATACATTTTTCTCCAAATTTTTTATCTATGTATTTCACAGCTTCCTACGTTAGCATTCAATCAAATCATCTTTGTCTCATTTCTTTTTGTGCTGTACTGTTTTACTAGATTCAATATCTCAAGATCAACACAACTACCTCCACCCTTGACAGTGGAATATCCATTATTTCACTATCAAATACCTTGTTTCCCGACAGCTCCTCGGTCCGGACAGTCAGCTCTAGACGAGGCCAATCACCAACAGAACCTATGTGCATGGTCAACAAACCACAGTCCCTTTAAACACACATCACACACACTCCGCCAGCTTTCAACAACCCGGTGCAGAGTCTTCCATAAGTCAATCATCAAATTCACATGTCTGCACCCTACATGAACACTATTTCGGCCAATTTGCGACCAAAAACCTACAGAGCTTTCTATAGACAGAGAAATATGTTTCCCCAACCCTTACCATAACCCAAAAAGTGACACAACCGCCCAGATTCTACATCTGGACTCTTAATGAGCGGAAAACAAACCATGAACCAGCTCCCGTCCATTCTCAGTTTCCAGCTCATTATATCAGACCTCCTACCAGTCTCGCTGTGTCACCACCACCTGCTATCCCTGACCGGCGAGAGATCCCTCCCAGCCAGCCAGTTCCTAAAAAAATATAGTCAAACAAAAACAAAGAAAATTGTAAATAAACAAAAGAATTGTGAGTGCCTACATGCTACACACCCATCCAACAGAATTAAACTATCATCTAGAGGCATAAATACCCCCGCAAAAACTTAAGACAGCAAAATTAAAAATCCAAAAAGAAATAAAATAAGTAATGAATAATATTAACATTGTTGTGTTTTTCCTTTTTTTTTTTTTTTTTTTTTTTAAGTCTACTGGACCACCCTTTGATCAAGGATGCAATCACCACTATAAATATTCCTTTGTTTTTAACTCTGTCCAATATCAAATGTTCCATTGTTCCTGTCTAAAGCCATTAATTTTGTTAGTCTGATTAGCCCAGGCAATATTCAGTTATGTCATCCCTCTATAGCCCCAACTTACCCTGGTTAGTCTTCCAAACCATTTTAGTAACTTGCACACCTAATCAAACCTTATCTATGTATCTGCGTCTCTATCTTTATTCTAATCAGTCTCATTATCCATTTTAATTTATCAATAACTCTATTTACTCGAGCACCCAAAAGGATTTGTTTGTGCATTTCCGCTTTGCTCTTAATTAACCTATGACCTATGCAGACACCTCCTCTGAAAATGTCCCAACTCTCCACATTTCCAGCAACTCTGTTTTCTGATGGACTCTCGCCCTCTACCGGACTTTTGCTGAGCCCTCCACTCTTTGTCACATGACCGAGCGAAATGGCCAACCTCCCCACAATCCCAGCACACAGCCGACGCCGGCCATCCCAGGGGTTCCAGTTTACCACGACTCCCACAGTCTCTCGGCTGGCCTCCCACAGTCCTCGCCAGGTCCACCCTTCTCCTGTCCTCTGGTCGCATGTCCTGTTGCCTGGAGGAGAGAGGGGCATACCTGTCCTTTTCTGCTGCCTCTCCTCGGGCCTTCTCTTGTTGGGAGGGGCCTGGAAACTCACCCCTCCTGCGGTTCTGTTCACCCTGTCGCGGCCCAGTTCCCTGTCCGGGCAACGGGGCACAGGGCACTCTTTGATCCCAGCGGCCTAGGTCAGACGCCCGAAGCATGATCTCAACAGCTGTCGCTTCTAGCAGCGCAGCCTTTCTTGCCAGTTCTCGTTCCAATCTCTGAGTCTCGTGTGCGGCTTGACCGATCTCCAGCTGTGTCTTCATCAGATCTCGATGAACTGCCTCGTGTTGTTCGAACGCTGTCACAAACGCTCTCTGTTGTCTATAGTATGCTGCCTCTTCCCCCATCTCAGCACTGGCGGTTTGACTTCCCATCGCTGGGCTCCGCCTCTCATCTTGGCTTTGGTGCTGAGGGCAGGGTGGACATGGGAAACGGGTGGGCTGTAGAAACTGTTCGTGTAGTATTCCATACCTGCTGTCGGTCTCAGTTCCAGCCCTCCGGCCAGAGTGGACTTCGTGGGACGGCTGTATCCTCAGTCTCTTTTTCTGCCCCTTGGTTAAACCGCAGTCGCCTGCAATGGACACTCCAGCTTGAATCGGTTCTGGTTGGAGTAACACCATTGTCACTGGTTCACTCCCCTGTATTGGAACCAAAGTCAACATTTCAAGTCCTTCTGTCGTACTGGTCACATGAGAGAAGTCCATATTCCAATCAATCAGATCATAATCACTGGTAAAGTCTATCTGGGAAATGTCTGCAGAGGCTCTCGGCGTTCTCCCCCCGATGGCCTGATCACTAAGGCCCTTTTCCATATTGTCGTTGTTGTTATTCTATTATTATTGCATCTATCGCTTCAGTTATTCCTATTAATGTTCCACTAAGGTGAACTTCCTATGTTACTGTCATTCACTTCACTCTTTCAAACACTCCTGTAACACCGTTTGAAAAAACAAGTTCCTCTGTCTTTCACTATTACCACTTACTTGAGTTAAAACACTCACACTGTCAAATTTTTACTGTGCAGACAAGGATTGATAACTGGCTTATCATTCATACTTATACCAAGGCTCATTACAGCCGTTTTCCCTAGATGGTTATGGAAATCGTTAGAGCTCCTGTCCGGCCGAGCACCTGTACAGAAAGAAAGCAGAAACATCCAGACTTAATACAGTGGCATTTCCCTATTATTTCCACTCTTCGTTATGCATTGGAAATGTCGGGCAACACTATACTAAAATATTTAGAGAGACACAGTGTGATTTGTTTGAATAATAACGATACAGCTTATCTTGTTTTTTGTCCGTTCCTTCAACAGGAACACTGGAGGTTTCCAATCCCCTGTGTGCTCTCTCCACCTGATTTTCTGGGAAATATAATCATTAGTCCCATTCCTATCCATTGTCTAATAATCCTTTGTAAACCTGGTCCTTCATCTGATTCTAATCTCTCTTTGCTTGATGAATCTGTTCATCCTAACCTTATTTCTTACTTTTAAATGCCCGATTAGCGTATCGACTAAATGTATTATTCCGATTAGCGTATCGACTAAATGTATTATTCGCTTTTGCTTCACTCCTCATACAACATCAATTTCATTCACTCCTTACACACACACTTGTACCCCCTCACAACACTTAATAAAAATTAATCAGTGTTGCTACTGCTACCAACCACCAATCAGGGAAAACAATAAACCTTTAGCAACTTAGATCACTAAAACCCTGACGACACATAGCACAGCTGGCCACGTTAATAAATTCACGGACACCCGCACCATGCCACCGCAATATCCTTCAGATCCTTGAATACACAAAGAACCGTCCGTCTTCAGCCCAAAGCGTTTTCCTCCAGTCGCGAATCCGAACGAAAACACCCCAAGCTTCCCACCAAGGAATATCACAAATCATCCTACCACCACCAGCACCTAGACAGGCCAACGCCCATCCGGTACCTACTTCACATACACAATAACAACGCAGTTCAAACAAACCTACAAACCAATAACCCACAACATACGCCGCAATCTAGGGATGGAGAACCACCGGGCGAAATACAAGGAGAGACAGAGGGGGGGCGAAGGGAAAAGAAAAAAGGAGGGAGGGATACAGGGATACAGGGACTAAGGGGAGGAAAGGGGGGGGGGGGGGGCACACAACGCAACATTAACTATTACCAAAACCGTCTACACTCAATCAGCAGAATACCCCGTATCGCCCGGTCCAGTTAAACCCACAGGACTTCAAACACTATCACCATCATCTGCTGCCAACTTTAACTTAAATCAACCTTAACTTCAATCAGACTAAAAGAGTCCGCATGGAGAGACATAGAGGGAGGGGGGGGAGGGCTCCAAAATAACCATGAATATCCTATTTACCCTTACGCAATAATTTAGCAAGTAACACTATTCTAATATAACCAATATAACCAATTTTAATATAACCAATACTCCACGCCCATGATGAATTGAAAATGGGGGACCCTGATGTAAACAAGACGAAAGTCTTTCTCTGGTCTGCATCCCCTTAACAATTGTGTGTATTGAGCTGTACCGTATTGTACCCATTCTACAATCTGTTAATAAAATTTTCCAATCAATCAATCAATCAGGCAATCTATCCTAAACAAAACTCCCTTCGTGCACCCGTCATCTCACAAAGTTAAGCTGGGAGACAGGGATGGAGCGGAGGGGGGCGGGGGTGGAGGAGGGAGGGAGGGAGGGAGGGAAGGAGGGAGAGAGGGAGGGAGGGAGGGAGGGAGAGAGAGAGAGAGGGAGGGAGGGAGG
This sequence comes from Notolepis coatsorum, assembly GCF_963971535.1. Lineage (NCBI taxonomy): Eukaryota > Metazoa > Chordata > Actinopteri > Aulopiformes > Paralepididae > Notolepis > Notolepis coatsorum. Next base: position 114,997,119 of record NC_140166.1, read on the forward strand.
GAGGGAGGGAGGGAGGGAGGGACAGGGAGGGAGGGAGGGAAGGAGGAAGGGGAGAGTGTGAACGAGGGAGGAAGAGACAGAGGAAAAAAGGGGGGGGGGGGGGTTTCACGCAACCAAAGTCACAAACAAACTCACACATCTATCCCATACTATCCCACCAGCGCCATTACCCCTGGCCCATAACAAATACAGACCTATAATCAAACCAGTAAACACACCCATCATCAACAACAGAAAAAACCGATAAAAAGAACTCACAAATTCCCACAGATTGTCGCTACTCAAAACCTATAATAATCACAAACGTTCTCTATTGTTTACTGCACCTCGTTCCACCTGTAAAGGTGAAACTATAAAAGAGGCAACAGCGCCCTCCGCTGGAACGTCCTGTCCATCACCACCATTGCACTACAGCACTCACCACTTCCTGTAGGAGGCGCCCACGCCTCCCCCGCAAGTGCGTCATTACGTAAACCACCCCAAGACCCGACGCTCCCAGTGACGTCATCAGCTCCAAAATCCCCATTTTCTTTGATCGTTACTACATTAATTTTAGACTTTATCCCCACCGTTTTGAAACATTTCAACGCACACTTCACATTATCCAGGTTCCATCACACATGCCATTCATTCAATTCACTCGACAACGCAACACAGCGACCACACGCTAGTCCCGTCGCGCTCAGCTAATGCTGGCAGGACAGGGGTGTGGTTTCTCCCCGCTGCAGCCTTGGCCACCTGGTTCATAATAATACAAAAAATACCTTGACATTCACTCAGAGCTCCTAACATTCATCCATTCAAACACATATACTCAGCAAAACAATGTCTCATTCATAAGCATACCATTCATTAGCACACATTCATCCTAAACGCATTTGCTGCCCATTTCACACAATATCCTCCTATGTTCTAATCACATGTGCAGTATCTACTTCCAAAGTGCTTCATATATCTACTGAGTCCGACTTGCTATACCCCTGAGAAAACCCCACTCCATTCATGTATAGTAGCCCGTGAAGAGTTTCAGCAGCGCCCTTTGTTGGCTTGTATCGGAGTGTTATATGGCCAAATCGTGTGTTCGACCGTACTCCCCGCTACCCGTAGAGCCCCTTGTCGGCTTGATTTCCTCTACATTCCCTCATTCCTCCACGCGGCTGATGTTCTTCAGATATCGACCTTAGCCAATCTGAGCCTAAATGACGTCGGACTAGAAGTGGTAATTCGCTTATGGAACGTCTTCCAAAGTCCATTACTCCGTCGCACCGATTCTAAGTGTGGTTTCTACAGCATCCTAGCCCGAACCCTATCCTCTTCTCATCTCCCTGTTCTCTGTTTCTCTTCGCGGAACCAGGCTATCCCTGTACTTCACCACGGTTCTCTTATTCCACTCTTTAAGATCTGACTACTCCTCTTTACCCTTTAATGAACCACTACGTCACGCACAGTCCCACTTCCCGCTATCTGTGACTAATCTCCGTTCTACTGCTCCTACGCCGGTCCCCTCAAATATTTTACCTAATCCCTAGCCTATCCCCTAAGCTGATATAACTAAATACAGACATCTATTTCCTCTCCTCACTTGGCCTTGTACCAACTATAGGCATCCTAACTGAACATCCCCTAACCCCTACGCTTCCTAAGTGCAGCGCCGGTGTGTGGCTGAGACCAGAGCCAGTCGTAGAGAGCATCGATGAGGGGGAGAGAACCCCTCTGTGTCCTTGAGAAGTGGCCGCCGTCGTTGTCAACCGGTTCTGGTCGAATGCAGCACGGGTCACCGCACCAATTGAAGTATCCTTCCTGTTCTTCATTTATCTCTATCTAAGTTCATTGATCGTATAGTTTTCTATATCACCCTTCTCCTGCATTGGTTAGGTAGTTCTCAGATGTTTGGTTCAAGTAAGGAGAGACTGACGACGTGGTCAAAAACAACTGCGGTGTTTATTAATACCACAGCTTAGGAATCAACAGGTACATCGTCTCTTTGGTTCAATCTAATTGTCTCTTTCATTCAATCTAATCGTCTCTTCTTTTGGCTTGTTGGGTTCTTCCGGTGCGGTTCTCTGGTTGTTGTCTTGGTTTCCAGGCCAACACGCGTTCTCTCTAGTGGTCCGTGGTCTGGTTGTCACGGCAACCTTGCTTTCGGATCCTGGGAGGTTTGGGAGCGCTTGGTTCTTTCATCTACCCTCGGTGGAGTCTGGATCCCCTGCTGCGAGGCGATTTCATCCGTCATCGGGTCTCAGTCCCTCTGTGTCACGGCTTGGCTCTGCAGTAGCCGGCTTGGCGAGTCTCCCTCTGTGGGGGAGGTTTTCAGCGCTCTCAGGTCTGTCTCTCAGTCTCCAGGTTCCCTGCTGGCTGTGTCTCAGGCTCTGCTCTCGAGTTCTGTGTGGCTCGCCTCTCAGGGGTCCGTCCCCTGTGTGTCTCCGGGTCTGTGTCAGCGCTTCCCCAGGTCCCTTCTGGGTGTGAGTCTCTCCTTTTTTGTGTGTCGCCATCAGCCCTTTTTATCAGGGGGAGAGAGAGAGAGAGAGAGAGGGGGGGAGAGAGGGGGAGGGGGAGAGAGAGAGCGTCCCTGCCTGCCTATTCACGTCCATATGCTTTCCTTATTTGGCCATATTCCAGCAGGAACTTGTCTGCGGGTCTGGTGACAACATGTTACACAATTTCTTCTGCTGACACAACCGTTTGGGTCTGGTGACAACGGTTTCACAGTTTGAATCTGCTGACACTTTACTTGATGAGGGGATCCGTTTCACTGAGAAATACATCATCATGCTTGTGACAAAATGTTTACCTAGTGTAGATAAGAACCAGACTACTTTCAGACAGCCCAGACAACAAACCCTATATATCCGTCCTTTAATAGAACACCTTATTTCCTGATTAAATAATGTGACCAATATTTGTATAGTTTTACCTTCTAGTATTTAAGAGTTTTTATTCTTTATTGTGACTAAGGTATTCTAGTAGTTCTGTCCACATTTTACTTTATTAGTTTTCTCTATATCCTTAAGGTCTAAAAACCGTCTAGTCTAACTATTAGAGTTAATGTGTAACTGGTGGCATTCTACTGTGTAAGGGGAGATTTCCAAATAGTCTGTGTCACCTTTCTGACCTCTGGGTCTTCGTCAGCAGCTGCCGTGTTGTAACCTGAAATTCCTTCCTTAGGGTAAATATGACCTTTTTTATCTCAACGGTTATTCTGAGTTTGGTTCCTGTTTCAACGATAATGATCTCCTCCTTTATCTCTTACCACTTACTTTAAACAAACCTCGCTTCCTGCCAGCTGGCCGGGTGAGGGGCCACTGTCTCTCAACCTCTTTAGCCTGGGGCCACAGAGATAACTTCACATGGTGTTCAAATCACCCTGTCTTTCAAATCAACTTCTCTGTTTTATCATTTGGTACATTTTTAGTTGCTTTATTCATGTTTTCATTTAGAAATATACGACAATCCACCCTTAGGGGGTTTAATAACCTCCTATACAGCATCAATATTCTAAATTAAACATGTTTTTCATAATCATAATATTTGCTAATATTTTTCAAAATTTCAAAAAAATCCAAAATTTACCCAAATCGAACTACAAAACCCCTTTCCATCTGTACAGTTACAAAATCATCACTTCACCTACCTTTTCCTCCTTTCACAGTTTATACACATTTATCAGTTATTATTATGACATCCAGTCTAAGAAAGCTGTTCCTGTTTTTACAAGAAACACTCTTTCAATAATAGCTTTGTTGTTTAGACTATTTTTTATCCGTGTAATTAGCTTAAATGTCTATTTTGTGTAATGGACTCTGCAAGAAAAGATTAATACATCACACCACTAAAAGATTAACTCTCTAAACATTTGAGAGAAATTCAAACAAGCAACATAAATTATTTCTTCTCCTTGAAAAGACCACTGAGGCCTCAATTATCCTTCGCTTTCATCCCTGTCAGTTATCCCTATTCCAACCTCCTAAGGCCTTTACTGCTAACTCGTTTTTGACCGTTTTCTTCTTGTTGTATCTTGTGCTAATCACCGCCTCTTCGTTGTATGCATGTAGATCTCTGTCCTGCTCCGATTCTCCACAGAAGGAAACGATTTTCCCTCTGTCCTTTTTTGCATTTTGGATTATTATTTACAAACACACAATAGATTGGAAACATTTATTTTCGCAGATACATTCTCTACTGTTCTGCATTCTGACAATACATTTTTCTCCAAATTTTTTATCTATGTATTTCACAGCTTCCTACGTTAGCATTCAATCAAATCATCTTTGTCTCATTTCTTTTTGTGCTGTACTGTTTTACTAGATTCAATATCTCAAGATCAACACAACTACCTCCACCCTTGACAGTGGAATATCCATTATTTCACTATCAAATACCTTGTTTCCCGACAGCTCCTCGGTCCGGACAGTCAGCTCTAGACGAGGCCAATCACCAACAGAACCTATGTGCATGGTCAACAAACCACAGTCCCTTTAAACACACATCACACACACTCCGCCAGCTTTCAACAACCCGGTGCAGAGTCTTCCATAAGTCAATCATCAAATTCACATGTCTGCACCCTACATGAACACTATTTCGGCCAATTTGCGACCAAAAACCTACAGAGCTTTCTATAGACAGAGAAATATGTTTCCCCAACCCTTACCATAACCCAAAAAGTGACACAACCGCCCAGATTCTACATCTGGACTCTTAATGAGCGGAAAACAAACCATGAACCAGCTCCCGTCCATTCTCAGTTTCCAGCTCATTATATCAGACCTCCTACCAGTCTCGCTGTGTCACCACCACCTGCTATCCCTGACCGGCGAGAGATCCCTCCCAGCCAGCCAGTTCCTAAAAAAATATAGTCAAACAAAAACAAAGAAAATTGTAAATAAACAAAAGAATTGTGAGTGCCTACATGCTACACACCCATCCAACAGAATTAAACTATCATCTAGAGGCATAAATACCCCCGCAAAAACTTAAGACAGCAAAATTAAAAATCCAAAAAGAAATAAAATAAGTAATGAATAATATTAACATTGTTGTGTTTTTCCTTTTTTTTTTTTTTTTTTTTTTTAAGTCTACTGGACCACCCTTTGATCAAGGATGCAATCACCACTATAAATATTCCTTTGTTTTTAACTCTGTCCAATATCAAATGTTCCATTGTTCCTGTCTAAAGCCATTAATTTTGTTAGTCTGATTAGCCCAGGCAATATTCAGTTATGTCATCCCTCTATAGCCCCAACTTACCCTGGTTAGTCTTCCAAACCATTTTAGTAACTTGCACACCTAATCAAACCTTATCTATGTATCTGCGTCTCTATCTTTATTCTAATCAGTCTCATTATCCATTTTAATTTATCAATAACTCTATTTACTCGAGCACCCAAAAGGATTTGTTTGTGCATTTCCGCTTTGCTCTTAATTAACCTATGACCTATGCAGACACCTCCTCTGAAAATGTCCCAACTCTCCACATTTCCAGCAACTCTGTTTTCTGATGGACTCTCGCCCTCTACCGGACTTTTGCTGAGCCCTCCACTCTTTGTCACATGACCGAGCGAAATGGCCAACCTCCCCACAATCCCAGCACACAGCCGACGCCGGCCATCCCAGGGGTTCCAGTTTACCACGACTCCCACAGTCTCTCGGCTGGCCTCCCACAGTCCTCGCCAGGTCCACCCTTCTCCTGTCCTCTGGTCGCATGTCCTGTTGCCTGGAGGAGAGAGGGGCATACCTGTCCTTTTCTGCTGCCTCTCCTCGGGCCTTCTCTTGTTGGGAGGGGCCTGGAAACTCACCCCTCCTGCGGTTCTGTTCACCCTGTCGCGGCCCAGTTCCCTGTCCGGGCAACGGGGCACAGGGCACTCTTTGATCCCAGCGGCCTAGGTCAGACGCCCGAAGCATGATCTCAACAGCTGTCGCTTCTAGCAGCGCAGCCTTTCTTGCCAGTTCTCGTTCCAATCTCTGAGTCTCGTGTGCGGCTTGACCGATCTCCAGCTGTGTCTTCATCAGATCTCGATGAACTGCCTCGTGTTGTTCGAACGCTGTCACAAACGCTCTCTGTTGTCTATAGTATGCTGCCTCTTCCCCCATCTCAGCACTGGCGGTTTGACTTCCCATCGCTGGGCTCCGCCTCTCATCTTGGCTTTGGTGCTGAGGGCAGGGTGGACATGGGAAACGGGTGGGCTGTAGAAACTGTTCGTGTAGTATTCCATACCTGCTGTCGGTCTCAGTTCCAGCCCTCCGGCCAGAGTGGACTTCGTGGGACGGCTGTATCCTCAGTCTCTTTTTCTGCCCCTTGGTTAAACCGCAGTCGCCTGCAATGGACACTCCAGCTTGAATCGGTTCTGGTTGGAGTAACACCATTGTCACTGGTTCACTCCCCTGTATTGGAACCAAAGTCAACATTTCAAGTCCTTCTGTCGTACTGGTCACATGAGAGAAGTCCATATTCCAATCAATCAGATCATAATCACTGGTAAAGTCTATCTGGGAAATGTCTGCAGAGGCTCTCGGCGTTCTCCCCCCGATGGCCTGATCACTAAGGCCCTTTTCCATATTGTCGTTGTTGTTATTCTATTATTATTGCATCTATCGCTTCAGTTATTCCTATTAATGTTCCACTAAGGTGAACTTCCTATGTTACTGTCATTCACTTCACTCTTTCAAACACTCCTGTAACACCGTTTGAAAAAACAAGTTCCTCTGTCTTTCACTATTACCACTTACTTGAGTTAAAACACTCACACTGTCAAATTTTTACTGTGCAGACAAGGATTGATAACTGGCTTATCATTCATACTTATACCAAGGCTCATTACAGCCGTTTTCCCTAGATGGTTATGGAAATCGTTAGAGCTCCTGTCCGGCCGAGCACCTGTACAGAAAGAAAGCAGAAACATCCAGACTTAATACAGTGGCATTTCCCTATTATTTCCACTCTTCGTTATGCATTGGAAATGTCGGGCAACACTATACTAAAATATTTAGAGAGACACAGTGTGATTTGTTTGAATAATAACGATACAGCTTATCTTGTTTTTTGTCCGTTCCTTCAACAGGAACACTGGAGGTTTCCAATCCCCTGTGTGCTCTCTCCACCTGATTTTCTGGGAAATATAATCATTAGTCCCATTCCTATCCATTGTCTAATAATCCTTTGTAAACCTGGTCCTTCATCTGATTCTAATCTCTCTTTGCTTGATGAATCTGTTCATCCTAACCTTATTTCTTACTTTTAAATGCCCGATTAGCGTATCGACTAAATGTATTATTCCGATTAGCGTATCGACTAAATGTATTATTCGCTTTTGCTTCACTCCTCATACAACATCAATTTCATTCACTCCTTACACACACACTTGTACCCCCTCACAACACTTAATAAAAATTAATCAGTGTTGCTACTGCTACCAACCACCAATCAGGGAAAACAATAAACCTTTAGCAACTTAGATCACTAAAACCCTGACGACACATAGCACAGCTGGCCACGTTAATAAATTCACGGACACCCGCACCATGCCACCGCAATATCCTTCAGATCCTTGAATACACAAAGAACCGTCCGTCTTCAGCCCAAAGCGTTTTCCTCCAGTCGCGAATCCGAACGAAAACACCCCAAGCTTCCCACCAAGGAATATCACAAATCATCCTACCACCACCAGCACCTAGACAGGCCAACGCCCATCCGGTACCTACTTCACATACACAATAACAACGCAGTTCAAACAAACCTACAAACCAATAACCCACAACATACGCCGCAATCTAGGGATGGAGAACCACCGGGCGAAATACAAGGAGAGACAGAGGGGGGGCGAAGGGAAAAGAAAAAAGGAGGGAGGGATACAGGGATACAGGGACTAAGGGGAGGAAAGGGGGGGGGGGGGGGCACACAACGCAACATTAACTATTACCAAAACCGTCTACACTCAATCAGCAGAATACCCCGTATCGCCCGGTCCAGTTAAACCCACAGGACTTCAAACACTATCACCATCATCTGCTGCCAACTTTAACTTAAATCAACCTTAACTTCAATCAGACTAAAAGAGTCCGCATGGAGAGACATAGAGGGAGGGGGGGGAGGGCTCCAAAATAACCATGAATATCCTATTTACCCTTACGCAATAATTTAGCAAGTAACACTATTCTAATATAACCAATATAACCAATTTTAATATAACCAATACTCCACGCCCATGATGAATTGAAAATGGGGGACCCTGATGTAAACAAGACGAAAGTCTTTCTCTGGTCTGCATCCCCTTAACAATTGTGTGTATTGAGCTGTACCGTATTGTACCCATTCTACAATCTGTTAATAAAATTTTCCAATCAATCAATCAATCAATCAGGCAATCTATCCTAAACAAAACTCCCTTCGTGCACCCGTCATCTCACAAAGTTAAGCTGGGAGACAGGGATGGAGCGGAGGGGGGCGGGGGTGGAGGAGGGAGGGAGGGAGGGAGGGAAGGAGGGAGAGAGGGAGGGAGGGAGGGAGGGAGAGAGAGAGAGAGGGAGGGAGGGAGGGAGGGAGGGAGGGAGGGAGGGAGGGACAGGGAGGGAGGGAGGGAAGGAGGAAGGGGAGAGTGTGAACGAGGGAGGAAGAGACAGAGGAAAAAAGGGGGGGGGGGGGGTTTCACGCAACCAAAGTCACAAACAAACTCACACATCTATCCCATACTATCCCACCAGCGCCATTACCCCTGGCCCATAACAAATACAGACCTATAATCAAACCAGTAAACACACCCATCATCAACAACAGAAAAAACCGATAAAAAGAACTCACAAATTCCCACAGATTGTCGCTACTCAAAACCTATAATAATCACAAACGTTCTCTATTGTTTACTGCACCTCGTTCCACCTGTAAAGGTGAAACTATAAAAGAGGCAACAGCGCCCTCCGCTGGAACGTCCTGTCCATCACCACCATTGCACTACAGCACTCACCACTTCCTGTAGGAGGCGCCCACGCCTCCCCCGCAAGTGCGTCATTACGTAAACCACCCCAAGACCCGACGCTCCCAGTGACGTCATCAGCTCCAAAATCCCCATTTTCTTTGATCGTTACTACATTAATTTTAGACTTTATCCCCACCGTTTTGAAAAATTTCAACGCACACTTCACATTATCCAGGTTCCATCACACATGCCATTCATTCAATTCACTCGACAACGCAACACAGCGACCACACGCTAGTCCCGTCGCGCTCAGCTAATGCTGGCAGGACAGGGGTGTGGTTTCTCCCCGCTGCAGCCTTGGCCACCTGGTTCATAATAATACAAAAAATACCTTGACATTCACTCAGAGCTCCTAACATTCATCCATTCAAACACATATACTCAGCAAAACAATGTCTCATTCATAAGCATACCATTCATTAGCACACATTCATCCTAAACGCATTTGCTGCCCATTTCACACAATATCCTCCTATGTTCTAATCACATGTGCAGTATCTACTTCCAAAGTGCTTCATATATCTACTGAGTCCGACTTGCTATACCCCTGAGAAAACCCCACTCCATTCATGTATAGTAGCCCGTGAAGAGTTTCAGCAGCGCCCTTTGTTGGCTTGTATCGGAGTGTTATATGGCCAAATCGTGTGTTCGACCGTACTCCCCGCTACCCGTAGAGCCCCTTGTCGGCTTGATTTCCTCTACATTCCCTCATTCCTCCACGCGGCTGATGTTCTTCAGATATCGACCTTAGCCAATCTGAGCCTAAATGACGTCGGACTAGAAGTGGTAATTCGCTTATGGAACGTCTTCCAAAGTCCATTACTCCGTCGCACCGATTCTAAGTGTGGTTTCTACAGCATCCTAGCCCGAACCCTATCCTCTTCTCATCTCCCTGTTCTCTGTTTCTCTTCGCGGAACCAGGCTATCCCTGTACTTCACCACGGTTCTCTTATTCCACTCTTTAAGATCTGACTACTCCTCTTTACCCTTTAATGAACCACTACGTCACGCACAGTCCCACTTCCCGCTATCTGTGACTAATCTCCGTTCTACTGCTCCTACGCCGGTCCCCTCAAATATTTTACCTAATCCCTAGCCTATCCCCTAAGCTGATATAACTAAATACAGACATCTATTTCCTCTCCTCACTTGGCCTTGTACCAACTATAGGCATCCTAACTGAACATCCCCTAACCCCTACGCTTCCTAAGTGCAGCGCCGGTGTGTGGCTGAGACCAGAGCCAGTCGTAGAGAGCATCGATGAGGGGGAGAGAACCCCTCTGTGTCCTTGAGAAGTGGCCGCCGTCGTTGTCAACCGGTTCTGGTCGAATGCAGCACGGGTCACCGCACCAATTGAAGTATCCTTCCTGTTCTTCATTTATCTCTATCTAAGTTCATTGATCGTATAGTTTTCTATATCACCCTTCTCCTGCATTGGTTAGGTAGTTCTCAGATGTTTGGTTCAAGTAAGGAGAGACTGACGACGTGGTCAAAAACAACTGCGGTGTTTATTAATACCACAGCTTAGGAATCAACAGGTACATCGTCTCTTTGGTTCAATCTAATTGTCTCTTTCATTCAATCTAATCGTCTCTTCTTTTGGCTTGTTGGGTTCTTCCGGTGCGGTTCTCTGGTTGTTGTCTTGGTTTCCAGGCCAACACGCGTTCTCTCTAGTGGTCCGTGGTCTGGTTGTCACGGCAACCTTGCTTTCGGATCCTGGGAGGTTTGGGAGCGCTTGGTTCTTTCATCTACCCTCGGTGGAGTCTGGATCCCCTGCTGCGAGGCGATTTCATCCGTCATCGGGTCTCAGTCCCTCTGTGTCACGGCTTGGCTCTGCAGTAGCCGGCTTGGCGAGTCTCCCTCTGTGGGGGAGGTTTTCAGCGCTCTCAGGTCTGTCTCTCAGTCTCCAGGTTCCCTGCTGGCTGTGTCTCAGGCTCTGCTCTCGAGTTCTGTGTGGCTCGCCTCTCAGGGGTCCGTCCCCTGTGTGTCTCCGGGTCTGTGTCAGCGCTTCCCCAGGTCCCTTCTGGGTGTGAGTCTCTCCTTTTTTGTGTGTCGCCATCAGCCCTTTTTATCAGGGGGAGAGAGAGAGAGAGAGAGAGGGGGGGAGAGAGGGGGAGGGGGAGAGAGAGAGCGTCCCTGCCTGCCTATTCACGTCCATATGCTTTCCTTATTTGGCCATATTCCAGCAGGAACTTGTCTGCGGGTCTGGTGACAACATGTTACACAATTTCTTCTGCTGACACAACCGTTTGGGTCTGGTGACAACGGTTTCACAGTTTGAATCTGCTGACACTTTACTTGATGAGGGGATCCGTTTCACTGAGAAATACATCATCATGCTTGTGACAAAATGTTTACCTAGTGTAGATAAGAACCAGACTACTTTCAGACAGCCCAGACAACAAACCCTATATATCCGTCCTTTAATAGAACACCTTATTTCCTGATTAAATAATGTGACCAATATTTGTATAGTTTTACCTTCTAGTATTTAAGAGTTTTTATTCTTTATTGTGACTAAGGTATTCTAGTAGTTCTGTCCACATTTTACTTTATTAGTTTTCTCTATATCCTTAAGGTCTAAAAACCGTCTAGTCTAACTATTAGAGTTAATGTGTAACTGGTGGCATTCTACTGTGTAAGGGGAGATTTCCAAATAGTCTGTGTCACCTTTCTGACCTCTGGGTCTTCGTCAGCAGCTGCCGTGTTGTAACCTGAAATTCCTTCCTTAGGGTAAATATGACCTTTTTGATCTCAACGGTTATTCTGAGTTTGGTTCCTGTTTCAACGATAATGATCTCCTCCTTTATCTCTTACCACTTACTTTAAACAAACCTCGCTTCCTGCCAGCTGGCCGGGTGAGGGGCCACTGTCTCTCAACCTCTTTAGCCTGGGGCCACAGAGATAACTTCACATGGTGTTCAAATCACCCTGTCTTTCAAATCAACTTCTCTGTTTTATCATTTGGTACATTTTTAGTTGCTTTATTCATGTTTTCATTTAGAAATATACGACAATCCACCCTTAGGGGGTTTAATAACCTCCTATACAGCATCAATATTCTAAATTAAACATGTTTTTCATAATCATAATATTTGCTAATATTTTTCAAAATTTCAAAAAAATCCAAAATTTACCCAAATCGAACTACAAAACCCCTTTCCATCTGTACAGTTACAAAATCATCACTTCACCTACCTTTTCCTCCTTTCACAGTTTATACACATTTATCAGTTATTATTATGACATCCAGTCTAAGAAAGCTGTTCCTGTTTTTACAAGAAACACTCTTTCAATAATAGCTTTGTTGTTTAGACTATTTTTTATCCGTGTAATTAGCTTAAATGTCTATTTTGTGTAATGGACTCTGCAAGAAAAGATTAATACATCACACCACTAAAAGATTAACTCTCTAAACATTTGAGAGAAATTCAAACAAGCAACATAAATTATTTCTTCTCCTTGAAAAGACCACTGAGGCCTCAATTATCCTTCGCTTTCATCCCTGTCAGTTATCCCTATTCCAACCTCCTAAGGCCTTTACTGCTAACTCGTTTTTGACCGTTTTCTTCTTGTTGTATCTTGTGCTAATCACCGCCTCTTCGTTGTATGCATGTAGATCTCTGTCCTGCTCCGATTCTCCACAGAAGGAAACGATTTTCCCTCTGTCCTTTTTTGCATTTTGGATTATTATTTACAAACACACAATAGATTGGAAACATTTATTTTCGCAGATACATTCTCTACTGTTCTGCATTCTGACAATACATTTTTCTCCAAATTTTTTATCTATGTATTTCACAGCTTCCTACGTTAGCATTCAATCAAATCATCTTTGTCTCATTTCTTTTTGTGCTGTACTGTTTTACTAGATTCAATATCTCAAGATCAACACAACTACCTCCACCCTTGACAGTGGAATATCCATTATTTCACTATCAAATACCTTGTTTCCCGACAGCTCCTCGGTCCGGACAGTCAGCTCTAGACGAGGCCAATCACCAACAGAACCTATGTGCATGGTCAACAAACCACAGTCCCTTTAAACACACATCACACACACTCCGCCAGCTTTCAACAACCCGGTGCAGAGTCTTCCATAAGTCAATCATCAAATTCACATGTCTGCACCCTACATGAACACTATTTCGGCCAATTTGCGACCAAAAACCTACAGAGCTTTCTATAGACAGAGAAATATGTTTCCCCAACCCTTACCATAACCCAAAAAGTGACACAACCGCCCAGATTCTACATCTGGACTCTTAATGAGCGGAAAACAAACCATGAACCAGCTCCCGTCCATTCTCAGTTTCCAGCTCATTATATCAGACCTCCTACCAGTCTCGCTGTGTCACCACCACCTGCTATCCCTGACCGGCGAGAGATCCCTCCCAGCCAGCCAGTTCCTAAAAAAATATAGTCAAACAAAAACAAAGAAAATTGTAAATAAACAAAAGAATTGTGAGTGCCTACATGCTACACACCCATCCAACAGAATTAAACTATCATCTAGAGGCATAAATACCCCCGCAAAAACTTAAGACAGCAAAATTAAAAATCCAAAAAGAAATAAAATAAGTAATGAATAATATTAACATTGTTGTGTTTTTCCTTTTTTTTTTTTTTTTTTTTTTTAAGTCTACTGGACCACCCTTTGATCAAGGATGCAATCACCACTATAAATATTCCTTTGTTTTTAACTCTGTCCAATATCAAATGTTCCATTGTTCCTGTCTAAAGCCATTAATTTTGTTAGTCTGATTAGCCCAGGCAATATTCAGTTATGTCATCCCTCTATAGCCCCAACTTACCCTGGTTAGTCTTCCAAACCATTTTAGTAACTTGCACACCTAATCAAACCTTATCTATGTATCTGCGTCTCTATCTTTATTCTAATCAGTCTCATTATCCATTTTAATTTATCAATAACTCTATTTACTCGAGCACCCAAAAGGATTTGTTTGTGCATTTCCGCTTTGCTCTTAATTAACCTATGACCTATGCAGACACCTCCTCTGAAAATGTCCCAACTCTCCACATTTCCAGCAACTCTGTTTTCTGATGGACTCTCGCCCTCTACCGGACTTTTGCTGAGCCCTCCACTCTTTGTCACATGACCGAGCGAAATGGCCAACCTCCCCACAATCCCAGCACACAGCCGACGCCGGCCATCCCAGGGGTTCCAGTTTACCACGACTCCCACAGTCTCTCGGCTGGCCTCCCACAGTCCTCGCCAGGTCCACCCTTCTCCTGTCCTCTGGTCGCATGTCCTGTTGCCTGGAGGAGAGAGGGGCATACCTGTCCTTTTCTGCTGCCTCTCCTCGGGCCTTCTCTTGTTGGGAGGGGCCTGGAAACTCACCCCTCCTGCGGTTCTGTTCACCCTGTCGCGGCCCAGTTCCCTGTCCGGGCAACGGGGCACAGGGCACTCTTTGATCCCAGCGGCCTAGGTCAGACGCCCGAAGCATGATCTCAACAGCTGTCGCTTCTAGCAGCGCAGCCTTTCTTGCCAGTTCTCGTTCCAATCTCTGAGTCTCGTGTGCGGCTTGACCGATCTCCAGCTGTGTCTTCATCAGATCTCGATGAACTGCCTCGTGTTGTTCGAACGCTGTCACAAACGCTCTCTGTTGTCTATAGTATGCTGCCTCTTCCCCCATCTCAGCACTGGCGGTTTGACTTCCCATCGCTGGGCTCCGCCTCTCATCTTGGCTTTGGTGCTGAGGGCAGGGTGGACATGGGAAACGGGTGGGCTGTAGAAACTGTTCGTGTAGTATTCCATACCTGCTGTCGGTCTCAGTTCCAGCCCTCCGGCCAGAGTGGACTTCGTGGGACGGCTGTATCCTCAGTCTCTTTTTCTGCCCCTTGGTTAAACCGCAGTCGCCTGCAATGGACACTCCAGCTTGAATCGGTTCTGGTTGGAGTAACACCATTGTCACTGGTTCACTCCCCTGTATTGGAACCAAAGTCAACATTTCAAGTCCTTCTGTCGTACTGGTCACATGAGAGAAGTCCATATTCCAATCAATCAGATCATAATCACTGGTAAAGTCTATCTGGGAAATGTCTGCAGAGGCTCTCGGCGTTCTCCCCCCGATGGCCTGATCACTAAGGCCCTTTTCCATATTGTCGTTGTTGTTATTCTATTATTATTGCATCTATCGCTTCAGTTATTCCTATTAATGTTCCACTAAGGTGAACTTCCTATGTTACTGTCATTCACTTCACTCTTTCAAACACTCCTGTAACACCGTTTGAAAAAACAAGTTCCTCTGTCTTTCACTATTACCACTTACTTGAGTTAAAACACTCACACTGTCAAATTTTTACTGTGCAGACAAGGATTGATAACTGGCTTATCATTCATACTTATACCAAGGCTCATTACAGCCGTTTTCCCTAGATGGTTATGGAAATCGTTAGAGCTCCTGTCCGGCCGAGCACCTGTACAGAAAGAAAGCAGAAACATCCAGACTTAATACAGTGGCATTTCCCTATTATTTCCACTCTTCGTTATGCATTGGAAATGTCGGGCAACACTATACTAAAATATTTAGAGAGACACAGTGTGATTTGTTTGAATAATAACGATACAGCTTATCTTGTTTTTTGTCCGTTCCTTCAACAGGAACACTGGAGGTTTCCAATCCCCTGTGTGCTCTCTCCACCTGATTTTCTGGGAAATATAATCATTAGTCCCATTCCTATCCATTGTCTAATAATCCTTTGTAAACCTGGTCCTTCATCTGATTCTAATCTCTCTTTGCTTGATGAATCTGTTCATCCTAACCTTATTTCTTACTTTTAAATGCCCGATTAGCGTATCGACTAAATGTATTATTCCGATTAGCGTATCGACTAAATGTATTATTCGCTTTTGCTTCACTCCTCATACAACATCAATTTCATTCACTCCTTACACACACACTTGTACCCCCTCACAACACTTAATAAAAATTAATCAGTGTTGCTACTGCTACCAACCACCAATCAGGGAAAACAATAAACCTTTAGCAACTTAGATCACTAAAACCCTGACGACACATAGCACAGCTGGCCACGTTAATAAATTCACGGACACCCGCACCATGCCACCGCAATATCCTTCAGATCCTTGAATACACAAAGAACCGTCCGTCTTCAGCCCAAAGCGTTTTCCTCCAGTCGCGAATCCGAACGAAAACACCCCAAGCTTCCCACCAAGGAATATCACAAATCATCCTACCACCACCAGCACCTAGACAGGCCAACGCCCATCCGGTACCTACTTCACATACACAATAACAACGCAGTTCAAACAAACCTACAAACCAATAACCCACAACATACGCCGCAATCTAGGGATGGAGAACCACCGGGCGAAATACAAGGAGAGACAGAGGGGGGGCGAAGGGAAAAGAAAAAAGGAGGGAGGGATACAGGGATACAGGGACTAAGGGGAGGAAAGGGGGGGGGGGGGGGGGCACACAACGCAACATTAACTATTACCAAAACCGTCTACACTCAATCAGCAGAATACCCCGTATCGCCCGGTCCAGTTAAACCCACAGGACTTCAAACACTATCACCATCATCTGCTGCCAACTTTAACTTAAATCAACCTTAACTTCAATCAGACTAAAAGAGTCCGCATGGAGAGACATAGAGGGAGGGGGGGGAGGGCTCCAAAATAACCATGAATATCCTATTTACCCTTACGCAATAATTTAGCAAGTAACACTATTCTAATATAACCAATATAACCAATTTTAATATAACCAATACTCCACGCCCATGATGAATTGAAAATGGGGGACCCTGATGTAAACAAGACGAAAGTCTTTCTCTGGTCTGCATCCCCTTAACAATTGTGTGTATTGAGCTGTACCGTATTGTACCCATTCTACAATCTGTTAATAAAATTTTCCAATCAATCAATCAATCAGGCAATCTATCCTAAACAAAACTCCCTTTGTGCACCCGTCATCTCACAAAGTTAAGCTGGGAGACAGGGATGGAGCGGAGGGGGGCGGGGGTGGAGGAGGGAGGGAGGGAGGGAGGGAAGGAGGGAGAGAGGGAGGGAGGGAGGGAGGGAGAGAGAGAGAGAGGGAGGGAGGGAGGGAGGGAGGGAGGGAGGGAGGGAGGGAGGGAGGGAGGGACAGGGAGGGAGGGAGGGAAGGAGGAAGGGGAGAGTGTGAACGAGGGAGGAAGAGACAGAGGAAAAAAGGGGGGGGGGGGGGGTTTCACGCAACCAAAGTCACAAACAAACTCACACATCTATCCCATACTATCCCACCAGCGCCATTACCCCTGGCCCATAACAAATACAGACCTATAATCAAACCAGTAAACACACCCATCATCAACAACAGAAAAAACCGATAAAAAGAACTCACAAATTCCCACAGATTGTCGCTACTCAAAACCTATAATAATCACAAACGTTCTCTATTGTTTACTGCACCTCGTTCCACCTGTAAAGGTGAAACTATAAAAGAGGCAACAGCGCCCTCCGCTGGAACGTCCTGTCCATCACCACCATTGCACTACAGCACTCACCACTTCCTGTAGGAGGCGCCCACGCCTCCCCCGCAAGTGCGTCATTACGTAAACCACCCCAAGACCCGACGCTCCCAGTGACGTCATCAGCTCCAAAATCCCCATTTTCTTTGATCGTTACTACATTAATTTTAGACTTTATCCCCACCGTTTTGAAAAATTTCAACGCACACTTCACATTATCCAGGTTCCATCACACATGCCATTCATTCAATTCACTCGACAACGCAACACAGCGACCACACGCTAGTCCCGTCGCGCTCAGCTAATGCTGGCAGGACAGGGGTGTGGTTTCTCCCCGCTGCAGCCTTGGCCACCTGGTTCATAATAATACAAAAAATACCTTGACATTCACTCAGAGCTCCTAACATTCATCCATTCAAACACATATACTCAGCAAAACAATGTCTCATTCATAAGCATACCATTCATTAGCACACATTCATCCTAAACGCATTTGCTGCCCATTTCACACAATATCCTCCTATGTTCTAATCACATGTGCAGTATCTACTTCCAAAGTGCTTCATATATCTACTGAGTCCGACTTGCTATACCCCTGAGAAAACCCCACTCCATTCATGTATAGTAGCCCGTGAAGAGTTTCAGCAGCGCCCTTTGTTGGCTTGTATCGGAGTGTTATATGGCCAAATCGTGTGTTCGACCGTACTCCCCGCTACCCGTAGAGCCCCTTGTCGGCTTGATTTCCTCTACATTCCCTCATTCCTCCACGCGGCTGATGTTCTTCAGATATCGACCTTAGCCAATCTGAGCCTAAATGACGTCGGACTAGAAGTGGTAATTCGCTTATGGAACGTCTTCCAAAGTCCATTACTCCGTCGCACCGATTCTAAGTGTGGTTTCTACAGCATCCTAGCCCGAACCCTATCCTCTTCTCATCTCCCTGTTCTCTGTTTCTCTTCGCGGAACCAGGCTATCCCTGTACTTCACCACGGTTCTCTTATTCCACTCTTTAAGATCTGACTACTCCTCTTTACCCTTTAATGAACCACTACGTCACGCACAGTCCCACTTCCCGCTATCTGTGACTAATCTCCGTTCTACTGCTCCTACGCCGGTCCCCTCAAATATTTTACCTAATCCCTAGCCTATCCCCTAAGCTGATATAACTAAATACAGACATCTATTTCCTCTCCTCACTTGGCCTTGTACCAACTATAGGCATCCTAACTGAACATCCCCTAACCCCTACGCTTCCTAAGTGCAGCGCCGGTGTGTGGCTGAGACCAGAGCCAGTCGTAGAGAGCATCGATGAGGGGGAGAGAACCCCTCTGTGTCCTTGAGAAGTGGCCGCCGTCGTTGTCAACCGGTTCTGGTCGAATGCAGCACGGGTCACCGCACCAATTGAAGTATCCTTCCTGTTCTTCATTTATCTCTATCTAAGTTCATTGATCGTATAGTTTTCTATATCACCCTTCTCCTGCATTGGTTAGGTAGTTCTCAGATGTTTGGTTCAAGTAAGGAGAGACTGACGACGTGGTCAAAAACAACTGCGGTGTTTATTAATACCACAGCTTAGGAATCAACAGGTACATCGTCTCTTTGGTTCAATCTAATTGTCTCTTTCATTCAATCTAATCGTCTCTTCTTTTGGCTTGTTGGGTTCTTCCGGTGCGGTTCTCTGGTTGTTGTGTTGGTTTCCAGGCCAACACGCGTTCTCTCTAGTGGTCCGTGGTCTGGTTGTCACGGCAACCTTGCTTTCGGATCCTGGGAGGTTTGGGAGCGCTTGGTTCTTTCATCTACCCTCGGTGGAGTCTGGATCCCCTGCTGCGAGGCGATTTCATCCGTCATCGGGTCTCAGTCCCTCTGTGTCACGGCTTGGCTCTGCAGTAGCCGGCTTGGCGAGTCTCCCTCTGTGGGGGAGGTTTTCAGCGCTCTCAGGTCTGTCTCTCAGTCTCCAGGTTCCCTGCTGGCTGTGTCTCAGGCTCTGCTCTCGAGTTCTGTGTGGCTCGCCTCTCAGGGGTCCGTCCCCTGTGTGTCTCCGGGTCTGTGTCAGCGCTTCCCCAGGTCCCTTCTGGGTGTGAGTCTCTCCTTTTTTGTGTGTCGCCATCAGCCCTTTTTATCAGGGGGAGAGAGAGAGAGAGAGAGAGGGGGGGAGAGAGGGGGAGGGGGAGAGAGAGAGCGTCCCTGCCTGCCTATTCACGTCCATACGCTTTCCTTATTTGGCCATATTCCAGCAGGAACTTGTCTGCGGGTCTGGTGACAACATGTTACACAATTTCTTCTGCTGACACAACCGTTTGGGTCTGGTGACAACGGTTTCACAGTTTGAATCTGCTGACACTTTACTTGATGAGGGGATCCGTTTCACTGAGAAATACATCATCATGCTTGTGACAAAATGTTTACCTAGTGTAGATAAGAACCAGACTACTTTCAGACAGCCCAGACAACAAACCCTATATATCCGTCCTTTAATAGAACACCTTATTTCCTGATTAAATAATGTGACCAATATTTGTATAGTTTTACCTTCTAGTATTTAAGAGTTTTTATTCTTTATTGTGACTAAGGTATTCTAGTAGTTCTGTCCACATTTTACTTTATTAGTTTTCTCTATATCCTTAAGGTCTAAAAACCGTCTAGTCTAACTATTAGAGTTAATGTGTAACTGGTGGCATTCTACTGTGTAAGGGGAGATTTCCAAATAGTCTGTGTCACCTTTCTGACCTCTGGGTCTTCGTCAGCAGCTGCCGTGTTGTAACCTGAAATTCCTTCCTTAGGGTAAATATGACCTTTTTGATCTCAACGGTTATTCTGAGTTTGGTTCCTGTTTCAATGATAATGATCTCCTCCTTTATCTCTTACCACTTACTTTAAACAAACCTCGCTTCCTGCCAGCTGGCCGGGTGAGGGGCCACTGTCTCTCAACCTCTTTAGCCTGGGGCCACAGAGATAACTTCACATGGTGTTCAAATCACCCTGTCTTTCAAATCAACTTCTCTGTTTTATCATTTGGTACATTTTTAGTTGCTTTATTCATGTTTTCATTTAGAAATATACGACATTAGTTATATCTTTAGTAGTGTAAACATTACCCACAGGGGGAAAAGAGATGTACATGTCACACCAAAGCACTTGAATGCTGGTCAAGTCGTAAATAGGAGTTCCGGTGTGGGAATTAGGATTAGGATTAGGATATTTTGTGCAACGTCTCCCTTGATTACCATTGCTATGTGGCCTGCAACAGTCAACATGGGCTCTGCTATGATACCATTCACCTCAGCTAATGAACCCCTTCTGACTCATTTACAGCACATGAGCTCACTGTGACTCTAAACTGCTTATTTTGAAATCTGATGGATTTCATCTGATTTAAATTGTGGCTCCTTGGATGAGGAGGTAATATAAATTATTTTACAATCAATCAAAATCAATTACTGTAGCTTTTTTCCAAATAAATATTATGTCTTTCTTCTATCACCCTGGTCCCTGCCCATACCTGTACCTCCGCTCCCCCATGATGCCAGAATTTCCCCAAGAGAATCAATAAAGGGATATCTTATCTTATGTTATCTTAAACCTGCCAAGACCACGCCTTCTGTAGCTCACGGGACAAGTGACAGGAAGTGAGGATGGCCTCGGTCAGTCTCCCTTTGAAATGTCTCCGCTTCCACTAACCCGGTCTCCCACTTCCAGGTGGGGACGGACGTTTCGAGGTGGACAAGAAGAGCGGTCAGGTGAGGACCACCGGCCTCCCCTTGCAGCGGGACAGGGAGTACCTGCTGACCGTGGTGTCTGCAGACAGGCTGGGGAGCCGCAGCGTGCCGGCCGTGCTCTCTGTGGTGGCTGGAGCGCGAGCACCACAGTTTACCAACGCCTCCTTCACCATCGCTATACCAGAGAACACCCCTGAGGGCCTGCCGTGAGTACACACCTCTCACCCACACACACACACACACACACACACACACACACACACACACACACACACACACACACACACACACACACACACACTCAGCAAGCACACAGCAATCACACAGCAAGCACACAGCCACACATAGCCCGACACACACACACACACACACACACACACACACACACACACACACACACACACACACACACACACACACACACACACACACACACACAGCCACACATAGCCTGCCACAAACACCAAACACACATACAGACACAAACACACACAAACAAACTATCATTACACCTGGGCAAAACAGAGTCCATTCTCTTCGGTTCAAATAACAAACTCAGCAAGACCGACGGCTTCTCAGTTACAGTGGGTGACAATATTGGAAAGAAGAAATTACCTACCTGGGTTCCATCCTAGAGGCAAATCTTTCCTGTGACAAAATGGCATCCAATGTAATAAAAAAAAGTCAACCAACGAACTCGATTCTTGTACCGGATCTCCTCACTGGTAAACAAGAATACCCTGAAGACTCTGGCAGGAGCACTCATTCAAGGGTACTACGACTATGCTTGCACCTCATGGTACCAAAGCACCTCAAAGGCGCTAAAAACTAAATTACAAACATCTGAAAACAAACTGGTCAGACTACTGCTTGACCTTACTCCTAGAACCCACCACACCCCTGCCCACTTTGACAACCTAGGATGGCTTAGAGTAGAGGACAGAGTACAGCAACTTGCAATGGGCCTGGTCTACAAGATACATACACGACCAAGGTACCCATGTACATGTCAAAATACTTCCCAAAGGTCAGTGAATACCACGATCACAACACCAGAGGGAGCTCCACAAATCATGTTAAACCCAGATTCGGCTCAAACAAGGGACTAAACACGTTTCGCAATTATGCCACATCAATGTGGAACGCCCTACCCAAAGCTGTAAAGCAGTGGTCACCAACCTTTTTAAGCCCAAGATCACTTTTTTTTTTTTGGTGAAGGCAAGATCTACCTATTGAAGCGTTGAGAGAAAAAGACAGCCAAGATTGTACTTTAAACTAAATTACTTTTATTTGCCTGTATTCTAATTACATGCAATGCTTTGGTCCAACATTAAAACGTCAAAGTAGAACTATTATGTACTTTCTCAGTCAGTGCTAAGTGCAGTCATCTTATGCAGCATCACTTTTCACATCAAAACAAAAGTAGAACTGTAATGTGGACTTTCTCATATTATTAACATTGACAAACATATTTACAATTAGCATTTTATAAAGTAGAACTGTAATGTGTACTTTCTCAGTCAGTGCTAAGTGCAGCATCACTTTTCACATCAAAACAAAAGTAGAACTGTAATGTGTACTTTCTCAGACAGTGCTAAGTGCAGTCAGTGCTAAGTGCAGCATCATTTTCACATCAAAACAAAAGTAGAACTGTATGTGTACTTTCTCAGTCAGTGCTAAGTGCAGCATCACTTTTCACATCAAAACAAAAGTAGAACTGTAATGTGGACTCTCAGGGTTTTTTTTTTTTAAATTTTTTTAATTTCATGGAAAGATCTACAGGGACAGTCTCAAAGATCGACCAGTCGATCAAGATCGACGGGTTGGTGACCACTGCTGTAAAGGAATGTGAATCACTACCCACTTTCAAAAACACTCTCAAAGAACACCTACGGGAGACTGCAATTCGAAACTGGCCCCTGTAAATGTCCTAACACAACCCCCTCCAATGTACAGTAAATTACCAAGTATGGTTTTGTCAATATTCCAATGTACAGTTTTGCTTGTACAGTTGTACAGTACAAATTATCGTTTTTTATACTTCAAACGTATTGAAGTATAAACATCATAA
The DNA here is from genome assembly GCF_963971535.1 of Notolepis coatsorum. Lineage (NCBI taxonomy): Eukaryota > Metazoa > Chordata > Actinopteri > Aulopiformes > Paralepididae > Notolepis > Notolepis coatsorum. Next base: position 115,020,374 of record NC_140166.1, read on the forward strand.
ACATGACACAACAGCAGTTATAATGTATATTATCATCAATACGTTAGTTTACCAATAGGTTAAAGTGTTATTAGATAGATTTTAGTTTGAGTTTTTCTGTTGTTTAGTTCGCGAAAGTCTGCCATTTTGAAAAATTTACCGTCTGGAATTGTAGTTTTTTTGACGGCATTTTGAAGAGGAGTCATCGAGAGCTTTCAATGAGCGTTGGAATTTTTCAGAAACACCCTACCCAGAGGCCTCTATGTCAAAAAAAGCAAATGGCTTTTGTATGAATTGTTTTAATATCTCTTATTACTTGGGATAATAAACCACAACGCTTAACAATATTGGCATATATTGGAGCGCAGTTAGTTTGTCTTCCCTATTTTTAGCATGTAGCAACAATCAGATTTGATTTTTTTTAAATGGCGAGAATAATAAACCTACTGTACATACAGTAGATTTCCTTATCTGTTCTTATGCACGCCTGGTGATACTAAATCCAAATTAAACTTGGGCATTTGAAAGATAAGATTTGGCACAATCCATAAATGTGCGAATTGGCTATAATAAGGTCATTTATAAGTAAGCCTGCTATTCTATATTCTATAATAGATATTTCAAATTGCATTGGTCCGGATGGGAGAATTCAGTACTGTATATACAAAACGTTCTGTTTAATCATCTTCCCTTTATTCATTTCCTTAGATTTTTTGTACACGTGATCTCAATAAGTTACTAAACGAGATCAGTGGCAGTTCTTCATGTCTGGTCATTATTAGCATGGTGTTATTCACTGTCAAAGATGCAAAGAAAAATCATAATTCATACGCTCCTTTGTTTCATCACAATTTAAGCAACCTAGTAATAGACACAATATTTCTGACACTGGGAATACATTCACTGTCTGAGGTCCATAGATGTCCCTAGATACCAAGAACATATATTCCATTTACTTAGGTATGTATCTTAGGCGGATTTTCAGAAAATAGGGCTCCGGGATTAAGAGGTTAAACAATCGCTTTAAACAAAATGTCACTTCAGACTAAATGGAAAGGTCACTTTAAAGGAATGAGGATATCAAGTTCACTTTAACTCAATCAGTGCCAGCTATTTGACTGGGCCCGCTGTAGTTACGCCAGCTTTCCATTACAACTTTTCACTGTGCGTCATGTTGTTTGTAGAGCAAAATCTATATTTTATATAATAGCTATGTATCCAAGATCATTGTCAATTGACAGAACCTTCCGTTCAAGATGCATACAAGACATTTTTTTTTCATCAATACGTTCCCGTTTTATACCGTGGTGAATATGAGTGTTATATCGGAATGATCCAAATGCATATGATCCGGATTATTTTCCATCATGGATGCATGAAAGGGGGGGGGGGCGGGGGAAGTCGTTTCTGATTAATTGATTGCCAATAATGGCATTCGTTATTACCACAACATAGGCTGATCTGGGGGATGGCTATTAAATCCTTGCACGATCAAGCTGAAATTGATGTCAAATTGCTCTTACCTTTGGCCGGTTGGATTCCAAAAATAATTTTCCAATTATTTGATCGCCATCTGGTAGATCATATGTCCATTGGCCCATGCCATAATCCTTTACTGCATAATGGATTCGGCATCCCAAAAAGTATTCCATGCGATCGAGTGAACCCTTGCTTCAGACTAACAGAAATGCCCACCCGGAGAGATTTCAGTGTGACACCTGGTCTGCAACAGGGGTTACTGCATTCTCGAGACAGCGCCACTACCAGGATCTGTCCGGTACTGCACCTTCGGACTCCCAATATGCCTTTTCCAGGCAAAATACTGCTCTGTGACAGTGAATAGGATATTAATATCGAGAGAAAAAAAGAAAAACGAACCAAAAACGTAATATTACGTGGCTGGCACCCAACGGTTGCCACACACACAAATACAGGCTCTCAATCACACACTGTATTTCCTGCAGGGTACATTTCCCCCACATAAAATCACTATACAGACACACACACACACACACACACACACACACACACACACATACACACACACACACACACACACACACACACACACACACACACACACACACACACACACACACACACACACACACACACACACACACACACAGTACACATGCTAAGGGTTGGAGGGAGTGAAAAAATATACAATCATATATACACAAAACTACACGCACACAACAGCAAGATGGAGGTAGTAAATACATACACATATACACACGCACATCACACAAGAGAGTGAGGCAGTATATCACCTACAGTGTTTTATGGAGCACATTTACACACTTAAATTTACGCACATACAGTACTGTGCACATGACACACACACATGCAGGCTCTCAATCACACACTGTATTTCCTGCAGGGTACATTTCCCCCACATAAAATCGCTATATACACACAAGACACACACACACACACACACACACACACACACACACACACACACACACACACACACACACACACACACACACACACACACACACACACACACACTCTCTCTTAGCTGTCCATCGTGTTCGATGATGACGCTTGCTCCAGGGATGGGGTGAGGGGGGGGGGGGGGGTTTACCGACGCTGCCGCTGGTGCCACTTCTCGTGGGCGTTGAGTCCGATCCTTGAGCCGCACACCCGTCCACAGATGGTGCAAGGGAAGCCAGATACCTGGGGGATGCCAGCCGCCCGCTGGTGTCGTTGCGTGCGCCTCTCAGATCTTCGGTCTTGGTTCGTTTGGTGTATTTGGGAAACTGCAGTGGCACACACACACACACACACACACACACACACACACACACACACACACACACACACACACACACACACACACACACACACACACACACACACACACACTCACACACTCTTACTCAAACAGACATGTGTTACAATGATTCTGAAGAGCCTGCAGACAGCAGGGAGGAGGTTACACAATCAAATATACTGTAACCTACATACTGAGGCTGATCCAATGAGTCAAAATTCCAAAACACAGACTTCATAGCTCTCATCTGCACACCATGTTTAAACTAAGCTTTGGTCATTCCGATAATTACTACTGAAGTTTTGATTATTCACTGATAATTATTACTGAATATGTGATTATCCCCTTATAATTATTACTGAAGCTTAGACTATTAATGGATAATTACTAAGCTTTGATTATTCCCTGATAATTACTACTGAAACCTTGATTATTCACTGATAATTACTACTGAAGCTTTGATTATTCACTGATACTTACTACTGAAATGTTGATTGTTCCCTGATAATTACTACTGAATATTTGATTATTCACTGATAATTACTACTGAAGCTTTGATTGTTCCCTGCTAATTACTACTGAAATGTTGATTGTTCCCTGATCATTACTACTGCAACTTTGATTATTCCCTGTTATACCATGGTCTGGGTGAATACTCTTTTCTGATTGGCCGTCATGTGTGCGTTAAAAAACATTCAAAATGAATCCGTTACCCATAGCTTGTAACCATAACTTTTTTCATGTGAAAAATGCAACACTGTCGACTCGTAGCCTCAAGTACACCCATATTTGCAAGTTGAATGGCAATGATGGGATGTACACAGAGAGAGAAATCAAGTATGTAACCTGGTAGCCTATGTTGTAGTCTATTATTCAGTCTGTCTAAAGAGTGTTAAAGGGGAACTATTATTTCTTTCACTATTTGGGCAATTTTACACAATTCCTGTGAGTCTATAGAACACATTTGTACGTTTTTTTTTCAAAATCAAGTTATCTAGAGCAGCATTTTTTGCACTTCCAGATTCCAAGCTGTTTTTGGCTGGGCTCCGCCCATACTCGCAATGCGCTTTGAGTGACAGTCACCCACAGTCTGCACTGGCAGATAACTTTGGGTAGAAAGATAGAGATATAGAGAGGGAGACTAATTAATTTAGCCGCGGGGGGCATTATCCCACGGGACAATGCATTGGTAACTTGTTTCAAATGACAATATACAATATAATATTATTGCACAGATCGGAATACGCATAGGAGCGTGCGCTATGATATTTTGCAACAGGTTGACGTGACGCGAGTGCTGATACAGAGAGAGCGAGAGAGAGAATGAGCGAGCGAGAGAGAGAGAGAGAAGGAGAGAGAGAGAGAGATAGAGATAGAGAGGGAGAGAGAGAGGGAGAGTGAGATAGAGAGGGAGAGAGAGAGAGTAGAGATGCTCCGAGAGCGCGCGTGTTTCCCCCCACACACACGCAATCGCGAGTGTGTAAATTTGAAATTGAAATTTATTTGAAGGATAAACCCCTTGAGATATGCTATCTCGTTTTCGAGGGGGTCCTTAACATAGGATACAAAACATACAATACAATACAATACATCATACAATACAATACATAACAAAACAAAAAACAAGACAACAAATGCACTTATACACTGACAGACGCTCTCCCAAGCTCACTCCCACAATCCACACTGATTCCTCCCAAGAGGATCACCAATAAATATATATATGTTCCCTTATAAAACACAAACTAAATAATAATTTGATCTGAAACGACATTTAAGCCCTAAATGCTCCGAGACGAGTCGCACCGTATGAGAGCTCTCTCTCCCTCTCTCTATCTGTCTGTCTCTCCCTCTCTCTCTCTCTCCCTCTCTTTCTCTCCCTGTCTCTCTCTCTCTCTCTTTTTCTCTCTTTTTGAGGAAGTGTCAGTGACAGGGAAACCGCTTTCGCATTATTTCCACTCGCTCGAATTGTTGATTGTGGGCGGTGGCTACAACCACAGAAGGAGCTGAGGTATGCAGATCAGAATCCTTACACGTCACAGGTACGCCAAATTCAGAATGGCTTAGTTTACTGGGGGAGGACCTTGTCTCATCTGTACTGGAGGAATGTGCAACAATTAGAATTTGAGACATAGACAGTGTTGGTACAACCCCACATTGCTAGAAAACAATGCTAAAAACTGGAAAAGGCAATTTATAAGATAGTTCCCCTTTAATATATTAGACTACCTTTGGTATAGTGTCTCTGGGGCAAGGTTTGCAACAATGTTGCGCTACAGCTGTGGGACGCTGTGCACTACATGTGGGGCGACAGTGGCTCGGGAGGTAGAGCAGTCGTCTGGTAATTCGGAGGTTCCTGGTTTAATTCTCGCTCCTCCCAGGCAGCGTGTCGAAGTGTCCTTGAGCAAGACACTTAACCCCTAACTGCTCCAGAAGAGCAGGTTGGCACCTTGCATGGTTGTCTCCGCCGTCGGTGTGAATGTGTGAGTAAAATGTGAGGAACAAATTGTAAAGTGCTTTGGATAAAAGCACTATATAAATGCACTATTTACCATTTGCCATTTACATCTCACTAATCACTCGAACGCACTTTGGCATTACTGCGCTTACAGCAAACACCATGAATTATTTTGTCACACACGTATATAAAGTATTTTTCAAGCGGCCATAACTACCAATCGGTTTGCAGGAACATTTTCTCCTTACCATTACTTATTCATTCTGTAGGAGGTGTTGATAGCTTGCATTGACGTATGGCGCGCATCAACATAATCCCATTTCTCTCCGGGCATGGTGTGTATCTTCATTTGAGTTCCAGGCTTGAAGTGTGATTCATTCGACCTTCGGCCTGTAGTGCATCATATGTGGAGTTAAAGTGCTCATAGAGAGAAATGCACACACTTGTGAATACCCATCATGTATAGACACACACACACACACACACACACACACACACACACACACACACACACACACACACACACACACACACACACACACACACACACACACACACACACACACACACACACACACAAACACACACACACTAGAGAGGGGCACTATTATTTGAATGTTCGACTATTCAATTTTTTTTAATAAAAAAGCTGATGCTTTTGTTTGTGTCAACGGAACTGTTTCAGCCTAATATTTTTATATTTGTTCCTTCTATGTTCAATACATTTTACAAATTGAGGTGCGACTGGGTGGCACAGCGGACATTGCGCTCGTCACCAACGCAAGAGACACAGGGTTCGACTCCGGCTGTCGGCGTTGCCTCCGGCTTGGGCCAGCCGTCATACTAACTCAATTGGCAGAGTTAGCGGGTGGAAGTCGATGGGTGGTAATCTGGACGTTGTGGACAGCGACTCCTACAGGTCGGTTGGGGACGCCTGCACAGCAGAGACAGGAAATGGCGGGGGTAGTGTGAGCCTCCCACACGTTACACCTCGCCAATGAGAGTCCGCGCTGGCAGGTGAAAAGATGTGACAGGCTGCCTCCTCGTGTATCGGAGGGGACACGTGATGCAAGGCTTCTATCCTCCCTACAACCGGCCAGTGGGGGGCATATGCGAGCAACGTTCAAGACAGGGGAGGGGAGAATTGGCACAGTGGAATTGGGATGGGAGAAAAATAGAAAAAGAGGAGAAAAAGTGGATAAAAAAAAATACATTTTACAAATTGGATTTGCTTTCCTATAAATGAATGGAAAACAGTCACAATTATGCAAATTAATTTAGTGAAGGCGGGGATCACAGAACCCCTCCAGGATGCATTATGAGTGCACTGCATTCTTTATTTTTGGTAGTCTGGTTAATCTATTAACCCTCTTAGACGCACATTTGTTAGGGGGTGCTGGGGATCTTTAGGGGGAGATAGCAGGTCAACGGTAGATGCAGCATAGAAGTGGTGACATCATCTCTAGATTAATGTGAGATGCAGCTCAGCACTGTGTGTTTTCTAGTCTGTAATAAACATGTATTTGTGTTTTGGTTAGGCGCCCATTACAATTTCCAAAGCTATGCCCCATAGGTAGCTAGCAGGCATCTATGTGTTAGCAGAAGGCCTTTGCGTACGCACGCAACTGTTATGCGCATAACAAGCACGTGTGTCACTAGAGGGTTTGATAGACAGTTTGCTCATTCCAATCCACGACTTGGTTGTTGGTTTGATTTGATGTTGTTATTTTAGCACCTGACCCTTACCGGAATGACAGATCTTTTACATTTTGGTGTCAAACACCTTGTTTTTTTTAGTATCAATTACTGTCGAGATATAATAACAAATTAATTTTCTTTGCCAATAATCAGTGACCACCCAGTGCAAGTCATGGTTTTCATATCTCACTATCTGAAGATTGTTCCGCTGGAGTGTATGAATCCATTACCGAAGACAGGAGGAGATGTTTACCTTTGGTTCACATCTTTAATGTAGCCTGCACACTCACTCCCTGTGATGGAGAGCCCTGTCACTTGATGAGAGCCTCACACAATACACACATTATACAATACAGCCGTAGTGAGCCTCTCTATCTACTGTTGTAGGATGAGTTCTAGTTACAAACACATCAATCATCTAATCTTTCTCCTGTTATAGTTAAACAGATGGAAGGCACATTGTTATAGTCGAGTTACTTTATTGTACTTATAACAGCAGGACCAGTTTGGGATTATGTAGGTGTAAGATATACACATGCCGTTACGTCCATGGTTACATAAGATACGATAAGACAAGATAAGATAAGATAAAATAACATATTCCTTGGCGAATAATATATTCCTATTCCCTTGGGGAAATGTGGGCATCATATAGCAGCATGGAGGAGGGGGGCGGGAGGTACAGGTATGGGCATGGTAATAGTAGAAAGACATAAATAGAGATAGAAATATATATTTTCTATATAACATATACAAATAAACAGTGTAAACAAAGGTGCAGTGGAAGGTCTGTATGCCATATCCGTTATATTATATGTTACAATAAATATAGCGAATAAAGAATTTGAATCTGAAGGATACTGGACATTTTTTCCACCCCGCTCTGTGATGTCAGAGTGCATCTTTGGAGGTTCTATCAAAGTCTGTGTAGGAAAGGTACTCTGACATCACAGATTGGTGTGGGAAAGAGTGTGCAGCAGGGTAAAAATATCAACCACTAGGGGGCAGCAAAATGACCATGACAGACGTAACACACATTGGTATAGGGAGGTGTAGTGGTTACGTCATTTTCGTTTTTTCGTGTTCCACCCTCTGTCCAACGCAATGTATTTCCCCATTGCCCATTTCTAAATCATCTTGTTTAAAACAAATAAAGCATGGACATTTGCATGGTGTACCTTTCTGTGCGTATTCATCCACAATCTATAGCTCAACATGAAAATATTCGCAATTAATCGTAAAGGTAGCAAAAAAACAACATTTATCTTTTCTTCTCTGTGCGTGCAGTAGGCTTAGGGAACGCCCGCACCGTTAGCGTAGCTTAGCTTCATCACTGGAAGCGGGGCAGTCCTTTACCCTGAAGTTCCCTACAGTCCCCTACAGTCACGAAATACAACTCCAAAACGTTCCTGTAAACATGTTGTGACCTGTGTATTTAACACGTGGAGAAATAAAAAATAATTGAATTCGACAATTACGTTTTCTAAGCAAATATACTCTGAACTATTTTTTGCCGAACCACTCCTCTCTGGGCTCAGTCAGTGATTTCACGCAACGCAGTGATACTTTCTAACGTGACGCCAGTGTTTGTTTACATTCTCATTTCATTCAAAGGATCCGAACCGATTGAAGTTTATGGATACCATGCCTTCAAATCCTCTTACCTTGACGATTAAAAGCCTCCACAATTTTGAAAACAGTATTCCCATGGCTGGTGTTGATATGCTGCTAGCGAAAACCAACAAACACAGAACCGGACGCATAAGCAGAAAACGAGGTATCATTTTTACTTCCGGTCGGGGGGTTTCAAAATAAAAGAGCGACGTCTAAAGCACCGGAAATACGTTTATTTTGTACATTATCTAACGTTAACACAAACCTAAACTAACGTTACAACTAACCTAAAGTTAGTTTAGGTTCGTGTTAACGTTAGATAATGTACAAAATAAACGTATTTCCGGTGCTTTAGACGTCGCTCTTTTATTTTGAAACACCCCGACCGGAAGTAAAAATTATGCCTAGTTTTCTGCTTACGCGTCCGGTTCTGTGTTTGTTGGTTTTCGTTAGGTAGCAGCGTATCAACACCAGCCATGGGAATACTGTTTTATATGTAGGTAGCAGCGTATCAACACCAGCCATGGGAATAATGTTTTATAGTATATTTGCTTAGAAAACGTAATTGTCGAATTCAATTATTTTTTATTTCTCCATGTGGTAAATACACAGGTCACAACATGTTTACAGGAATGTTTTGGAGTTGTATTTGGAGTGTATTTCGTGACTGTAGGGGACTGTAGGGAACTTCAGGGTAAAGGACTGCCCCACTTCCAGTGATGAAGCTAAGCTACGCTAACGGTGCAGGCGTTCCCTAAGCCTACTGCACGCACAGAGAAGAAAGGGGTATGTATCTTCTTGTCTAACTCCAGGGAAGATGGCAAATAAGCTAATTTCCCAAAATGTTGGCGTTTTCCTTTAACAATTCGTACAATGGGAAAATAACTGAGCCTGAATCTGTGGCTAGTATCTCTTTCACCCAACACTAGTTTATAGCCAACCACCATTTTTAATATATTTGTATTTATAATTTAAATCGTATAACTAGGCCTGTCACGATAACACACTTTGCTGGGCGATTAATTGTCCCAGAAAATTATTGCGATAAGTGATATTATTGCGGTTTTGAGAGATTTCTTTTTTTGAGAAATTTATTTTTTCCCAAAAGTTTTCAATTAACCTTTTTATTTTTTTTACTAATATAATAATAGCATAATAATGCAAGGAAACCATTTCAAAGTGCAAAAACCTTTATTTAACATTGGAAGACATTTTAAATATCCTAAATAAAAAAATTCTCAGTTTGATTGTTTATTATAAAACAAACTGAAACTGGAAACAAGCCCTCTGTCTGGCTTTTTGTGTCATCCTTTTAACATGTACATGTATTATTAATGTACCTTGCGGTATCATGTACAAAATGGTAATAAAGTATGAGGAAAAAACTGTGGAAACATAATAAATAAAAAGGCAGTGAAACAATAATCAAATAAACACCAAAATATATACTATCTCTATTGGAATGGAGACTTCAGCACAGGATAAATAATCCAGATCAATTGATCACATGATGTACTCGAGTACTCGTGGAGGAAAACGCTGTACAAAATAAACGTCTTTTCCGGTGTTTTTGACTTTTATTTTGAAACCCACCGACCGGAGCGGAAGTATTGTTGTTATTATCCTAGCAGAACGTATGAGTGGACAATTCTGTGTTTTTGAGCTAATGATAAAACAAATGTTGAGATTGTTGGTGAACAACTAACTTTAGGTTAGTTTTAACGTTAGCTACTAACGTTAGATGCAGCTACTACAGGCAATCAACGATGAGGAGGAAGCGTCAAAGCCGTATATAATAGAATAGCCCTGTGGTGCGTAGGCGTAATTCATGTTTAACTTGTCCCTGTGTGCAGTCCTTTGACTAGCCCCACCCGTTCATTGTAAACAATGATGCATGTAATTGTATTAACGTTATTGTGTGTTGTAGCTATGCTATACATTGTATTTCGTTTGTTAGCTATTTAGCTAATGTTGATAGCATTGAATAGCATCAACGCTAGATCTTTAATCTTTATTTAGCAGTCCAGTTTCTCCGGGCAGTAGCGAGTAACTACTTATAATATATATATATATAATATAATATATAACTAAAAATAGCTACACTACAAAGAACGCTACTTGGTTAAAAGGAGCAACACTATTGAGACATTTAGTTAAGCTATGTGGCGTTGCCCCCACGGAGCTCCCGTGCTGTACTCTGTAGTAACGCCAGCGGCCCCCCACACGGAGAGTGACTGACAAGGGGTACTGGTTCCGCCTCATTAAAACAAACGCGCAAATAGCAATTCATCGCGCCCGTCAAAATCATTGCATTCATTTTAATTATCGCGCAGATTAATCAATTTATTGATTATCGTGGCAGGCCTACGTATAACGTTATTTCGCTGCATATTAAATCACTGTAAATACTAATGTAAATCATTGTTTCGTTGTACATATTGTGTATAGTTTATAACGTTATTGTTTTTTTATGTAACGTTAGTAGCTAGCTAGCTCACGGAGATAAAACTGGGAATGAGGTTAGTAGCTAGCTAGCTTGCTAGCCGGCATGATGCGTGCAGTGCTTTGCCCCAGAGTGTCTGAGAAGAGGACCTGCACATTTTACTCGTTCCCGAAAATCCTCTACATGCCCTGATTTTAAATGGTTCACCACAGACCATTTATATGTTAGACATTGCTAACATCTAGTATGTTTAGCTAGGTAACGTTATCTAGCTAGCTAGCTTGGTATCAGCTGGCCGTGACGGGGATTAGGCGACAGGACTGAACAACAGGCTGCCTACTGAACAACAGGCTGCCTACTGTAGTTCTTTTTTTACGACAAATTAAAAACCTTATAACTACCTTTATTTAACCAAAAATGCTTAAACAATAATGTTAGTGGTAGAAGGGAACTCATTTTGTGCAAAGATGGAAGCTTTTCAATTTCCATGCGGCAGAATAGCCGATAATCCATTTACCCAATGATGAATCCCTATACGGGTGGAACAACCAGTGATGTCAGACTACACCGCCCTATTAGGTTACTATTTATGACGCCTGTGTTGGAACACTACCATCTTACATCACAACCGTGCTCGATCTGTGTTGGAACACTACCATCTTACATCACAACCATGCTGGATCTGTGTTGGAACACCACCATCTTACATCACAACCATGCTGGATCTGTGTTGGAACACTACCATCTTACATCACAACCATGCTGGCTCTGTGTTGGAACACTACCATCTTACATCACAGCCTTGCTGGATCTGTGTTGGAACACCACCATCTTACATCACAACCATGCTGGCTCTGTGTTGGAACACTACCATCTTACATCACAGCCATGCTGAATCTGTGTTGGAACACCACCATCTTACATCACAACCATGCTGGATCTGTGTTGGAACACTACCATCTTACATCACAGCCATGCTGGATCTGTGTTGGAACACCACCATCTTACATCACAACCATGCTGGATCTGTGTTGGAACACCACCATCTTACATCACAACCATGCTGGATCTGTGTTGGAACACTACCATCTTACATCACAACCATGCTGGCTCTGTGTTGGAACACTACCATCTTACATCACAGCCATGCTGGATCTGTGTTGGAACACTACCATCTTACATCACAACCAGGGGCGCATCTAGACCCAGCACTCTACTGGGGCACAGGGGGGCACAGAAGTTTCGGGATTCTTTTTTGTGCCGGTTTCGGCCGGTTTTGGGGCGAAAATTGGTGGATTTTGTAACTATTTTAAATTCTTTTTACTTTATTTCGGTTTTAAGGGGTCCCCACACGGCGAGCGGTTTTAGCCAGGCGACCGATTTTTTTAGCGAGCCGACAGACAGAATTGTATCGCCTTCATTGTTATGAATGAGAGAACCCACACGGCAGGAGATTCTGAAGCGACGGTCGCGCAGCTATTTCTGTCGCCTCGCTCAAAATCGCCTCGATCCTATTTTTGGAGGCGACGGAAGGCAGGACAATGAGGAAATAACATGACTTCTACAGTAGTAGTAGTACAGAACAGTTCTACTGGTGTATCATTTGTACACCATTAATGTATCATTCAATACATTCATTGATCAATAACCTCCGTATTATTACCATGCTACTTATGTTCATTATTATTAACGGGAACAATTTAAATAAATAACGTTAGTTTGAGAAGCTGTAGTGGCCGCTTGTCATTAACTAATAAATGAACAATGCGCCGATGCACCTACTAGATGTTTTTATACTCGGGTAACAAAAGAAGTTGTGGATGTTGACAGAGTTTAATGTCCAGGCTGCAGCTGATGTAGTTTGTAAGGTTTATTGTCCAAAGAAAATTATGGTTGAGAACAAAACAGTTTGCGTCTTCCGTGAAAAATACACTCTCTCAGCAGCTGCATAACAATACTTGTCCAATCGTTGGTAATGATCGTAGCGATCAGGCATGCAGTAATGTCAGGAAGAATGAGGAGAGGTTGTATTCGTATATGGTGGTTAATTCCAGCTCAATATGGGTTTTACAGGTTAATACTCTCTCGTACTGCACAACACAGCTACCAGCTAACCCGCTTCACAACAACCTAACGTCCGGTCCCGGCGGTCCGCCCTCCTATATCTCCCGGGGGGAAACACCCCCAGCTAAACAGAGCGACACATAGCTTATTATACCTGAGAACGGTCGCCTCTGGTGTGGGGGGCTAAGCGATTGTCATTGAGCGACAGGCGATCACATCGCCAGGCGACGTCGGTTGGCCGCCGTGTGCAGACCACTTTAGGGTTAGGTTAGGGTTATGTTATTTAATTATTTTGGGGAGCCAGTCCCCCAAACTCCTGAAATGCATAGAAATCTATGAAATAAATAAAACAATCTGACATTTATATTAAAAAGAGCTAGCCCCCCAAACCCCTAAAATACATAGAAATCTATGCATTTTGGAACAGTTACTATAATAGTCAAGAAAGCATTTAGTCATACTTAAAGTTTAAAGTGCTTTACTTGCATTGAACATTGCATTGAACATTGAACATTGAGGAGACATCATTAGAAAGCACAATGTATGTTTCCATAGTTACGCAGATGACACACAATTGTACATCTCCGCTGAACCAAATGATCACACAGCTATAAACTCCATTTCCGCCTGTCTCTTAGCAATAAACAAATGGATGACGAACAACTTCCTAAAATTAAATGAGGGCAAAACTGAAATCCTACTAGTCGGTCCTATAACAAAAAGAGAAATGTTACAGAGCAATATGGGAAAACTTACTCCTTGGATCAAACCCGAAGTTACAAGTAAGTAACCTACACTGGCTTCCGGTAACATTTAGAATTGATTTCAAGGTCCTCCTCCTTATATATACAAAGTATAAACATTGCGATCATCTACTACTGGTCTATTGAAGGTTCCAAGCCACAGTCTAAAGAAAATCGGGGATGCAGCCTTTGCTAACTATGCACCAAAGTTATGGAACACACTACCTATGGACATTAGGGAAGCTAGATCTCTTAATATTTTCAGAAATAAGCTACAAACCTACCTCTTCACCATAGCCTTCTAATACATCCCGCTGTTTATTGTACTGTAGCACTATTTTACTCTGGCCATTCTATTGCATCATTTTACTATCTATTCTACTATTCTATTATTGCACTGTATTATTGGTGTGCAAACCAGTCAACTTACAAAAAAGAGCCTGTTGGAGGATTTCAACAAGATAAATGTGACAACAGTGCAAAATATTTCACTATAATATTTCAAAGCGAAGTAAAAAATATTATAATAATTATTTGATCATGTTAAAAAAGGGAAAATAAAAAACATTTGTTAAAAAAAAGAAAAGAAAAAATTATCAGATGATCATCAGTGCCCTACTGATAGTGGTCTAAATACGCCGATGATCACAACCATGCTGGATCTTTGGAACCTATCTAACCTGCTCAAATGACTGGCTTTATGCCGAGTCTGTTCTGAATTTGGAAAGTTGGCTTTTTGTTTTACTGCTCCTATTATGGAACAATCTGCAACACACCCTGAAGACCGATACTCTCACAAACAGTGGTCAGTTTAGAACCATTATCACAAACCACCCTGGTTCAATAACTGTTTTAACTGAGACATTTTTCTTTATAAATTGTACTTCTTTATTATTATTATTATTATTATTATTATTATTATTATTATTATTATTATTATTATTATTATTATTATTATTATTATTATTATTATTATTATTATTATTATTATTATTATTATTATTATTATTATTATTAGTATTATCATTATCATTGGTAGTAGTAGTAGTAGTAGTAGTAGTAGTAGTAGTAGTAGTAGTAGTAGTAGTAGTAGTAGTCGTATGACCTGATATCATGCCAATATGTGAAATACGCACGCTCGTCTACTACAGGATAGCGTGTCAGTGTCACGATAAACGGTTATGGTGTGTGAAAAGAACACGCAGGTGCAGTTAAGGTGCTCTACCAGCAGGGGGCATTAACCCCAAAACAAGATTATGGTTAGGGTTAGATTAACGGTTATGTTTAGGGTTAAGGTTAGTTTTAAGGTTCAATTAACGGTTATGTTTAGGGTTAAAGTTAGTTTTAAGGGTTGGCTTAACGGTTATGTTTAGGGTTAAGGTTAGGGTTAGTGTTTGAGGGGATGCTGTCATAGAAATGTGTTTCGGATGGTAGTGTCGAGATATATGAGGTCTGTGACGTATGTGCCGTCTATGAGGTCTGTGAGGTCTATCAGGTATGTGCAGTCTGTGAGGTAATTATGAGGTCTATGAGGTCTGTGAGGTATATCAGGTCTGTGAGGTCTGTGAGGTATGTGATGTCTACTGTATGAGGTCTATGAGGTATATGAGGTATGTGATGTCTGTGAGGTCTACTGTTTTAGGTCTGTGAGGTTTATGAGGTCTATGAGGTATGTGATGTCTGTGAGGTCTACTGTATGAGGTCTATTATGTCTGTGAGGTATAATGAGGTCTACTGTATGAGGTATGTGAGGTCTGTGAGGTATGTGAGGTATATGAGGTCTGTGAGGTCTATGAGTTATGTGAGGTCTGTCAGGTCTGCATCAGGTCTGTGAGGTCTATGAGGTCTATGAGTTATGTGAGGTCTGTCAGGTCTGCATCAGGTCTGTGAGGTCTATGAGGTCTGTGAGGTCTGTGAGGTCTACTGCATCAGGTCTGTGAGGTCTATGAGGTCTATGAGTTATGTGAGGTCTGTCAGGTCTGCATCAGGTCTGTGAGGTCTATGAGGTCTGTGAGGTCTGTGAGGTCTACTGCATCAGGTCTGTGAGGTCTATGAGGTCTATGAGTTATGTGAGGTCTGTCAGGTCTGCATCAGGTCTGTGAGGTCTATGAGGTCTGTGAGGTCTGTGAGGTCTACTGCATCAGGTCTGTGAGGTCTATGAGGTCTGTGAGGTATGTGAGGTCTGTGAGGTCTATGCACTTGCCTACAAACATAGCGGCCCAGGTTTCGTCTCCTGGCAGACTTATGGTTAAACACGGAGACTACGGATAGCACAGAGGGCCAAACACCCTCTCTCTCTTTCTCAAATTCAAAGTTTGGCATGGTTGTCAAAACATTAACAGTAATGCCAAAGCAGTTTACAACGTATGAAAATGTAGAATTGTCAAAACAAAACATAGGTTTTATATATATAAAAAAAAAGGTTAAATATAAACAAATAAAACAAGACTTGACATTATGGTTCAGCGCCAGAGGTCGCTGTGGGCGTATGGCCGTGTGTGCCAGAGCTGTAATGAATGGGGATACATGCCGGTGTTTGCAGTGTTAAACTATATTAAATATTATAGCTATGGATCTAATAATATAGTCGATTGTCAGTGAGTTTCTTTAGGTCAATATGCAAAAAACAGATTTTTTTCATCAATACATTCCAGTTTTATACTGTGGTGAATATGAGTATAGTTTTAGAGTAATTCTGTGTAATCCCAGGAAACGCCGCTAAACAGCGTTTTAGTGCATTTCAATATAAAGCGTGCCATTCCTCGCTTAGATCAACAATCAATCTGAAATCAATGCTAGATTATCGGTATTATGTTTCATCATGGATGCATGAAAGGCGGGGGGGGGGGGGGGCCCTCCGTGCTTTGATCGCTACCAACGGAACACGCCACACACACACACCCCGATCAGCATGAAGGAATTTTCAGATCGACGCAATATTGATACCATATATTCCTTACCTTGACCAGGATCTGTCCCGAAAAGGATATTCCAATTATCTGATCGCCACTCCAAGTACTGATCGCGATCGTGTTTCCAGCATAATCCAGCATTGAACATGAACGGGGGGGGCCCGACCCTCGTCGATGCATCCGTTATAAGCGCTTGCCTTGCCCGAGTAATAGCGTGGATTATAATAATTATTTGATCATGTTAAAAAAGGGAAAATAAAAAACATTTGTTAAAAAAAAGATTTTTTTTTATCAGAGTGCAATAGCGGCCGCAAGGCGTTAGGTGGCGGTATTGGACGTTTCCGATCTCAGACCCATTCCCAATGATAACATCAGGCTGGATTGATGGATTATGAATGGAAATAGCTAATAAAAGAAATAAGGACCAAAACCCGACTTTTCTTGAGTTTGGCGCTCAAGCGATGGCGAGTTACCCCGACTTATGTCGGGTCTGGCGTCCATTGTGTTAAGTCACAACACTGTCCCTCAGGCTATGACATGCTGACAATCTTTATCTGTCTGTATCTCTCCTACTCTCTTTCTCTGTCTCTCTCCTACTCTCTCTCTCTTTCTCTGTCTATCTCTCCTTCTGTCTTTTTATCTCTGTCTCTATCTCTCCTACTATCTCTCTCTCCTAATATGTCTCTCTGTCTATCTACTGTATATCTCCTACTCTCTCTCTCTTTCTCTCTCTCTGTATGTCTCTCTCCCATATGATCACGCAAAGGGTTTTTATAAAGTATTAAATGCTCATGAATGTTTTATAGGGTGTAGATGTGAATAATAACTGTTGCCATGGTTTCCTTGTTTCTCCAGCTTCCTGGTCACCCCCGCCGTGTCCTTCCAGAAGGAGCCAATCAGCTACAGCCTCCTCATAAATCCCAGCAGCCTTTTCTCCATCACCATAGAGACGGGGGAGATCAGTCTGACGCGCTCCATCGACTATGAGAGCGACCAACATCGTTACCTGCTGCTGGTCCGAGCCAGCGAGGGGCAGGACAGCATGAGCAGCGCTGCAGAGGTGTGTGTGTGTTTTGTGTTTGAGTGGTGTGTGTGTGTGTGTGTGTGTGTGTGTGTGTGTGTGTGTGTGTGTGTGTGTGTGTGTGTGTGTGTGTGTGCCACTGCAGTTTCCCAAATACACCAGAGAGTGGCTGGCTGCTGGCGCTGCAGGCCTTGCTGACGACTCACATCTCGTTCGGTTACTATCGCTGCTCTGAAATCTACTGCTCTCCCCTGGCCTGGGGTCAGACACATCCTCCACCCGGCCTATCATCTACTGCTCTCCCCTGGCCAAAGGCAGCACTCTGACACAGAGTCAAATTAAATTAATGGATACAGATAGAGGGATAGGAGGGACGGGAGGGACAGAGGAGGATATGGGAGAAAGAGAGAGAGAGAGAGATTTATTTTTTATTTTTAAACCCACTGTAACTGAGGGGTACAATTCCCTGACTGTATTACTAGATATGATACTTACTACCACTACCTTTGTACTTTATATTCGGCCACCCAGTACTCGGCATAAATATATTATGATAAACACTCTCACGTAGATGAAACGGATCCAACACAAATGTACGAAGTCGAAGTATGCATTTATTACTACACAGCAATGGTGTGTAGAGCAAGCACTTAATCACTTAATTACATTTATGAATTGAAATAGTATGCACTTTTATGGCAAAGAGTATTCGTTGGTATATCAATAGAGAATGTCCAATCTCTGGTGGCGCAGGCGGTAAATATACGACCTGGAATAGTTAAGGAATAACAGCAATGATACTTTAATGATTATAAGACTGGATACACTAAGGGGGGTAATCCGGTCGCTTGTAAGACAACAGGAGTAGGAGGGGGGGGGGGGTAGAGTCTGGCTGCCTCGTCCGGCCAAGGGTATCCTGGGTGAACCCACAGTTGTGCAGTTCGGTGCGCCAGCGATCCTTGGACCACAGATGAAAGCAGTTGGACTCTCTGTGAGCCGGCTCTCTCCGGTCCACGGGGGAGAGACGTGAAGCGACCTCGTCTTGCAGAGCGTCTCCTCACCTTGCGTCCTCTCCAGGGGGGGGGGTTCCAACACACGGCAGTGTCGGGGGTCTTTATCCATGGAATAATCACTGTATACAAAGCATAATCCGTGCCTGGGAAGGCGGGCTGTCGTCGGTAGAATAATCCGGTATGCAGGTCCACTCGCTCGTCGGCTCTGGGGCTCCTCGGATGCAGTCTCACATGGGGTCGACCATCCTGGATAAGCAGCCAGTTCTCTGCCCGAAACGATGGGGTACTGACTACGGTAGTATTCTCACCGCACGAAGCACTATATATTAACAGACTATTATTAGCTTAATAGACTACGTCCAACTCGACGATATAGTGCCAAATATGACTATTCAAATATTAATATACACGATGTCTCAATACCGATGGTAGGCCGAACTTGGCCTTACTCCCACACGTGGCGTCGCGGGGAGGCTTTACGTCTGTGACTCTATTGGAGGGTAAGAAACTGGACTGAAAAGGAAGTCCTACTTTAGTGGCGCAGTATATATACGCACTATGAACAAATAGTACCGTTAGTGGTGCGGTAGCCAGATTCCTACGCGGAACTAGGACTTGTTCGTACATGTTGAGCGGTACGTTTGAACTGGGTCTGGGGGGTATGGCAGCCTGGCACCAAGGTCTCGACCAATAGTAGAATGGAGACTATTATGGGATGTTCAGTAGGCTAGAATGGATATTCAATGCATATTGTACAAGGAATATACAAGGGATATCAGGGAATATTAGAGAATATACAAATACAATTAAATATATATATACAAATAAATATATATATTCGGTTTAATCTGGCCCTTCACAACACCCACCTTTATTTGCTCATATAGCATTCAACAATACATCAGAATGTATCACGCAAACACATAACAGCAAACCAATTCAAGAAAAAGAAAAGACAAACTTCACTTCAGAACAGAACCAAAAACCAACTTCAACCCCTCCACAGTACACAACACCCACCTATAACACATCATCTCAAACTCTGCTACATTGCTGGTCAACTGGTAAAAATGAAAGTCTGTTCGCAACCTTGCCTGTACCATACATCAAAACTATATCTACCACCACCAAATCCTCAATATTGTTCCTCCTGCTCAGATAAATGGCCATTTTTGCCTGACCCAGCATGAAATTGAAGAGCTGACACTTTACTCTCCTCTTCCTGCTGTACCTGTACCCCAAAATAAACATCTGTGGAGTAAGATGCTCATCAAACATCTCAAACATGCGGATCAGGAACTGAAAAAAAAAACAAGAGCCTGCCACACTCTGAAAAACAATGACAACCTGTTTCCCTCTCTGTGCAGAAAGGACAGGTGTCTTCAACATCAGAATTGATCACAGAGACAAAAGCATTAACAGCAACTGCACCATGTAAGATTCTCCACTGTAAATCCCCAACTATTTTTGTTAACAGTGGTTTGTACAGTGCTCTCCAATCAGGCCTCTGAGCCTCTTGCAGGCCCAGATGAGCTCTCCATGGAGTGTCAACCTTATCCTTCAGCTTGTTTTGGTTCAACACTTTAACACACAGGTAATATCACTTTACCCACCATGATTTCACCATAATCATAACATCATCAGCATATGCAGACAGTTTGAACTTCATGTCACAACCCGGAAAAGAAAAACCCAACAAATGAGTCCTTAGTCTGTGTAACAGAGGCTCTATGGCCAGACAGTACAGCATCCCTGATAAAGAGCAGCCCTGTCTGACTCCCCTCTGAACCTCAAAAGGCGCACTTAAACCACTGTTAATCTTAAATACACTCTCAATGTCCCTGTACAATACCTGGATTTTAGCTATAAGCCCAGAGCTGAAACCAACAGCCTGCAACGCTTTCCACAGATATTGGTGTTCAACTCGGTCAAGCCTTTTCTTGATCTAGAGAAATCAGACAACCCAAAATACCAGAGAGGCCCAAAATTTCTCGAATTAACGTAATGTTGTCAGATATCAACCTGCTGGGCACACAGTACGTTTGGTTCACATGGATTACCTGGTCCATCACCTTCCTCAGTCTCATTGCCAGCACTTTTGAAAGCAGTTTATAGTCCGAGCAGACACTGGATGCCAGTTCCTGATGTCCTGTAAAAACCGCTGCCTCACCGCTGCCCTGCCTCCTCACCGTTGCCCTGCCTCCTCACCGCTGCCCTGCCTCCTCACCGCTGCCTCACCGCTGCCCTGCCTCCTCACCGCTGCCCTGCCTCCTCACCGCTGCCTCACCGCTGCCCTGCCTCCTCACCGCTGCCCTGCCTCCTCACCGCTGCCTCACCGCTGCCCTGCCTCCTCACCGCTGCCCTGCCTCCTCACTGTTGCCCTGCCTCCTCACCGCTGCCTCACCGCTGCCCTGCCTCCTCACCGCTGCCCTGCCTCCTCACCGCTGCCCTGCCTCCTCACCGCTGCCCTGCCTCCTCACCGCTGCCTCACCGCTGCCCTGCCTCCTCACCGCTGCCTCACCGCTGCCCTGCCTCCTCACCGCTGCCTCACCGCTGCCCTGCCTCCTCACCGCTGCCTCACCGCTGCCCTGCCTCCTCACCGCTGCCCTGCCTCCTCACCGCTGCCCTGCCTCCTCACTGCTGCCCTGCCTCCTCACCGCTGCCCTGCCTCCTCACGGCTGCCTCACGGCTGCCCTGCCTCCTCACCGCTACTCACCGCTGCCCTGCCTCCTCACCGCTGCCTCACCGCTGCCCTGCCTCCTCACGGCTGCCTCACCGCTGCCCTGCCTCCTCACCGCTGCCCTGCCTCCTCACCGCTGCCCTGCCTCCTCACGGCTGCCTCACCGCTGCCTCACCGCTGCCCTGCCTCCTCACCGCTGCCCTGCCTCCTCACCGCTGCCCTGCCTCCTCACCGCTGCCTCACCGCTGCCCTGCCTCCTCACCGCTGCCCTGCCTCCTCACCGCTGCCTCACCGCTGCCCTGCCTCCTCACTGCTGCCCTGCCTCCTCACCGCTGCCTCACTGCTGCCCTGCCTCCTCACTGCTGCCCTGCCTCCTCACCGCTGCCTCACCGCTGCCCTGCCTCCTCACCGCTGCCCTGCCTCCTCACCGCTGCCCTGCCTCCTCACCGCTGCCTCACCGCTGCCCTGCCTCCTCACTGCTGCCCTGCCTCCTCACCGCTGCCTCACTGCTGCCCTGCCTCCTCACCGCTGCCCTGCCTCCTCACTGCTGCCCTGCCTCCTCACTGCTGCCCTGCCTCCTCACCGCTGCCCTGCCTCCTCACTGCTGCCTCACCGCTGCCCTGCCTCCTCACCGTTACTCACCGCTGCCTCACCGCTGCCCTGCCTCCTCACCGCTGCCCTGCCTCCTCACCGTTACTCACCGCTGCCTCACCGCTGCCCTGCCTCCTCACCGCTGCCCTGCCTCCTCACCGCTACTCACCGCTGCCCTGCCTCCTCACCGCTGCCCTGCCTCCTCACCGCTGCCCTGCCTCCTCACCGCTACTCACCGCTGCCCTGCCTCCTCACCGCTGCCCTGCCTCCTCACCGCTACTCACCGCTGCCCTGCCTCCTCACCGCTCCTCATATGTATTGTGACTAGTGCTGTCAATAGATTAAAAAAAATTAACTAATTAATCTCACAATTTTCTCTAATTAATCTAGATTAATCTAGATTAAAAATAAAATTTTTCTATTTAAGACCGAAGCTTGTAACAGATATTTACTTGAGTAAAATCATCATTTTAATAGCTTTTTTTTTTTTTTTTTTTTTTTTTTTTTTATTATTGCAAAACAAAACTTATTAAAAGTCAGTACTCGACACACAATGTATAATGAAACTTTCAGTAAAGGTGGTTAAAATATATGCAAGTACAGAAACAGGATAAAACAAAAATAGTCAATAATAACATTTTAACCGTATACAGTGTATATCCAGCGAAGTTACAATTATATAAATGTTAGTATATAATATACCCCTAATACCTATTTTCTAAAACCCTACACACATATGCTCCAGCTCAAACCCCCCCCTCCCGGACCCCCTCTTGGATAGTACCTCCATTATCCCTCACTCCTAACCAGACACCACCATTATAGGCTAGCTTTTATTCTCTCCACCACTTCTAACCACATTGACATTTTGGATTCATTGAGCCCCAGAATTCTTGCTGTAGATATTTCTTGATATATCACATCGAGATATGTAAGAAACCACACTTTCCGGCACATTTTTTCCGGTTGAAACCAACGTGATGCGATCAGTTTTTTAGCTACTGTGATACCCGATAAAACCAATCTTTTTAGTTGTGGATTCACTGCAAACTCAAAAACATCATTCAATAGCAATACCGCGGGGTGTACAGGTATATTCCAAAATACGAGTATTGATAATTGTTGGGACACATCTTTCCAGAATGCCTTAACTGGTGGGCAGTCCCAATACATGTGCATAAATGTTCCTTCGTCCCCATTTGTACATTGGGAGCATTTGGAGTCTTGTATAAGCCCCATTTTGCACAGCCTTATAGGAGTCAAGTATGCCCTGTGAATATAGTTCAGATTGATTTGTTGATGATCCGGGTTCCTTGATGTAAGTCGGACATTTGCCCAGGCTCCTTGCCAATCAAAGTCATTTTCCAGGTCTGGTATATCCCTCCTCCAGACATTGTCTAGTTGAAGGGTTTCATACGAGGACGTTAGTAATTGATAATAAAAACCTGATACAAAACCTCCCAATGTATCTCTTTCATAGAAAAATTTGTGGTATCTGTGGTGTTCAATTGGTATGTGTAATGGAACACCGTGAGATCTCATACAAAGTCGTAACTGTATGTAAAAAAGCCATGTGGACTCGGTGAGGTTAAACTTTATGCATATTTCGACATAACTACAGAGGCCCTTGTTATTAAAAATATCCCCTAATGAGTGTATGCCTCTCTCTTCCCATATAGGGAATCTTATAGGTCGTTTTCCCATTAAGAGAGCATTGTTATTGAATATGGGAGTGTGATTATGCCATACTTGAGGGTTAGGAAATTTCCTTTGTGTTTCCCGCCATGTCCTGATTGCATGGGTAATTATTGGGCCAAATTCTCGCTCACAATGCTTGATTGAAAGTTTAGTGTATGCTATGTCTTTCAATCTCTGTGGGGCTACTATGTTTTCTTCTAATTTTCTCCAAGATACCAAAGCCTCGGGGTCAAACCATATCTTCTTCAATGGTCTTAATGTGAAGGCATTAAAATATTGTAAAAAATCTGGGACTGCCATGCCACCGTCTGCTTTATTTCTCTGTGCGGTGGATCTTTTTATGCGAGGTGGTTTGTTATTCCAAATAAATTTGTATGTGGAGGTTTGTAATCTTTTCCAGTAGCCCTCTGGAGGAGGTAACGGAAGCATTGAGCTGAAGAAATTGATTCTTGGTAATACATCCATCTTAATTATTGATACCCTTGCCTGTACTGAGTTTTTAAGTTTTGCCCACCTGTCCAGGTCGTCTTTGATTTTGTTCTGTATTTTTGTGTAATTGTGCTTCACCGTTTGTCTTATGGTGGGAAATATTTCCACACCCAAGCATCTGAAATGTTTGACCATGGGTATCGCACCTGGGAGGGTTGTCTCTTTTTTTGCACTGGTGTTAAGAGGAAGAAAAGCCGACTTAGGCCAATTTATTTTAAATCCCGATAAATCACCAAAGTTCTCTATCAACTTGAGTATAAGCGGCAATGTGTTGTTGGGGTTTTGCATGAACAATATTACGTCGTCCGCATATAAACTAATTTTATGATGTGTGCCCTTGATTACTATTGGTTCTATGTGTTGGGATTGTCTTATAAATTGTGCTAAAGGTTCTAATGATAGATCGAATAGTCCGGGACTAAGAGGGCAACCTTGTCTGGCTGAGCGTGATACCGGAAAGATATCGGAGATGAATGTGCCTGTTGTAATCCTGGCCGATGGGTCCTTGTATAGTACTTTAATCATATCAATGAAACCTTTTCCTAACCCCATCCTTTCCAATACTGCCCATAGAAACGACCATTCCAACCTGTCAAATGCTTTCATAGCATCCAGGGATAGTATCGCCTTAGGTGTGATGTCCTCTTTGTCTGTATCTAGTACGTGCAGTATTCGCCTTATGTTATCATTGATCAGGCGACCTTTTATGAAGCCTGTTTGGTCCGGATGAACTAAAGACGTCATATGCTTTTGCAATCTGATGGCTAATATCTTAGAGTACAGTTTGACATCGGTTCCGAGGAGGCTTAAAGGACGGTAACTACCGCACTCAGTGGGGTCTTTGTCTTTTTTGTGAAGAACTGAAATGAGTGCGGTATTTTGGTGTTCAATGAAGCTTCCCTCTTTGACTGAGTATAAGATCATATTTAGTAATAAGGGTCCAAATATGTCCCAGCAAGAAATGTACATTTCTGATGGGATACCGTCAATTCCCGGAGCTTTGCCGTTTTTCATTCCGGATATGGCCTTCTTGAGTTCTTCTAATGTGATCGGTACTTCTAACTGTTTAGCGTCTTCATCCGTAAGTTTAGGGAGAGTAATTTGATTAAGATATGTGTCTAATTTGTCTTGATCAAAGGTCGTTTCTGAGTTATATAAATCGGAGTAGAATTCTTTGAATGTATCGTTTATTATTTTGGGTTCTGTTACTAGAGCTTGTTGTTTCCTAATGGCAGTTATATCTGCAAATTTTGCATTAATTCTTAGTCGCATGGCTAATAGGTGACTAGGTTTAGAACCTTGGAAGTACTGCTGTTGTCTAGTGCTGCGTATTTGCAATTCCGATTTTTGTCTGTACATTGCTTTGATCTCTGTCTTTAGAATGTTAACTTGGTTATCTAGTCTAGTAGAGTTGTTGTATTTTAAAGAATTAAAAAGCGTTGAGTAAAGCGTTTCCATTTCAGACAGTTTTGTGTTTTGATTTTTGCGCAATATGGAGGTAAATCTATCCGAGAAATCCTTGATCATATTCTTTACCGACATCCATAATATTCTGGGATCTTGCACCGAGTTAGCATTATCTTGTAGGAATACTGTGAGAGCTTCTTTAATTTGTGTAATGAATTCCTTGTTGTTAAGCAGCATCGAATTAAAACGCCATCTTGGGGCCCGGGTAGATAGTGTACCAAATGTTGCTTTCAGGATTAAGTAGCAGTGATCTGATAGCGCATTGGGTGTCATTTCCACTTCATATTTATCAAATATTCTCGGGGATGCAAAGACGTAATCAATTCTGGATAGTGTGTTGTGTCTCGCCGAACGACAGGAGTACTTGCGGGTCATGGGGTTAAGTGAACGCCATAAATCAGTTACTCCTGTTGATTTCGACCAATCTTTTAATGCTTTAGATGAATTCTTTTGTTCGCTGGAGAAGGAAAGGTAAGTTTTGTCCATCCTTGGGTTCCAAATGGCATTAAAATCCGCACCTATTATATATGAGTACTCGGGATGGTTTAACATTTCTCCTGTTAGTGAAGTGAAGAAACCCACTTCGTACAAATTCGGGGCATATACCGCTGCCAATGCAATTTTCCTGTTATTGTGTATAATCCTAGCTATAGTTATGCGCCCCTCAGCATCCGACCATACCCCTTTCAATTCGATATTTAATTTGCGTCTGACGACTATGGCTACCCCTCTAGTTCTCGTAGCAAAAGAAGAGTGACTAATATTATGGTATATGTTATCCGCTAACGTATTTATGTCTCCCTCTAAAATGTGCGTTTCGCTTAATAGAGCCACGTCCACATGTTCTTTTTTCATCAGTGTAAGCACGCTTTTGCGCTTGTGTTGTTTGTTTATCCCACCGGTGTTCCATACCATTATATTCAAACTAGCCATAGTCTATGCATGTTTTCGTGTAGTTTTTGGTAATGTTTCTGGAGTATGAAGCTACAATATATGCACATCCAATTAATGAGGTCCCGTTGAGAGCTGAGCTTAAAAACATATATATATACAAATAAAAATCCCCTATTTTCCCCTCACCCAGAAAGTCGAACATGCCTGTGTTCCAAGAACACATCCTCCGCGATTGACTTTCTCCCATGGTCCACCGGATTGCCCAAACTGAGCATTGTAATCCTAATTTTCCTATGCTAATTGCCATAGGATCTAACATTTCCATTCTATTGCAATAGAATGTCGCTTTTGGTCTTGCACCTTCCCTTACTGTAATGAAGTATTGTGATAAATAACATAAAGATAAAAATAAAAAATAAAATAAAAAAAGAGAATAAACCTTTATCGACATATTCCTTTGAACCCTCCACTAACGTGTGGGGGAAAAAAAGGAAAAGATTGTAGAGCAATATTGACACCTTAATGTGAAGAACATTGGAAAAGAATAATGTAAGTTAAAATATATTTAAAAAATATAGAGTAATATTGACACCTTAATGTGAAGAACATTGGAAAAGAACAATGTAAGTTAAAATATATTTAAAAAATATAGAGTAATGAGAAGAAAAAATTAAATAAAATAAAAATCAATGGAAAGATATAGATAAGGAATAAGAGATAAATAATTATCAACGTGGAGAAGCCACTAGAACCGATTTAACTGATTAGATAAGATAGAAAAGCAGCGCCTTTTAGCGCTTCAATGTGCCTTTAATGGAGTGATTACTTAAATTGTTAGAATAACCTTGCTGTGCTCATACGTTTATGTGTGGTTAATTTTAAAGTATTATTAAGGACTGATTGCACTTCATTTAATTTATTATCTGCTATGTGTATACACACCGAATGTTATTGTTAGAGTTGTATGCTTCGTTGTCATGGTGCCTTATATTCTAGAAGGTTGTAGAATATACTAGTGCCTAGACTATTTTACATTCCAGAATGATCTAAGAGACCCAGGGCATTTGAGCGATAAACCCAGAATATTCCAGATAGATCTTTTTGCATTGATATTTATTTGTCCCCTCAGAGACCAGAGACTGAAATTATAATGTATTATGAATCGTATTATACACAGTACACTTTGTTATAGACGACTTGCATATCGTTTGCTACTTTGATGAACACAACAATGTCATTCCAACACTGGTGGAATGACCTCATTGATGAACACAATAAAGTCATTCCAACACTGGTATATATTTAGAGAGAGGCTTAACTGATTCCGGCATTTTCGTCATGCTTTGGGTTATTTGCTGCATTTTGATTCAGGAAATCCTCAGATTCAAAAGGTGTATATGGACCTGACCTGCGGCCGTTATTGCCCAAGAATGATAACAGCGCCGGATATGCTAGCCTTGGCTTGTAGCCGGCTTTGTACAGCTTTTGCATCACATCTTTGTATGGTAGACGTCGGATGATGGCCTCTTTGCTCAAATCTTCGGAGATAAATGTTGGTTTATCACCATACTTCAGCTTCCCACGTTGGTTGCGAGCATATTTGATGATGTCATCCCTTGTTGTAGTTTTCCGCAGAGTGACAATGATGACTCTCGGCCCGTTGATACTTTGCCCCTGGGAACCGATTCTGTAAACTTGTTCCACTTCTGGCACTTTGTTTGGATCGGTGTTATCCAAAATCGTTGATAACTCTTTTGGAAAGTTGATGTCTTCGCAGTTCACTGCTTCATCAAGCCCCACAATGCGGATGTTATTCCGCCTGTGGTAACGTTGGGTTTCTAGTTGCCTCTCCATCGCTTCGTTTTTAAGCCCTTTTATTTCCCTCCGATATTCCTCTTTAGCTCTTTCCATCTCTTCTCCCATCTCTGTCAAGCCACCTTCGTTCGCTTTGACTGCTTTTGTGTTTTCTGTCACCGAAATCTCCACTGTCGTGATTCGCTTTGACTGTGCATCGATCGCGTTCTTGACTTCTTCTAATTTCTCATCGATGCGATCGAATTTAGCCTCGATGCGTTCGAATTTAGTATCGACGTTTGCCTCGAGCGCCTTGATGTGTGTAATCTGCAGGTTAGACTGTTCCACCATCTGTTCTTTCAACAGGTTAGACTGTTCTACCATCAGGTTAGTCAGTGTGTTGAAATCGGGTGGTGTAATTGAACTGCTTGTGTCAGTTGATGTTATTGGAGCAGTGAGGGATCCGATGGATGTTTTTGCTATTATCTTCTCAAAATCGCCTGCTTTTTCCTTCACGGTACTTTTTTCTGATGTTCCTGTTATGTTGTCATCTATTGTCTCCCTCTCGGGGCCAGTTGTCTTTGGTCCCTGTGTATTCTCCTCTATATTCCCCGCGTTGGGGCTTGTCACCAACGGATCTGCCACAGCGTCGCCTGTCATTTTCTTTGAACGTGTTTCAATCGGCGCCATTAGACTTGCTGTGTCTTGTTTCCTTCCACCCTTTCTCTTATCCTTATCCATGTTGTCTTTTGATATAGTTAGTAGAGGGTCTCATCAATACATACGATGTGGTCTAATCTCTTTTGGTATTGTCCAAATAAGGGTTTTAAACGAAATTAACGATAACGGGAGCGGAGCTGTAACCAATTGCGTGCGCTACATATTGCAGCTAAACCGGAAGTCTTTAATAGCTTTCTTTGAATACAGTTTCTCTCCTGTGAAATACAACTGTTCAACAAAACCATCAACATTGACTCAGCTAGACCTCTTTCTTATATCCGCGGAGCTAAGATTGAAGATTTTTCACTCCATAGATTAATCTAGATACATTTATTTTAATGCTTTAAATAATTTAAATTAATCTCCAAAGTTAAAGCATTAATTTTGACAGCCCTAATTGTGACATAATCATGAAACTTCCTTAAATCAGGGATAAACTCCTTCACTTTAACATATTTTCCCTTTGTATCTTTCAGACAGGTTTTAATCTGCTGGAAAGAGAACTCAGGCTGTGACAAATCACCCAAGAGTGCTCCCTCCTCCTCACTACTAGCGTTCTGTGTAGCCTGTTTCTCTTTATTTTGTCGAAGCCTCTCGACGTCTCCTTGTCATAAAAGAATTTGTGAAATCTGTGGTGCTCAAGTGGAATGTCTAATGGGACTCCGTGAGCCCTCAAAGCTGCTCTTATTTGTAGATAGAAGAGATAAGTGGAATCGGTGAGGTTAAATTTGTTGAATATATCTTGATAACTGCGGAGACCATATTCATCGAAGATATCCCCCAATGTGTGTATGCCTTTCTTTTCCCATCCAGGATATCTGATTAGTCTATTTGCCATCCCATAGAGCCCCATTGTGAACCCGGAAATTTTGGAACCACCAAAGTTTTATGATGGATATGGATAGTACGGGTCCCCAGCACTCAGAAACTGCCGGATGCTAAGTTGTAAATGTTGGGCAACTTTTTTTATTTGCATAATTAGCTAAAATTTGCATAATCGCCTAAATGAAGAAATCTCAGAAACTACTTGATCAATTTCAACAATGTTGGAGTTGTTTTGGGGATTATTCAGGATGCTGAATCCATTTATGATACTTAAGAGAAGAAATGTATTTCAAAATTGCAATATTTACTGGAATTTACCAAATTTCTACAAATTTTGGTGCCATTTTTTATGAATTTTCAGTTTATAAATGTTTCAGAAGATGCTGAATTTATAGATCATTTTCATGAAAAGTTCAATTGTAAACAGAATGATAATAATAATAATAACTTTCATTTGTAGAGCGCCTAATGGGGTACTATAGGCGCTTATGCTTGGTTACTGGGGTAACTGCTGCAGGTGAGCTCTGCCATGAGTCCACGTGGCAGCAGAGCAGTTTGCTGCCACAACTAGAAACTATTCTACTGGATTTTTGTATGTAACTGACCTTATAAAATTTCCTCAGAACCCCAGTTCCTAGCCTTGACTAAGACTTCAGTGTGCTAATCGTTAACGCAAAACTTCCAAGTGAGTAGTGGCTAATTTGCACCATGATCTCATTCCTACTGTGGCAACGAGCAACTGCAGCTGCAGCAAATACAGACCCCTGATTTTCAAGGATTGTTGTTTCAATGCAAGTAAGTTGAGAAAATATAAACAGATACACAAACTGTGGTTTTATTACTATCCAATAACAAACACTGAATATAATATGATCACAAGCTGTCAGATGGATAATGTTAACCCTAAGAGCTAGCTTACTACAGTAAGCTAGCTCTACAATAAGCTAGCTCTACAGTAAGCTAGCTCTACACAGTAAGCTAGCTCTACACAGTAAGCTACAGTAAGCTAGCTCTTAGGGTTAACGTTAGCCATCTGACGGTAACTAATGTTAATGCATAGCTAGTTAGCTATGTTAGCAATGTATGTCATGTAGGGGTGTAACGATTCAACCTCACAATGATTAGATTCGATTACGATTCTTCAGGCAACAATTCAATGCATCATGAAATCTCTTCATTTGACCACGATTCGATTCGATACATTTTCTATCAGTTAATTCCCCCAAAAATGTTGAAAACACAAATGTGGCTGGGGGAACTGATTCACTCAGCATGAATGAATAGGTCAACAAAAACAATACACACAAAAAAAAATATCTTTTTAAAGATTTAAAAATTTTGCAGATTATAATCTATTCTAACATTTTCAAATCGATGCAGTTGAATCGTCACATTAGAATCGATGCATTTCGATGCATCGATTAATCGTTATACCCCTAATGACATGAATGTGTGATTATTACCTAGCCTCGCGTCACCAGGCTCTATCCCTTGTCACACAGAGAAGCATCAAGTTTGATTAAAAATATTGTATAGAATATTCATATGGTACTTTTGCTCTCCTTAATGTAGAATTGTGTGATAGAAGATCTGAGGCACTGAGGCAGAGAGAGACCCAAAAGGTAATGCAAATACCAGTCAAGTTCATGTAAGATACCAATAACATGGGAAATACATGTTTTCATTGGAATAGTGAACAGCCCGTCCGAAATGTACATTCTGGCAATGTATCCATATTGCTCTGTAATGTAGAGTGTGTGGTAGTGCAGAGACGGTGGATACAAATAGTGCATTCTTCTTTTGTTAATTTCAGATTGACATGTCAAGGAAGAAATGCCTATTCGAGCCCTGTGATGGCAAGGACAATGACTTCAAGACATCTGGACCAAAAGGCATTACAGCTTTGCTTCAGAGGAGTGAAGAGCTTGACGATTCAGCTACAACTGAGACTTTATCGAACATCATTGCTACCCATGGTGTGTCAGCCTCTGTAGTTTGTCACAAATCATGTTATAGCTCATATAGCTCTAAGTCTAGAAATGCAACCAAACGCAAGCTCAGCTCATCTGATGGTCAGCTAGGGAAACGTATGTCTCGTTCTCATGCCTTTGACTTTTCTAAACAATGTCTGTTTTGTGGTATCATTTGCGAACCCAAAGACACCAAACACCCTGATAGATGGAAGCCAGTGAAACAATGCCGGACTGTTGAGAGACCAGGAATGCAATCCTTCAAAAACATCATCTTGTCTAAATGTGATGAGCGCCAGGATCAATGGGCTGAGGAAGTGGCTCTACGGGTAAATGCTGTCCTGGACCTGCATGCAGCTGATGCCCAGTATCACACCAAGTGCTACGATGACTTCAAGAGAGTTTCCTCAAGTGCAAGTTCCCAATGCAGACCGTTTGATAGCTATTTAGCTGCTGTCATTGACCACATGAATGCAGACAAGTCATCAACCTGGACAGTGTCAGAGTTACATGATATATATGTAGCCAACTCCGGGCACCTCTGCAGTAAGCAGATGCTATCTAACTTGTGTGACTTTTATGGCGATGCTGTAGCTGTCATGAGGGTAGAAGGGTGCCAGACTATTGTTGGTTTTAGACATTCCATGAGTAAGTCACTCAAACTGGTCAAACAAGAAAAAACCACTGCCGCTGATGAAGTTATCACCAAGCTTGTGAAGAGAGTGCAAGCTGAGGTGCAGAATATTCCCTTGCACCGTGAATATGACCTTGGCAGCTTCCAGCATGACAAGATCATACAAGCCACAAGTCCATCCCTTTTGAAGTTTGTTTCCTGTCTGGTATCAAAGGAAGGAAAAGTGACCAAACCATCACTTACACTCGCTCAGTGCATCCAGCAGCACATCAGTGGGAGCTGGAATCAGACAACCCTGGGGCTTGCCGTAAGACTCCACCATAAATATGGTAGCGCAGAGCTGGTCAAGAATCTTAACGAGCATGGCATTGTCACCACCTACGATGAAGTCATACGGTTCCGGAAGTCAGCTGCCAAATATGCTTCAGAGGACCCAGAGAAGTATCTGCGCACAGTTGGCTTGGAGAGGCAGATTGGCCCCATCCACAGTTGGGGTGACAATTTTGATCTTGTGGTCTTCACACCGAACGGTCGCCGCACGACTCATGCCATGGCCACTCAGTTTGTGCAGAATCCTGCAGGTATTCTGTTCCCTGGAAGAGCCACT
Source organism: Notolepis coatsorum (assembly GCF_963971535.1). Taxonomy (NCBI): domain Eukaryota; kingdom Metazoa; phylum Chordata; class Actinopteri; order Aulopiformes; family Paralepididae; genus Notolepis; species Notolepis coatsorum. The sequence continues at coordinate 115,053,470 of NC_140166.1, forward strand.
CCTGGTGGTGGGGTCATGTCACTAAAACTACCTCGTCTGACAAAGCTTGACGCTGGGAAACTCTGTCTGGCTCACAAGAGCAGTTTTGTGATCGAACATTACACAGGCCCCAAGAAGATGACACCACCAGCTCTGAAAGAAGTCCCAAGAACTGATGCTATCCAAGATGCCATCACACAGAGTTTGTCAAGAGCACAGAAGAAGGATGCTGCTTGGTTCTTGCAGCTCCACTCTTCCCCTCTTCCCCTGGACTGGTCAGCATACAATGCTGTGCAAGATCGCAGTGATGATAACAGAGTTACAAAACTGAAGACCATAAGTGTCTTTGGACCACTACTTGACTCCCCACCTGCACACCCTGATACAGTGCTTAGTACCATGGCCTACTTAGACACATCACTCAAGCAACTCGGTATGAGCCAAAGCCATATAACATTTGATATGCAGCTATATGTGGTTGCTTGCCTCATCAAGTGGAGTGATCCGAAGCGATGGCCTTCAGTGACTCTCAGACCTGGGATGATGCACACACTCATGTCATTCATCGGCTCAATCGGAAAACTGATGAAGTCAACCGGTGTGGAGGAGCTTGTGGGTGCGTCATTTGGAGGCCTGACATCAATCTTCAATGGGAAGGCCTGGCCCAAGGCTATGCGAGCCTTCCGCATGGTTGTTTCTGCTTGTTTCTTCATGACTTCCTAGAGGAGGGAGAGAAGACTCATGAGCACATGACAGCATTCCTGGTGAAGGCCAGAGAGCACCCCACTGGCCAGCTATGGGTGGATTGTTTCATCCTCCCAACCCTGATAGCTCTCAGGTTCTGGCGAGCAGAAAGAGAGGGTGACTGGCTGCTTCAACAACACTGTCTTGAAGAGATGCTCCCCTATTTCTTCGCTGCTGGTCATCACCACTATGCAAGATGGATCACCTGGCATCTGCGTGACATGCAGAACCTTCCTTCTACTGCCAAGGATGACCTCCTTGCTGGAAGCCATGTGTGCCGCCACTCAGACGGTGCAGCTGCAGTGAGTGCAGATATGTTTGGGGAGCAAACATGCATCAAGCAAGGTAAGGGAGTCGGGGGCCTGAAGGGCCTCTCTACTAACCCTGAGCAGGTTGCTGTTTGGATCCAGTCTTTCGGTATCTGCTCCTATCTCTCCAAATCCATGGATGAGATATACGATGACGCTGACACACCAGATAAAACAATTCACCCCAACAAACACAAAGAGGAAGGTAAAGCAAGGCAGGAGTTGGACACAAAGGACCGAGCTGAAATCCTGAAAGTACTTCAGGAAAACTCACATCCGCTCACCACAGAGACAGCAACACTCTGCCATATCATAAACGGCCAGGTGGCAGATGGAAAGGTGAATGTGCAGGATGCATTGAAGATAGGACAGGACATGAGCACAGAGTTCTCTTCAACACTTCCTGAGGGCTTTCATGCACCCATCAAAAAAAAGGTGGTAACAATGGAATTCACCACAAAAAGGGTGAAGGTGAATGAAAATATCACATGTGACCTAGAGGCTCTTTTTGCCCGGCTACTAGTGGTGGGAAGCAAGAGAAGCATGGAGCTGTCTGACCTTTTCAACTACGAGCTCAGCCCAGTCCCTGCATCCATCATCGATGAGTATGGATGCCTCAGGAAGGGGAACAAGTCTGTGATTGTCCAGCGTCTTGGAATCCTTGAGCCTGATCCCTCTGTCCCAGATGTCGTACTTGTTGATGCATCGCAACTCATCTACCACGTGGTGTGGCCATCATCAGGCACCGTTGCTGACCTCGCAGCTGGCATGGGGCACCGGCTTAAACGCTACAACACTCAAACATGTGTCATCTTTGACCGCTATGAGCAAGTGTCTGCCAAAGACCATGAGAGGCAGAGACGAGCTGGGGAGAGCTCCACAGAGTACCACCTTTCAGTGACAACTCCTCTACCTAGTCGCGAAAAAGTGATGAAGAACAAAGCTAACAAACGGAGACTGGGTGAGTTTCTGTGCACACACAGTATAGGAGATCACATCACAATGGTTAGTAGAGCAGACAGCATTGTCACACATGACGAGGCCGATGTCTCCCTGATCTCATACATGCTGGATGCCACCATCAGTGGAGCTAAAACAGTCCGCATTCCCAGCGATGACACTGATGTGTTTGTCCTGATGGTCTACTGATGCTGGAAGAGGGACATCACCTGTCATCTACAGATGGAGAGATGGGATGGGACTGTCCTCAACATAAATCTGACAGTAGAAAACCTTGGTGAGCAGTGTCGCTCCATCCTGGCTATCCATGCTCTCTCCGGATGTGACACCACCTCTTATCCATGTGGGAAAGGAAAGGTATCTGCGCTTAAGGCCATGACAGCAGTATCTGGTGATCTGCTTCACATCATTGGAGAGGAGGGAACTACAGATTCACAAATCACAGAGACAGTGAAGAGTTTCTTCCTGGCTCTGTACAACCAGAGAAGATCAGCATCTCTCAACAATGCCAGATATGAAATCTACCGAAAGCGCAAAATCCCCCCAGCACTGAAGACACTGCCTCCGACAGACCTTAACGCTTTTCTCCATGGACGACGTGCCCATCTACAGGTGCTGCTTTGGAAAGCAGCAGACCGCCCAGACCCACCAGCTGTGGACATCACAGAGTTTGGATGGAACAAGAAGGAGGGTGAAAAGGAGGGAGAGGAAGTCATCATGCCTGTCCTGGATGGAAGCCCACTTGCTCCGCCTGCCCTCTTGGAAATGATTAGTTGCAACTGCAAAGCAGGTTTGAAGCCATGTTTAAAAGCAAAGTGCAGCTGCGTAGCTGCAGGCCTGGCTTGTACCAACTACTGCTTCTGTAAAGGCAATGACAGCACATGTTGCAACTCACTGACACACTCGCAGCAAAAAGAAGATGACATTAAAGTAAATTCAGAGGAAGATGAAGACAGTGGGGAGGAGTTTGATCATGAGGAGTTTGATGATGTGGATTCAGAGTTCTGAACACGGTAGCCACTTTCTGAGTGAGAAGTAATTATCTACTACTATGCAGTAGGAGGAAGTGCATATTGTTCTGTTGTGGCCTATATGCTTGAATAATGTAAATACCTTTCTTTTGTTATTTCTGTTTTATTAAGCTATGTTATTGTACACCAGTTGCATGTTGTACCAGTTTTAATTTAGTTTTTCCAATTTGCTGTGACGTTACAGGTAGTAAATAAAAGAGCGGATGCCCTTCACATCTGAGTCTTTGTCTTGACAACGCAGATCTTTATACACCTGCCTATCTACTGTACTATGACAATATGACATTACCATATGAACTATTTGGGGTCAGTAGAGATATTGTGAATACATAATGTCTGTGCTGTCAAAATGTAATCATTTCAGTGTCCTCTAAAACGTTCTAATTGACTGAAAATGCACCAAAATTGCACCAAAATGAGTTGAAATTTGATTTTTTTTAAATATTGCAATTTCATAACGCTTCAGTATCACCAATGGATTCAGCATCCAGAATAACCCCCAAAACCACTGCAACATTGTTGAAATTGATCAAGTAGTTTCTGAGATTTGTCCATTTAGGCGATTATGCAAATTTTTGCTAATTATGCAAATAAAAAAAGTTGCCCAACATTTACAACTTAGCATCCGGCAGTTTCTAAGTGCTGGTGACCCATACTATCCATATCTATCATAAAAGTTTGGTGGTTCCAAAATTTCCGGGTTCATCGTGTTGGCAAATAGACTAGATAGGTTGTTGTGCAATAAGGATTAAATTGTTATTGAATAGGGGAGAATGCCTGTGCCATTTATGGTGGTTAGTACACTTTTTCTGTGTGTCACGCCATATCCGGATCACATGTGTAATAAGAGGGCCAAATCTCAAGTTGCATTGTTTAATTGATAAGTTGGTGTACACTATATCCTGTAGTCTATGTGGTGCCACTATGTTCTCCTCTAATGGTCTCCAGGATACCAATGCTTGAGAATCAAACCAGGTGATCAGTGGTCTTAAAGAGAACGCTTTAAAGTAATAGTAGAAGTCTGGAAAGGCTAAACCCCCGTCGGTTTTATTTCTCTGTGCCATGGATCTTTTTAATCGTGGACGTTTGTTGTTCCAAATTAATTTATATGCAGCGGAGTGTAGTTTTTGCCAGTATCCAATTGGAGGGGGTAACGGCAACATTGAGCTGATGAAGTTAATTTTGGGCAAAACATTCATCTTAACTATTGACGCTCGGGCCTGTAATGAGTTTTTTTATTTTGACCACCTGCCGAAGTCATTTGTGATCCTGTTTAGCAAACCGGAGTAATTATGCTTCACCGTTTGGCTTATCGTAGGAAATATTTCAACTCCAAGACATCTAAAGTGTTCTACCATGCGTATATTTGCTATATTTGTGTTAGCCTTCGCAGTCACATTGAGTGGAAGGAAGGCCGATTTTGGCCAGTTTATCTTAAAACCCGATAGATTGCCAAAATCATCTATTACTTTAAGAAGATGAGGTAGGGAGGTGGCAGGGTTTTGCATGAACAAGATTACATTGTCTGCATATAAGCTAATGTGATGCTGTGTGCCCTTAATTGAGATCGGTGCTATGGACTGGGATTGTCTTATGTACTATGCTAAAGGTTCTAGGGATAGAGCAAATAGACCGGGACTAAGAGGACAACCCTGTCTGGATGAGCGCGATACAGGGAAGTGTGGAGAGCAGAATTTACCTGTTAAAATCATGGCAGATGGATCTGTATATAGTACTTTGATCATATGAATGAACCCATCACCTAACCCCATCCTTTTAAGTACTGCCCATAAGTAAGACCATTCCAACCTGTCAAAGGCCTTCATCGCATCCAAGGATAATACAGTTGTAGGAGGCACGGCATCCTTGCTGGCATCTATCACATGCAGTAACCGTCTAATATTATCCGTGATCAGGCGGCCTCTTATGAAGCCTGTCTGATCAGGGTGAACTAAAGATGTCATATGCTTTTGAAGTCGGATGGCTAGTACCTTAGCGTACAGCTTGAGATCGGTTCCAAGGAGGCTTAAGGGTCTATAACTGCCGCAGTCGGTGGGGTCTTTATCTTTCTTAAGTAGGACAGATATGAGTGCCATATTGACATCCCTGGAGAAATGTCTCTCTTTGACTGAGTGTAAAATCATATCAAGTAATAGGGGTCCAATTACATCCCAGCATGAGAGGTACAGTTCAGGTGGAATACCGTCCCAGCCAGGGGCCTAACCACTTTGCAAGTCAGAAATAGCCTCCCTAAGTTCCTCTAGTGCAGGGGCGGCCAACCAGTCAGAGACTAAGAGCCACAAAAATTACTGTGGTACCACAAAGAGCCACACCATATACCAGCGTTTCTCAACTTTTTTTTCAGTCACGGCACCCTTCATGTGTTTATAGGTCTCACCCTCTGGCCTCTGAAGTTGCTAATGTCTTTTTTATTTGGGCCTCACAGGGTTAAAAGTACCCTGTGAGACCCACGGTTGCAAAATTACAAAATCACTTTTAGCCATTTAAAAAAATAATGTTTATTTAAAAAATGTTAAAGGGGAACTATTTTACTATTTCTTTCACTATTTGGGCACTTTTACACAATTCCTTTGAGTCTATGGAACACCTAGGTTTTTTTCAAAAAAATAAAATGCATTGTTTTGTATTTCTAATCAAGTACTCAAAAACCGCATTTTTCTACCTCAAGATCTTAAGCAGTTTTGAGGCTGGGCTCCAACCACTGTGTGGCCTGGTGCCAACTGCCACATCAACTGCCACATTATTATGCAGCTGATAAATCTCTGACATCACAGATATGCAAATTTTCAGATGACTCAGTTCAGTGAGGGTGAATATTGTGAGAGGAGAATTGGAAGAATGCGCCAATATGAGAATTAGAGACATAGATCCTATTAATATAAGTCCACATAGCTAAGAAACAATGGTAAACACTGAAAAAGGCCATTTATAAGATAGTTCCCCTTTAAGCACATGTATAGTCAATTGGTCCTGTTGTTCAGCCTCACAATGCTATTTGATAGTTTATATGTCCCACCCTCTGGCCTCTGAAGTTGCTAATTAATTTGGGCCTCACAGGGTTAACCTCTTAAGCCCGAGATATACAGTAAAAGTGTATATTTTCAGCATTACGTTTGTTTACCAATTATTTTGACTGTTATTCGTGAAATATAAGATTATATAAATCTCAGGGCATTGAGTCAGAAACCGGCGCATATTGACAGGAGGAAGTGGCACATCCAAAAGTGAGTGTAGTCTTTTGAAGGAAGAGACTCAGGGCTTTCAAATTTCGAAGAACTACCCTACCCAGCTCACACCAGCCCCTGTCAATCATCTGACTTCTGGATTTACTTTTTTATTTCTCTTATTTTTTGGGATTATCTCCCACAAACCTGAACGTTATTGCCATAAAACAGAACGCAGTTAGTTTCTCTACCTTTCTGTGAACGTCTTTCAAAAAACGGTGTTGCAATATGATGAAAAATGGTGGAGAAATGTACATTATAAAAAAGATGGCAGAATTCAGTACTGTATCTACAAAACCTTCTGTTTAATCATCTTCCCTTTATTCATTTGCTTAGATTTTTCAGGTCTGGTCAATTTTAGCATGGTGTTATTCACAGTCAAAGATAAAACATTTTTTTTTGTATTTTATTTTTTTATTATTTTTTAAACAAACACATAAACAAACATGACAACACACGATAAGATATACAAGCATTAGTTGACAGTGCACATCCAATGAAATCACATTTTAGTTAATTGTCTTATACAGGATATACCCCTAATACCTGTTATCTCAAAACCTACACACATATGCTCTAGCTCGTACCCCCCCCCTCCCGGACCCCCCATTGGATAATCCATCCATTTTCCCTCGCTCCTAACCAGACATTACCATTATATGCTAGCTTTTATTTTCTCCACCACTTCTAACCACAATGTCATTTTGGATTCATTGAGACCCAAAATTCTTGCTGTAGATATTTCTTGATAGATCACATCGAGATATGTAATAATCCAGACCTTTCGGCAAATTTTTTCCGGTTGGAACCATCGTGATGCTAGATACAAATTTTTTTAAATAGAATTGATATTCTCCTTTGGTTCATTACAATTTACTCAAGCCTAGTAACAGACACACTGTTTCTGACACTGATCCATATATGTCCCTAGATTCAGATACCAAGAACATGCAAATGGACCATTAAATTAAAAACTACGTCCTTATGGAATGAGCGACATAAAAAAAAAAGTAATAAAAAAAAAAAGAAAAAAATATGGATGGAAGAGCCGCACATTGACGGGCAAAGAGCCGCATGCAGCTCGCAAGCCGCGGGTTGGCCACCCCTGCTCTAGTGTAATAGGTGCTTCTAACCGTTTAGCGTCTTCCTCTGAAAGTTGAGGTAAGTTAATTTGATCAAGGAATTTCTCCAGTTTATTATGATCGAAGATCACTTCTGACTCGTACAGGTTAGAGTAAAACATACGAAAAGTCTTGTTGATTTTTTTGGGGTCTGTGATAACCATTCCCTGTTGGTCCTTAATGGCAGGGATATCAGCAAATTGTTCACTGGATCGTATCTTCATAGCTAGTAGGTGACTAGGTTTAGAGCCATGAAAGTAATAATGTTGTCTTGTTCTGTGTATTTGAAATTCAGATTGTTGTCTTAAAATGGAGTTCATCTCCTTTTTCAACACTTTAATTTGAGACTCCAGTCGACTAGTTGCGTTGTAAAGAGGAGAACAACGAAGAGTGAAGCACTTCCAGTTCTACCAATTTCTTGCAGAGGTTGGAGGCAAAGATAGTAGTGTTATTCCTGATAAAACCCTTTACCGATATACATAAAGTTCTGGGGTCTTGTACCGAACCCGCATTAAGCTGCAGGAATTCAATGAGTTTATTTTTAAATTGCAGGTTGAATTCATTGTTTTTCAACAGTGTCGAGTTAAAGCGCCATCTTGGGGCTCGGGATGTCATTCTACTGAATGAGCCCTTTAGGAGTAAATAATTGTGGTCTGACAGTGCAATGGGCCCCAATTCAACGTCAAAGCTATCAAATAGTCTAGGGGATGTAAAAACATAATCTATTCTAGAAAATGTCCTGTGTCTTGCTGAGAAAAAGGAAAACTCTCGCGCCGTTGGATTGAGCGATCACCACAAATCATTAACTCCTGCGTCCTTGGACCAGGCTTGTAGTGCATTAGAGGCCTGTATCTGGTCATAGGTTGTGGTGAGACTAGATTTATCAATCACGGGATCCCAGATGGCATTAAAATCCGCACCAATTATAAATGAATACTCAGGGAGATCTAGCATCGCTCTAGTGAGTGAAGCATAGAAGTTAGCATCGCTAACGCTATGTTATACAGTAGTCTAGACCTATTTATCATTGCTTCTATCACCACTTACTTGCACACACAATATCCAGACTGTACGCCATTTCTATTGCTTTTTATTTGGTCCTGTTTCACTGGTCCCGGCTACAAGGCAGAGGTGCAAAGACAGGAGAACTCCTTTATGACCTCCAGATCCCGGGGCTGGCTCTTTGAACTGTGACCTCCAGACACCTTCAAACACTGACTATATCCATTGCCCGCTGAGAAACACGCATGCCCTCCAGTGAGGACGGTATATGTGCAATTTACCAACAGCTCCACAGCATACTCTGTGTGTGTGTGTGAGAGAGAGAGAGAGAGAGAGAGAGAGAGAGAGAGAGAGAGAGAGAGAGAGAGAGAGAGAGAGAGAGAGAGAGAGAGAGAGAGAGAGAGGGGGAGAGAGAGAGAGAGAGAGAGAGAGAGCTATTTGGCCCTAAACAGAGAGTACACAGTGGCAGAATACCTGAGCACTGTGACTGACCCAATACTAAGAAGATCCTTGACTAGGTACAGACTCAGCGAGCACAGCCTTGCCATCGAGAAAGGCTGCCATAGGCAGACCTGGCTCCCAAGCGAAGATAGAAACCCCCGTTCACCCCCCCCCCCCCCCCCTCCCTCCTCGCCATACCTTGCCTTTTACTGAAACGACGCCACTGCTATGCACCCACTGCACACAAGATGAGGTGGAAACCGAGCTCCACTTCTTAACAACCTGCCCACTATACCAAGACATCAGAGACATATACTTCCCACAAATTGCAAACACCCAAAGAGACTTTGAAAACATGGACAATAACTCAAAACTCCCATACCTACTGGGCGAAATACAAGAATGTGCAAACACAGCAGCCAGATTTGTGAGCTGCTGTGACAAGAAAAGGACATCCAACGGAATACAACCACCATAAAGACTGTACAAGAAATTCCTTCTGTAATGTACTGATTTCTTTTGTTTTATCTGTTTGATTGTTTTGTTTTGTTTGGCTTTGGCAATGTAAATGTATGTTTCCCATGTCAATAAAGCCCATTTGAATTGAATTGAATTGCATTGAATTGAGAGAGAGAGAGAGAGAGAGAGAGAGAGAGAGAGAGAGAGAGAGAGAGAGAGAGAGAGAGAGAGAGAGAGAGAGAGAGAGAGCACACAGCATGCCACTTGGTACAGACTCTATGCTCCACTTGTGAAACAATACAGATCCAGGCCGTGTTGTTGCTGCATCACGTATTCAGCAGTATGCTGGGGACCCGCTGCAGGATTATCAGCTCTCTCCAGCAGCACTTTACCCATCCTGACAGATGGAGGGTAAACGTCTTGGTCAGGGCCGATGCTTGGTGCAGATTATCTGTAAGAGGGAAGAGTTTCAATCTTCTCATGCAGTAGTGTGAGGTCTGAGTTGCGGCTGCCAATAGCCAATGAGAGATTAGTTTAAAAACTCTATTTGCCAAGTAATCTTTTAACAATATCTTAAAACAATTAAAATAACTGTCTTACTGTCTTTCACTATTATGTACCTCACTACTATGCTACTATATTTATACTACTACCTACAGTATCATGCTAATATGTCTATACTACTATACAGTATAAGAGTATAGTATAGTACACTATTTGACAAACAATAAGATAAGATAAGATATTCCTTTATTGATCCCCTTGGGGAAATTCAGGAAGTGCCACTGACCCTTAGCTGCCAGAGAAGTACCCCTCTTGCTGACTTGTTTGTAATTTGTAAGTCGCTTTGGATAAAAGCATCAGCTAAATGATATAATAATATAAATGTACATAATACCAGGAATATGTCCTCATCCTAACTATTTAAGAGCAGTGGGCAGCCACAGTCCAGCGCCTGGGCACCAACTTTAGTTGTAATACCAGTAGCTTGGTCAAGAGTAATGGCAGGAGTACATATAGCATAAGATACGATAAGATAGATTGATCCCCTTGGGGACAATTGAAATAGTCTTTTCTGGTAAGGGAGGCAACTGGAGTACCTGGAGGAAACCCTATGTGGAAGCAGTACATGTAAACCAGTGGCGGCTGCTGAGCAACATTTTTGGTAAAGCAACCACCCAATCAACCCCCCCCCCCCCCCCCCATGACATGACTGACATAACAATTTCTGTTAGGACTTACTTGGACAGCAGTGGATTATCTTACAGGGAGGAGGGCAGAGGGAGGGTCTGCTGCTTCTGTCTGACAGGGAGGAGGACAGAGGGAGGGTCTGCTGGTCTTCTGTCTGACAGGGAGGAGGAGGGCAGAGGGAGGGTCTGTGGTCTTCTGTCTGACAGGGAGGAGGAGGGCAGAGGGAGGGTCTGCTGGTCTTCTGTCTGACAGGGAGGAGGAGGGCAGGGGGAGGGTCTGCTGCTTCTGTCTGACAGGGAGGAGGAGGGCAGAGGGAGGGTCTGCTGGTCTTCTGTCTGACAGGGAGGAGGAGGCAGAGGGAGGGTCTGTGGTCTTCTGTCTGACAGGGAGGAGGAGGGCAGAGGGAGGGTCTGCTGGTCTTTTGTCTGACAGGGAGGAGGAGGGCAGAGGGAGGGTCTGCTGGTCTTCTGTCTGACAGGGAGGAGGAGGCAGAGGGAGGGTCTGTGGTCTTCTGTCTGACAGGGAGGAGGAGGGCAGAGGGAGGGTCTGCTGGTCTTCTGTCTGACAGGGAGGAGGGCAGAGGGAGGGTCTGCTGCTTCTGTCTGACAGGGAGGAGGGCAGAGGGAGGGTCTGCTGGTCTTCTGTCTGACAGGGAGGAGGGCAGAGGGAGGGTCTGCTGGTCTCCTGCTGCTTCTGTGCTGCAAATGGAGACATAACACGAGTAGTAATAATAATAATAATGCATTTTATTTATAAGGTGCCTTTCAGGACACTCAAGGTCGCCGTACAACAATTAAAAACAGTTCATTAACAATCACAATAAATTTAAAAAATAAAATCAGACATACGCCTGCCTAAACAGGTGGGGTTTGAGGTGGGTTTTAAATGGGATGATGGAATCAATGTTACTGATGTTGGGGGGGAGGGAGTTCCAGAGACGGGGGGCAGAGCAGTTGAAGGCTCTTGACCCCATGGTGGACAGACGGGCTGGGGGGACGGTCAGGTTGATGGAGGAGGCAGACCTGAGGGACCGGGTGGGAATGTTGATGTGGAGGAGGTCGCACAGGTATGGAGACAGGTACGTAGATTAGTTAAAGTGAACAAATATCCAAGTTTGAATATTTGAAGCATAATAAAATGACTGGTACTTACTGTGCTGCAGAACAAATCCAATATACACTTTCTTCCTTCCCTATGCAATTCACTTTCCAATCCTGATGCTGTCTCATCTCCTAATGTCATCTTTTCTCACTGATTTTCCACTTCTTCCTCTTCCTCAGCCTTATTTACTACAAAATGCAAAGTAAAAAAGTTAAGAAAAATATCATCAATACAGTAATAAAGCAAAGCTAATCTCAACTTTTAAAAAGAATCTTAAATTGTTTTTAAATAGTTTTTAACACTGTAAAGTATTTTTTTGTTTTTGTTTTACACTAATGTAATTTTAGCTATATTAATTGTTACAGTAGGTTCATTATGCATTGTGTGTACTGACTTTTAATAATTTTGTTTTTTGCAATAGTGATTGTTTTTGTGTGTTTTTTTGTGTGTGGACCCCAGGAAGACTAGCTGGTTGCTATCGCACCAGCTAATGGGGATCCCTAATAAAATAAAATCAAATCAAAATCAAACTGACCTGGAACACACCTATATGAAAATGTTTGGTCCTGGCGGCTGGGTGGCGCAGCGGAGATTGCGCTTGTCACCAATGCAAGAGACTCCGGTCTCGACTCCGGGTGTCAGCATTGCCTCCGGCTTGGGCCGGCCGTCATAATGGCTCATTTGGCAGAGTCAGCGGGTGGAAGTCGATGGGTGGTGATTTGGACGTTGTGGACAGTGACTGCTACAGGTCGGCTGGGGGACGCCTGCACAGCAGAGACAGGAAGTGACGGGGGTAGTGTGAGCCTCCCATGCGTTACACCTCGCCAATGAGAGTCCGCTGGCAGGTGAAAAGATGTGACAGGCTGCCTCCTCGTGTATCGGAGGGGACACGTGATGCAAGGCTTCTATCCTCCCTACAACCGACCAGTGGGGGGCAAAGTCGAGCAACGTTCAACACAGGGGAGGGGAGAATTGGAAAGTGGATAAAAAAGAAAAAGAAAATGTTTGGTCCTTAAACTTGTTTCTGCTTACTGTACTCAAAGGTAATTATAGTTATATGTAATAAGTTAACTGCAATGAATTTTAAATAGTCATACTTATCAACAAATACAAAATCAGAATAACATACAAGCAATTATACTAAATCTTCCTATCACCTTGTAAATGTATTCCATCCTCCTGTTTTTCTTGGCGAAGTGGTCAATCACTCTGTCATACCAGCAAGGAAAAGTGACTATAGTTCGGCCGAAAGTGCCGATCGACTTGGGATTGGTCTCTCCGTGTTCAGGAGACTCAGGCGTATACAAGTTTATTGGATCATGTCTCCAGTCTTAAGTCAAGTCAAGTCAATTTTATTTATATAGCACATTTCCAGGCAGCGGCAGCTGGCACCAAAGTGCTTCACAGGCAGGTTGATAAAAACAAAATAATGTGATGCAAGATATAAGATTACAAACATAATAAAGCAATGAAAGTAATAAAAACTAAATAATATGATGCAAGATATAAGATTAAAAACATAGTAAAGCAATGAAAGTAATAAAAACAGGTAGGACACAGTAAAACAAAGAGGATAGAAAGGCCAGGGCCCTCATTTATCAACGTTGCGTACGCACAGATATGTGCTTAACCCGTGCGTACGACCATTTCTAAGCAAAGTGTGGGATTTATCAATTTGAACGTGAACTTGACTTTGTGCTTATGTCTACGCACAGCTCTGAGCATGCATAGCTGACGCCCAGTGGTAGAATATCGTTACTACGGCATATGCGCTCCTCAGTTCATGCATTAGTTTCAACGCGGAAATAAGCTTTTGTGCATTACTCCTGACACTGGCGCAAGTTTTGTATGAACCGTAATTCATTATAGTTCATTGTGAAATAGCGACAGTAGTGTAATTATAATGGGCTCATGCGCGAACAAGAGGTTGGCTTGTTTGTTTGGCACGGGGGGGCAGACGCAGAACACCTAGTGTAACTGCCGCCGTGTCATAGTGTAATTCAAGTTAAGCTTCAGTATGATGTCATAGTAGAACTGGTTAAACAGGCTAGAACGTTCTGGAACGGTCTTGAGGTTTGAGGATGCCGCAGTGATGTCATAGCAGAACCTTCCAGAACTGCGCTCCACAGTGTATAAATAGAGAGAACTTACAAGGGTTCTCTCTCTCACTTCTCAACGACCATCAACCACCTAGCCCCTTTCGTGACTGTGATGCACCGAGTGAATCCACAGTCACTTGCTCCTCAATAGGAAACCAACCTAGATTTACCCTGAATGACTGGTTCTGACCGAACCGTTCGTTATACAAGAATCACAGAGACGTTTCAAAGGTACTCACAGTTGCAGGAGGGTTTCGGACAGAGATACGGGATGGTTTGAAAGCTCTGTGTTGCTAATAAACATTTTAAATAATTTTCATAAACTGGTCAACACTGCATTATTTCCGGCGTTGTGTGCATGATGCGCATGCGCTGTGATCACACCAGGCAGCCAACGCCGGAAATAATGCTGTGTTGACTAGTTTATAAAAAAATATTTAAAATGTTTATTAGCAACGCAGAGCTTTCAAACCATCCCGTATCTCTGTCCGAAACCCTCGTGCAACTGTGAGTACCTTTGACATTTCTCTGTGATTCTTGTATAACGAACGGTTCGGTTAGAACCAGTCCTTCAGGGTAAATCTAGGTTGGTTTCCTATTGAGGAGCAAGTGACTGTGGATTCACTCGGTGCATCACAGTCACGAAAGGGGTTACAGAACACCCACCTCCAAACGCGATTAAATATTGTTTCAAATAAAAAGCGACATACTATTATTTTGTGTCATGTTTCCAAATAAGATTGGCCACAACGAAATGCTTTCTACTTCAATTTGTTGGTTAGAATAGATTACCTCGCTCCGTTGAAACTTCACTGAGACTAACAGTAAAAGACAGTATTTTTTTTTGTGAGCTCCGCGCACATACGTGATAATAATAATAATAATAATAACAATAATAATAATAGAGCTTCATTTTATATAGCGCCTTTCAAGAGACCCATGTAAGGTCGCTTTACATAGATAGGGGGGGGGGATAACAAAGTAATAAACATAGTGGACAGACTATGTAAATATGATGATGGGATTCAAGTTCATGTTTGTATTGATCACATAGGCAGGCTACACATGGCGTATAGGCTACATCATACATGGCAGTGAGATTCATTGTTCTTGTATATGCTCTCGTATTATTGTTTATATAGGCTACTCAATACTGACATCAAAATAGATTGTATGCCTCTAGAAATCATATGCAGCAGGTCAGAAATTAACGGAAAATCCGTCGCGATTTGGAATACAATTGAGGAGAACTTTAATCCCTGGGTATTAATCGAACAAAACGGAAAAAGGCAGTCATATTCCAGCACAGGCTTTATTAGTTAATATGGTCTTTAAGAGATATCATATCCGACATCACCGTACGTGTACATGTCTGTCAGCCTGTCTCGTATTTCTCCATAACACGCAATTCCCTCGGGTCAGTCCATTATTTCACATCACATGGGGGTGTTTCATGACCATATATGGATAATCGGGGCGGTTCTGGTATGCAAATACTTAAAACCATGCACGAGCTCAAGCGTAGGATCAAAGTGATATTTATCAAGACAGGTGTGCGTAGGACCTGTGTACGCACGTGTGATAAATCCAGTTTTTTTTGTGCGTGCACACATTCTAAATTCTGTGCTTACGTATGAAAATAGAACACTTTCTAAGGAATTTTGATAAATGAGGGCCCAGGGGTCTAGTGGTGATTAAGTGGGGGGGAAGGCCAAGGAGAACAGGTAGGTTTTTAAAAGTGATTTAAAAGCCTGCACGGTCTGGGCGGTCCGTACGCTGAGGGGGAGGCTGTTCCACAGTCTAGGCGCTGCGGTGGAGAAAGCTCTGTCTCCCCTAGTCTTGAGCCTAGTTCAAGGCACCACCAGTAGCAGCTGGTCAGCTGATCTGAGGGATCGTGGGGGGTGTGGCGGTGCAGGAGTTCGGACAGATAGGGAGGAGCCGTGCCATTTAGTGATTTAAAAACATTTAGGGCTAATTTAAAATCGATCCTAAAGCGGACAGGCAGCCAGTGGAGCGAGGCCAAAACTGGGCTGATATGTTCATGTTTTTTTGTTTTGGTGAGGAGGCGCGCGGCTGCGTTCTGCACCAGTTGTAGGCGGCGAAGCAAGGATTTGTCGATGCCCGTGTAAAGGGCATTGCAGTAGTCGAGGCGAGTGGTGACAAAGGCATGTATCACCGTCTCTAGGTTACTTTGGGAGAGGTATGCCTTTGTCTTCGCCAGGGCCCTCATTCATCAACGTGTTCTACGCACAGATCTGTGCTTACCCTGTGCGTACGATCATTTCTAAGCAAAGAGTGGGATTCATCAATTTCGATTTGAACTTGACTCCGTGCTTACATCTACGCACAGGTCAGACCACACTTACCTGACGCCCAGTGGTAGAATATATTATTACAACAAGGAAATGAGCTTCTGTGCATAATAACACTGGCATGTTCTGTACGAACCGTAGTTCATTATAGTTCATTGTAAAATAGCAACAGTAGTGTAATTATGGTCAAAACCCTATAAATAGCATTTGGAATAATAGATCTTTCTCTCAGAATGAATGCAGCATGGTTTATATAGCGTCATCGGAATATACGGGGTGTAGGCTACTGACTGACTGCGCTCCGCGTAGCTTGATTGATTGATTGATTGAAAAGTTTATTAACAGATTGCAGAATGGGTACAGTACAGTACAGGTCAGTACATACAATTGTTAATTGGGGATGCAGACCAACTTTCGTCTTGTTTACATCAGGGTCCCCCATTTTCAATTCATCATAAATCATAAAGCTCAACTCGTTATTATTTTGCGCACAGACCGCCGAAACACGGGAACGTTTTGATTATATTTAAAAGGCTTTACGTTAAACGAAACAAGTGGAATTTCGAAGCTGTAAGCAGAATAAGTCATATGAATATAGTGTTCTTCCCACTTTTTACTGTATAAGAAAGAATAGAAAACGCATTGCAATGACACCATGCAGATAGTGGACAGACTATGTATATGATGGGATTCAAGTTCGCGTTTTTGTTGCTCATAGGCATGCTGTCAGAGTATGATATCTTAATCAAACATTCTAGAACATTTGTCGTCACAGATCATGTCCTAATAGAACATAGGCTATGGCATGGATCGTGATATTGTGTGGACTGTAATTATTACTGTACCGGTACCACCCATTGTGACAACAGCCTTGTGAGTCCCGCACACAAACATGATGGAATTCAAGTTCATGTATTGAAAGGCATGCCTACATCATACATGCAGTGAGATTCATTGTTCTTGTATATGCTCTCTATTATTGTTTATATAGGCTACCCAATACTGACATCAAAATAGATTGTAGTATGCCTCTAGAAATCATATGCAGCAGGTAGAAAATTGACGGGAGATCCATCGCGATTTGGAATAGAATTGAGGAGAACTTTAATCCCTGGGTATCAATCAAACAACACGGGAAAAGGCAGTCATATTCCAGCGCGGTCTTTATTAGCCGACAACAAAATAGATGCCTCTAAAAATCATATAGCCAATCGAACACAACTAATAAAGGCATTCATATTACAGCACGGTTATAATGACACACAACCAACGCCAAACAGTGGTCAACGAACGGTCTTTATTAGTATTCTGAGCTGTCCAGGCAGAATTGCAGCAATGGTCTTAGGGAGCCGTTGATATCTGACATCACCGTTTACAAGTCCGCCTTTTATTATTTATCCCATAATACGCGATAGTGTCTTCTTGGTTCGACAGCAGTGAACAATCTTCGTGGAGTTTCTCAGGGTTCCGCTCGGGTCAGTCCATTATTTCACATCCCATGGGGGGTGTTTCCTCATTTTCATGACCATATATGGATAATCATGCACGAGCATTGACGGTAGAACAAAGTGGTATTCATCAACACGGAGGGGCATAGAGCCTGCGTACGCACCGTGTGATGAATCCCGACTTCCCTGTGCGTACACTAGTTCTACATTCCGTGCTTACGTGTGGAAATAGAAATGTTCTACGCACACTATTGATGAATGAGGGCCCAGGAGTCTAAGGTGGTAAAAACTGTTTTTGACTACGGCGCTGACCTGTTTGTCAAATTTAAAATTGCTGTCGAAGATGACCCCCAGGTTCCTGACAGAGGTGGAGAGGTTTGGACCCAGGGGACCAAGTGTGTCAATGAGGGGGGTCGGGGGGGCACTATTAAAAACTATGACCTCGGTTTTCCCTTCATTTAATTTCAGGGAGTATTCAGACATCCAGCACTTGATTTCTGCCAGGCAGTCAAGTAGTGGTCTCTCATCCACATTCATTAATGTTCTCGCCCCGCTCTCTCCTCCATGAGCTCAATGTAACGCAGAAGTGCAATGGTCTATAGCAGGGGTGGGCAACTTTGTATATGGTGAGAGCCACTAAATTTCCACACTCAATCTGGGGGGCCGCATTGTTTATCGGCAGTCCCGCCAGTAGTACCCCATCACTCAAATAGCCCATAATAGTCACAGATGTGATAAATAAGGCATATAAACTATTATAATTTGTTGTAACTTTGTTTTTATTCCATTTCAAACGCATTTAGTAATGCTTAATTTCAACTTTATGAATTTATAAATACAGCTGAATTTGAAAGTATTTCTGTGTAACCCAAATATATACAAAAATGACAAATTATAATTAAGGCTTCTATTAAAATAAATGTATGAACTTAAAGCCCACTGCTCAACAAACACAAAGCAGCATTCCTGCTGCATTTCACTACAACAGTAAATCAAAATTGCAATAATAAATGATTTTGTTAAATGTATAAACTTTTATCCTGCTACTAAACAAAACATTCCTGAGTGCCTCCCATTGACCCTTTATCAAACTGGCATGACATTCACCCTCCCCCCACAGTGGGTCAATAGTGGTTCTGTCTTTAATGAGACACTTGTGGTCTCTCCGGTTGGCGCACAATAGGAGGAATGTCAACTTCAATGTTTGTGCATGCGATCTGCATCAGATGAAATAACGTTTCATTTTTGTACGTCCGTGCACGTACTTCTGCTCAGAAAAGTGCTGGGACGGCGTGGTACCGCGTGGCATGACCACTGCACCCCTGATTATTAGTGACCCACAATAGATGGAAATTATGTTAGCGAACTTACCTGATGTATAATGCAGTGCAGCATTGGACACTCAACGCCACTCTGCCTTAGAAGCCCGGCGAATCCTGTGTGTTTTCCTTTCATTGCAGGTGCTCCATCGGTAACAACAGCGGACAGTTTATCAAACCCCCCATATTGCTGCACGCCACTTTCAACAGTGTTGAATATGTCCACACTAGGGCTGACCCCTATTAGTCGAATAGTCGACTAATCGATCGAAAGGAGCCATAGTCGATGCCAACCTCTTAGTCGAATGCAATAAAAAAAAGTATAACTTTTTTTTACTTTTTTTTATATAAATATTGGCCTGGGGCCGCATGGAGCGTCGGTGAGGGCCACCAGTTGCCCCACCCTGGTCTATAGGAAAGGCTGAACTGGTGTTCTCTGAATGGTTAGACGAGTGTCAATCATTTGCAGGTCGAGAAGGCACAGGGATCGCGGCATCGCGCATCATTTGAAAGACTAGGTGAAGCACTGTTTCACTGGGTGGGCCTTAAACCGTGTGATAAACCATAACTGTCCAATCAACGGCAGAAACGACTTACATTGACTTTCTGTACTGTCGTAAGTGAAGCAGAACACTCCTGTGTCACCTGAGGAGGGTGCTGTTCAGTGGCGTTGTTAGCCCTGGGCTTCCGGGGCTTTAGCCCCGGATGTTTTTCTCCTAGCCCCGGATCTTTAAAAAAAATTACAGCATCCTCATTGTCTGTGCTGAATGTTTGTTAGTGTTTGGTATTTTTTGTTGGTTTTTAGTACTTTTAAACATCCATTTTTAGTAAGTAGTAGTTTTCCTTTGATCCTATAATTTTTTCATTCACAGATTTGTGGACTTTTCTTTTTAGTGTCCTGAAAGGCGCCTTATAAATAAAATGCATTATTATTATTATTATTATTATCATCCAGGAGGGAAAATAAACTTTGGATAGTAGGGACTGCATCTCTGCCTGTCCTGGTCAGGAAACGCTTTGCAACTGTGATCTCCTCTGGCAGTAGTTGGATATTGTAACGTGTGGCGAGGGGTTGCAGCAATTCCACTGAGAGAAACTGGTCTGAGGCTGGATAACATGCCTGTATGCCTCTCATAAGTTGTTCTCCAACTCATGAGAACCTGCTCTCAAGCTCTTGCAGCATTCTGTCGAGGACTGGATAGAACAGTCTCTGTCTCAGCTGATCTCCTGAGCTGAGGTCTGAGTTTGTGCCACAAGATGACCCAACTACATACTCGTCCATCCTTTTCTGCTTCCTCCTTTGGCTAGTACAGTAGTATGTTCCTCAATCCCAAGGCCATTACATATGGCCTTTGTCCTGTCATACATGTCCACTGCCATCTCTGAGGTGCGATAACCTTTGAGTGTGTCCTGCACTGTGCTTTTAAATAGTACAGATAGGTATTGAAGATGTGCACGTTAACGCAGCAGCACCTGGAGCCATCCATACCCATGTCCAGTGTCCATTGACAAAGACATCCTCATGATACTGTGATAAACTATAATAAGCTTTAATCGAACCCTATTTCCTCGGATAGTCCGGTTGGTTTGGGGTGGTGTGTGTTTGCAAGTGAACCCTGCAGCGGTTCATTTGAGAAGCGGACCAAAGGCAGGAAAAGACCCAAAATCGAATCTTTTTCTTATGAGAAGACTGAAACATATGTATATAATGAAACACACAATACCGTTTATTTTCGATTGACCCTTGTCACTCCCTGGTACCGATTTCTACTTTCTTGACTTTTTTTGTGTGTGTGTGTGAGCACAGCGGTGTCTGTGTTTATTATTATTTCATGAAATTGGGTCAGTATCTTCATTTTACATATATTTTCATTATGTCAAAAGATTATGATTTGAAACGCTCTAAAACAAAATCAGCGCTCAACACAGAACAACCACATCTCCACCTCTCTTCCGCGTCCTCTCCCCTAACGCTGACATACAAGCCCCCCAGGCGGCCCCCCGCTTCGATGCGGAACTGTCACTAGTGCTCCATTCGCGGAAGTACTCTGGTGCTCCGCCGACAGCGATCTGTGTTCAGAATTATACCAGGAGATTGAGTAATGCTCGCCCGCAGAATATAATAATAATAATCAGCGCTTACTAACGTTTAGCGTCTCCGCTATTTCTGACCGAATTAGTCAACCTTTATTTTTTATAATGGCAGATTCTTATTCACAGGGATTTTGTCGAGTTTACACATGCTGTAATGTGGTATCAAAAATGTATAGAAATATGATGAATATGACTGTTTCTCAGTTTTTTTCAATAAAAACGGACATGGTATCAAACGAACACGAATTTAAGTGGTTAAAATTCGGAAATATTTGTAATTTGTTACAGATATCTTGAGATTAGGCTATTAATGTTAATCATACAGGATTTTTTTTTTTAAATAGTAAACAGTTAAAATTATATGGCTTTGATCATTTAATCTCTTAAACCCAGTAAGTGTCAAAATCCTAGGGAGCCACATCACGATTTTGAAAACAGGGCCCAGTGTTTCAAAACGCTACACACAATTAGCACAACCACACACACAATCAGAACACCTCAGATCCTTTGCTAAATTAAACACTCTTGTCAAAACTATACACTAATTTATAAAAACTACATTTTGTTACCATATGAAACACACGTTTCATATGACTTAATTCTGTTTGAACCAGTTACACACTGCTGTGCTTAACCTAAAACACATTTAGCAATTCTACTTCTCAGTGATTAGAGTACAGTACTAGAGTACTGTAAGTGAAGTACATGAATGTGCAAAAAGAATGTGCAAATATACAATAAATTCACCAAACACTACACAATACCAATGATGTAGACTGATGAAAATATAATTTATTTATCTCCATATACCCAAATCAATGATGCAGACTGATGCAAAAAAAACATTTTCTCTCCATATACCCAAATCAACGATGAAGAAAAATATAAATTTTCTCTCCATACAACCAAATCAGTCAACATTTCAACATGGAGAATCACAACAAAACATGTCCCAGTTTTCATGCTACTACAGTGTGCACTGTAAGCTCAGCAAATATCAGACAAACATAAAATACTGTATCCAGTACAGGTTAAAATGACAGTAAAACAAAAACAAAAATAGAACTAATTTACAGAGTACAGAAAATACTAGACATTATCTTTTTGCCTAGCTGGATCTGGCAAGATAATTTTTTGTTGTAATTCTCCATGTTGACATGTTGACTGATTTGGGTATATGGAGAGAAAATTAATATTTTCATCAGTCTGCATCATTGGTTGTCTTGTGTAGTGTTTGGTGAATGTATTGTATATTTTCACGTTCTCTGTGTAGAGTACTTCACTCTCCTTACATTTTGGTTGAAGACAGGTGAACTCACCTGCTGCATTTTTATAGTGCTTAAACCTGATTGGTGTATCTACAATTAAGCAATGGTGTGTTTGTGCATCTGATGGCTGTGTTTAACCAATTGGCTCATATGTGTGGTAATTTGACATTCTGTGTCTAATGTAATGCAAGTGTGTTTAGTGTTTTGCAAATCACTGTGTGTATTGTTTAGCAAAAAGTGTGAGGCTGACATTGTGCTTATAGGGGTGCAAATCTGGGCCTATGTTTTGCTCCTTGAGTGTAAGGTTTTGATAATTGTGTAATACTTTTGATTTGAGTGTTTATGCAATCGAAGAAAACTGTAAAGACTAGAGTTTAACTGTTTATTTCTTTTGTACATAGGCTGTGCATATGTTTGTTTGTTTGTTTATTTGCTTATGTGTATGATTCTTAACTGTGTTTTTATTTTGTTATTGGTGTATATGTGTGTATGTATGTATATATATATATATATTAGTGCTGTCAAACGATTAAAATATTTAACTCGATTAATCGCATGATTGTCCATAGTTAACTCGCGATTAATCGCAAATTAATCGCATTTTTATTTTTAATTTTTTTTTTACCTTAAACAGATCTTTTTCAAGTTCCAAGTTTTAATACTCTTATCAACATGCGAGTCAACAAATGCTTGCTTTATGCAGCCATTTAACACAAAAGGATGACCCTCATGCATTGCAAATTTGCATCAAATTTAAAACAGAGTGATGCACAAAATAACTTAAAAGAAAATAATAATTTAAAACAATGAATAAAGTGTGCATGAAATAATAGGGGAAAGAAAACGTTACATTCACACACACAAGGGCTGATTAATCACACACCCCCCTCTCTCCCTCACACACACACTCTCCCAGCTCTCTTTCTCTTTTGCCCCTTCTTCATCTCTCTCACCCCCCTCTCTCTCTATATCACACACACACACACACACACACACACACACACACACACACACACACACACACACACACACACACACACACACACACACACACACACACACACACACACACACACACATACACACTTCAGAAACAAACATAGTATCAATGAGAGCATCAATAATACACCTGAGTGTTAGAGACCTTTCCTCTGCTCAGGGTTTCCTGAAATACTTTACAATCCTTTAGAAATCACCAAAATACAGTGCCATCCATACAGAATGAAATCACCACTGATGGCAAAGTAATGTTTATTTCCAGTTTTTGGGTAAATCTTTGCAAGTTGGTGTATTTTGAACAAGGACATTGTTAAAGGCCTGGGAGCAGCACATGGTGGTTTGAAACATAGTAGTATCTCATTAAGCCTTTTTCTTTGTCTACTTGTGACCGGCTGGAGCAAAGATGACTATGACGATCAAAAAACTGGCAGAGGAATTTGAAGAATTTAAAAAATCACTAAATTTTATGACTGAGGAGATCAGCAAAGTGGTAAAACAACAAGGTGACATCATGAAACTAATGAAGGAGGTTCGTGAGTTGAAGGCCACAATCAACCAAAGGGACCAGAAGATCGAACTGATGGAACAAAGGATTGACGACTTGGAGCAGTACTCTCGTGCTGATGACCTTATCATCACTGGGCTGGAAATCAAACATCGCAGCTATGCCAGAGCAACAGCCGGTGACCGACAAGGTGAGGATGCACCACCTGAGGAACTGTATACAGTAGAGCAGCAAGTGGTTCAATACATGAGAAGTAAGAACATTCCCTTAGAGAGCCAGCACATCTCGGCTTGTCACATTCTCCCAAGCAAGGACAAAAAAAACACCAAGACCACGATTGTTGTCAAGCTTGCAAATCGAAAGCATAAGGTTGAAGTGTTGAGACAATCCAAAAACCTTAGAGATACTGGAGTGTATATAAACGAGCACCTAACAAAGAAGAATTCTGAAATAGCTTGGTATGGCCGTGCCCTCAGAAAGCAAAACAAGATCCAAGCAACCTGGTCAAGAAATGGAAAAGTATTTATAAAGTTAAACGGACCACCAGAGCAGGCCAGGGTGGTTGCGGTACGAAATCTGAATGATCTGGAGCAATACAAGTGACAATGCCTAAATATATTTTTTTGGGACCGATGACTTGGATTTCATTCATGCTGTTTACCTTATTGACTGAGTTTTTTTCTGGTAGGCCTGTATGGCCAAGATGTTTTCTGTCTGGACATGTGGAAGATATGTTTCTTTTATGTTTTTTTTTGTTCTTTGTTTTTTTTTGCTTTTTCATTTTCAACTTTATGGCATTCTTTGGTTGGCATAGAACCTATGGTCTGAAAGAGATATCATGGATTATTTTTTATCTATACTGTCTATTGGGATTCCATTTTCTTTTTTTGGACTGGGATTCTGTTTCCTACCGCATGTTGAATGCATGGATACTGCAGACTGAAAGAGAGAACTTGAATTACTTTTTGCTCGACTATGGACATGGACTATTGTTTTCAATTTTGGATCTGGGTGTGTATATGTTTTCCACGGACAGTTATGGCATGGACTACTTTTGTGGAGAGGCATTGTGGACAACTACAGCATGGACTATGGAGATGTGTCTTGGGCAGCCAAGGGCTCATGTTGGCCAGCTGTATGGTATGGTCAACTTGGGTGGAATTGTATTTGGAGATACATACATGGGTGACTTTAAAGAAGTAGGCTCACTGGAGCCCGGAAATCAAGTACATAACCACAATGTCGGATACGGAAGAAATATATGATTTTGAATATGATGTTGATCCTGAGACTCATGTGTTTAATGCAATTAATAATACCTGTAAATATTATACAGATGAACAGCTTAATGACATTGTTAAACCAGAAAATAGGTTTTCGTTGATACACCTAAATTGTAGAAGCCTTTATGCGAATTTCACCAAGATTAATGAATACTTAAAAACATTTAATAATAGATTTTCAGTTATAGCATTATCTGAAACGTGGTTAAAGCAGGAGAATTGTGCTGATTTTCACTTGGAGGGTTATGAGCTGTATCACCTGGATAGAAACAACAAAAGGGGAGGGGGCGTGGCCCTGTATGTGGACAGTGACTTGAAATGTAAACAAGTGCAAAGTATAGTAATCGATGACTTAATGGAAGGTATAACTGTGGAAATTGAAATGGATAAGGTGAAGAATATTGTTGTTACTTGTGTATACAGAACACCAGGGTCAAGCATAGAATCATTTAAAGACAGTTTGGAAGAGTTATTGAATGGGTTAAATGAGAGCAAAACATGTCTGATTTGTGGAGACTTTAACATTGATCTCTTAAAGCAATCTAATCACTGCACGTCAGATTTTGTGGATACTCTATATCAGGCACGTGCACACATAGAGGCCAAGGGGTGCTTGAGCACCTGCCTTTTTGAGCCTCATCAAAAAAGTGCCCTTTTTGAAAAAAAGAAATCTTTTTTATTTTTTTTTCTGTTAAGCATATAGACTGCCCTTCCAACTGAAAAAATTCAGGATAGAATCAAAATATTAGGAAAAGAGAGAGAGATGCCCCATATTCCATTGCAGTTTGCACAGCCTCCTCAGCGTGCCTCTCCGCGGACCTATATATTTTATGCATAGCGTGGGTGGTGATGATGATGATGATGATAGAAACCGCTGTGGCGCATACAGTTGAATGCTGGTATTACACTCATTGAGGGACACGAAGAAATCAAGTCCGATGGGATTTGGGAATCTCAAATACAAATCGGGATTGGAATAAAAAATGCATTTATATTAAACAATACAGAATATACAGCACTTCTTGGGGTCTGTAGGGTAAGCACTTATTCCCTCCCCCCTGAACATATATGGAGATGTATGGGCCTTTTAAGTCAGTGATAAAAGTGTCTTTCAAGGATAAGTGAGCTCCTGCACTGATTATTATAGTTCAATATTCAATATTTGATCACCAAAACCCCCCAAAAAGCATAAAAAGGGGGCCCCCCCGCCCGAAAAAGGGCTCTTAAAAATCGCGCTTGCTCGGTTAATATATACACACAAGTGTAGTGCCCTTTTCAGCCTTTGAGCACCTGCCCCTCTAAAGTCCTGTGCACGTCCCTGCTCTATATGGCAGAGGGTTCTACCCACTGATCACAAAACCCAGTAGAGTAACCTCAACTTGTGCTACATTAATTGACAATATTTTTATAAACACTTTGGAGAACAATATTAAAAGCGGACTTGTGATAAATGATATTAGTGACCACTTACCTATATTTGTAATATATGACTGTCAAATTAAGACAAAGAAGGAAGAAAACTCCCTTAGATACACAAGGGTAAGAACTGATGACACAATAGCCAAGTTCAGGAATGATCTGGTTAATGAGGAGTGGAAAGGGGTTTATGTGGAAGAAGTAAATGCTGCATATGAGGCATTTTTGGACATTTACTTGTCGCTGTATGAAGAACACTGTCCAATGGTAGTACGGAAGCAAAAATGTAATTATAAAATAAAACCCTGGATGACAAAGGGCTTACAAAATGCAAGTAAAAAGAAAAACAAACTCTATAGAGATTTTATCAAATTAAGAACAAAAAAGGCTGAAAATCAATATAAAGCTTACAAAAATAAATTAACTACTATAATTAGAAATGCAAAGAAAGAACACTATAATAATGTCTTAAAGGAAAATATAAATAATATCAAAGAAACTTGGAAGATTTTACGAAATGTCATTGGAAGCAAAGCTGTATCTGCAGATTTACCCAATTACTTCATTAATGACAACAATACGGTTATTAAAAACGTGAATGAAGTGGTAAATGAATTTAATTCATTTTTTGTAAATGTAGGCCCAAACCTTGCTAAGAATATCCAAAGTCATAATGAAGGGAAAGCAAATAAAGACTGGACAGGGGAAAGTAAAGTGTTGCAGTCTATGTTTCTAGGACATGTGAGTGAAAGACAAATTATAGAAATAGCATTAAATTCAAAAAATAAGACATCAACTGACAGTGATGGAATTGACATGATAATTGTGAAGAAGACCATTGATTGTATAATTAACCCCCTGTGTCATATTTTTAATCTTTCCTTTCAAACAGGCACCTTTCCAGACAGAATGAAAATAGCAAAGGTTATTCCTCTATTTAAATCTGGGGACAAACACAGCTTTACCAACTACAGACCAGTGTCTTTGCTTTCACAATTTTCCAAGATTCTTGAAAAAGTGTTTGCTCATAAATTAGATAGTTTTATTGAAAAGAATAACCTGCTGAGTGAGAGTCAGTATGGATTCAGGGCAAATCGATCAACAGCCTTAGCCTTAATGAATATATATGAAGAAATAACCACAGCAGTAGATGAGAGGAATTACACAATAGGGGTGTTTATTGACTTAAAAAAAGCATTTGATACGATAGATCATCACATTTTAATTTCTAAATTACAAACATACGGTGTGAGAGGGGTGGCGATGAACTGGTTAAGTAGCTATCTTGAAAATAGACAACAATATGTACAACTCTCTGGTTACACATCTGAATGTATGAATATTGAATGTGGTGTCCCTCAAGGTTCGGTCCTGGGGCCCAAACTTTTTATTTTATATATTAATGATATATGCGAAGTGTCAAACATATTGAAATTTGTTTTATTTGCTGACGATACAAATTTCTTCAGTTCAGGAAAATACCTTAAAAAATTAGCAGATGATATTGTAAATGAAATGTGTAAACTTAAGATATGGTTTGATAACAATAAGCTATCCCTAAATTTGGAAAAAACGAAATTTATGATATTTACTAATCGAAAGAAGGACAATGTGGCATTATGTATTGACGGAGTTAATATTGAAAGAGTATCCGAGTTAAAATTTTTGGGTGTTATGTTGGATGAGAAATTGACATGGAAGCCACATATAATGTACATAAAAAATAAGGTAGCCAAGAGTGTTTTTGTTTTGAACAAGGCAAAGAATGTGCTTGATTATAATTCTATGCGAATATTATATTGTTCACTCATCCTACCATATTTGAGTTACTGTGTGGAAGTGTGGGGTAACACGTATGAAAGCAACATAAAGCCATTATTTATATTACAGAAGAGAGCAGTAAGAATAGTTCACAATGTAGATTCAAGAGAACATACCAACGAATTATTTATTAAATCCAGACTATTGAAACTTAAAGAGTTAGCAGAAATACAGACTTTATTAGTTTTGTTTAGAGCAAAATGCAGAGTATTACCAGCAAATATACAGAGGTTGTTCGTTCCCTGTCCAGATGACAGCAGAAGGAAATTAAATTTTAAACACCAATTTGCACGAACAACCTTAAAACAAAGGTGCACCTCAGTTATAGGTATCAAACTATGGAACTCTTTGCAGAACGATGAAAAGAGTTCCAATAATATATTTCACTTCAAAAGGTTGTGCAAAGAAAAGATACATAGACAGTATAGCACAGTTTAGTATAATATTGCAGTTTAGCGTGTCAGGACGTAGCATAGAGTTGTAGTGTAGGCCAGTATGAGTATAGTAATATAGTATATAGCAGCGTAACATAGAATAATAATATATTAAAATATTGTATAATACTGTACCAATATGGTGTAGAATAAATAGTATGATTTAGTTATATTATAATAAAATAGAAATTAGATAGTATATAGAAGTATAATACATTATATAAGTGTGTGTGTGTGGGGGTGTGTGTGTGTAAATGAATTAACCTAAATATGTAGTTTGACTGATAGATAGACAAAATGGGTTTATTTATGTTGATTTAATTTGGTTGTGTTGATGTTAAATTTTTATTTATTTTTTGCAAAATGGGTATATTCTGTTTGGTTTTACACAATATGTCTATCGGTGTGTTGTACGTGTGTAGGGGCAGGTATATATAAGATTTTTTCTTCTTCCTGTTCCTTTCGGCCATGGTATTTTTTGTGAATTATGTGAATATGTACTGTTGGACTGTGGTGATTCCATGTACGGATAAATAAAATGATGATGATGATGATGAAGTCTAGTAAAAAAAAAAAAAAAAAAAAAAAAAAAATTGTTAATCTTGAGTTAAAAAAATTAGTGGCATTAATAGAATCGGGAGTTAACGCGATATTAACGCGATATATTTGACAGCCTTAATATATATATATATATATATATATATATATATATATATATATATATATATATATATATATATATATATATATATATATATATATATATATATATATATATATATATATATATATATTTGTACTCCTGTTGGGGCTTCTTGGACCAGATCAATGTTTTATCTGCCTAAATAAAGGTTAAATAAATAAATAAATAAGAAACTGATGATTTGGTCCTGTAACTGAGGGGTACAATTCCCTGACTGTATTACTAGATATGATACTTACTACCACTACCTTTGTACTTAATATTCGGCCACCCAGTACACGGCATAAATATATTATCATGAACACTCTCACGTAGATGAAACGGATCCAACACAAATGTACGAATTAGAAACAGGTCTTTATTTCCTACACAGCGATGGTGTGTAGAATAAACACTTAATCACTTAATTACATTTATGAATTGAAATAGTATGCACTTTTATGGCAAGGAGTATTCGTCGGTATATCAATAGAGAATGTCCAATCTCTGAAGGCGCAGGTGGTAAATATACGACCTGGAATAGTTAAGGAATAACAGCAATGATACTTTAATGATTATAGGCTGGATACACTAGAGGGGGTTAATCCGGTCGCTTGTAAGCCGACAGGAGTAGGAGGGGGGGGGGGGGTAGAATCCAGCTGCCTCGTCCGGCCAAGGGTATCCCAGGTGAACCCACTGTAGTGCCGTTCAATGCGCCGGCGATCCTTGGACCACAGATGAAAGCAGGTGGACTCTTTGTGGGCCGGCTCTCTCCGGTCCACGGGGGAGAGACGTGAAGAGACCTCGTCTTGCAGAGCGTCTCCTCACCTTGCGTCCTCTCCAGGGGGGGGGGTTCCAACACACGGCAGTGTCGGGGGTCTTTATCCATGGAATAATCAAAGTATCCAAAGCATAATCCGTGCCTGGGAAGGCGGGCTGTCGTCGGTAGAATAATCCGGTATACAGGTCCACTCGCTCGTCGGCTCTGGGGCTCCTCGGGTGCAGCTTCACATAGGGTCAACCACCCTGGGTAAGCAGCCAGTTCTCTGCCCGAAACGATGGGGTACTGACTACGGTAGTATTCTCACCGCACGAAGCACTATATATTAACAGACTATTATTAACTTAATAGACTACGTCCAACTCGACGATATAGTGCCAAATATGACTATTCAAATATTAATATACACGATGTCTCAATACCGATGGTAGGCGAACTTGGCCTTACTCCCACACGTGGCGTCGCGGGGAGGCTTTACGTCTGTGATTCTATTGGAGGGTAAGAAACTGGACTGAAAAGAAAGTCCTACTTTAGTAGCGCAGTATATATACGCACTATGAACAAATAGTCCCATTAGTGGTGCGGTAGCCAAATTCCTACGCGGAACTAGGACTTGTTCGTACATGTCGAGCGGTACGTTTGAACTGGGTCTGAGGGGTATGGCAGCCTGGCACCAAGGTCTCGACCAATAGTAGAATGGAGACTATTATGGGATGTTCAGTAGGCTAGAATGGATATTCAATGCATATTGTACAAGGAATATACAAGGGATATCAGGGAATATTAGAGAATATACAAATACAATTAAATATATATATATAAATAAATATATATATTCGGTTTAATCTGGCCCTTCACAACAGCCACCCCCTGAATAGGTCCCAGACCTAATCAGTTAAACAGAGACAGATTAATCGCGTTGTCTATTTACACATAAGGGTTTGCTGTAGGGGTCAGTCAACTTCACAAAGTCATAGGGTTGTAGGGTCATGGTCATCATCGATTGTGTCTGGGAGTCGAGGCAGTTCTATGAGCCTTGCCACGGGACGGGTGTAAGTGCGACCCTGGACGAGCACTTCAGCTGCTCGGACCTTGCCGTCGGCACCGGTGATCACTTTGCTTACGCGGCCGGCCGGCCACATAGCTCTGGGCAGTGATTGATCAATAATCATGACGACTGTTCCTTCTGTCAAATTGTCTCTCTCCTTTACCCACTTCTGGCGGGTCTGTAGAGACGGTAGGTAGTGCAGTAGGAAACTGTTCCAAAACTTGTCGGCTAATACTTGGCTGTACCTCCACATTCGTCGGCCGTTCGCTTCTTCAGGCCGGTACATTGTCTGTGGTAATGCAGGATCTAGCCGCCCCATCAGGAGTGTGTTGGGGGTAACTGGGTCGATATCCGCCACATCACTGGAGACATATCCGAGGGGCTTCGAGTTAAGTACTCCCTCAATCTCCGTGAGGACTGTCATTAGGACTTCTTCCGCCACAGTCTGGGCCCCAAGTACTGCGTACAGGGCTGTCTTTATGGAGCGCACTTCTCGTTCCCAAGTGCCACCGAAGTGGGGTGCGTTTGGGGGGTTGAATTGGAAATCAACCTGTGCTGGAGCGAGGTGGGTCTTAAGTTCTGGGCCCATAGCTTGGAAGCTCTCTCTCAGCTCTCTTTCGCCGCCTTTGAAGTTTGTCCCATGATCGGACAATAGGGTAGACGGTCTTCCCTTCCGTGATGTGAATCTACGGAAGGCCATAAGGAATGAGTCTGTGCTCATGGTCGGGAGAAGCTCGATGTGTATCGCTCTGGTGGTCATGCATTTGAATACAATACCCCACCGCTTCTCGGTTCCTCTTCCTTTCTTTATGTGCAGCGGGCCAAAGCAGTCCATACCCGTTGAGTGGAATGGCTTGTCACCGATTCGGAGGCGACATGGAGGAAGGTCAGCCATCCTTGGTATGCTGGGCTGCGCGCGCCACTTGCGGCAGTCTAGACATGTTCGTTGGAAGCGTCGTACCGCCTCTCTTCCTTGTAGGATCCAGTAACGACGTCTGATTTCCGCGAAGACTCTTTCTACTCCTGCGTGATGTACATCCTCATCGTATTTCTTTATAATCAGCTCTGTGACCTTGTGTCGGCTGTTCAATACGATCGGGTATTTAATGTCATCCGGTAGATTGGGGGCTCTGCGTAGGCGACCACCCACTCTGATGAGGGTGTGAGCGTCGCTCTCGGGGGCCAGGTGAATTAATCTGCTGTCGGATGGGACGGGCTTTCCTCCCTGTAGACAGGCCAATTCATCGGGGAACGAGTCTCTCTGGGCTCGCTGCAGTAGAAGCAATTCTGCTTCCTCGTAGTTAGCTGCTGACATATCAGCGGGGGACTTGCACTCCGGGTGGTACCACAGGATTGTTCTAGACACCGGTATGGTGAGCTCACGTTGGATGAGCGTGGCTAGGTGCGCTCCGGCTAGGGCTGCGCAGAGCTCTAGACGTGGGATAGATTGTTGCTTGCGTGGGGCTATTCTCGAGCGGGCGAGGACAAATGCTGTGTAGATCTCTCCCCCCTGGTCTTGGGCCCGCAAGTAGGCTACTGATCCGTATGCGACCTCTGAGGCGTCACTGAAGACGTGTAAGTCCATTTTACATGTCTCTGGCCTCACCGTGGGTGGGAAGTAGCTTCGGCGCATATTAACGCCTGGGAGTGAGTGGAGCTCCATCTCCCACTCTCTCCAGGTGGATGCAAGGTGTGCGGGAATGGGGTCGTCCCAGCCCTGGTCCTTGTCCCACAATGCTCGTACAATCATTTTTGCCCTGGTGGTGTACGGTAGAATACATCCTAGCGGGTCATATTGTCGGGCGAGTGTTGTGTACACACTCCGTCTGGTGGTCGGCGCCGCCGCCGGCCTTCCCTGCTCCGTAGTCAGGGGCTTGTGTCTGTAGTGAAGCGAATCTGTTTTGAATCGCCACACCAATCCCAGGGTCATCTCCTGGGCTTCTCCCGGGATTGTAGCCATCCAGGTCTCGCTGCTGGCTGCCTTGTCCTCGGAGGAGAGGCTGCGCAGTACTTGCGGATCGCTGCTGGCCCACTGCCTGAGATCAAAGCCGCCTTTGATCAATGAAGCGCGGAGTTTAATCAGGAGAGCCTCGGCTTCTTCCTGGGTTGAAAGGCTTTGTAGACAGTTGTCTACGTAGAAGCTGTTCTTTACGCTGTGTCGGACCTCTTCGTCCGCTGCTGGGTCCTCTGCTACATGTTTCTGTAGTGCAAATGTAGCACAGCAGGGGCTGCACGTCGTTCCGAAGGGGAGGACTTCCCATTGGTAGATGGCTGGGTGCTCATCTCCTGGCTTCTCTCTCCATAGGAACCGTAACAGGGGCTTGTCCTCCTCTACCAATCTCACCTGCAGGAACATTCCTTTAATGTCCCCGCTGATGGCCACCTTTTCCTGGCGGAAGCGGAGTAGAACGCCGAGTAGGGAGGGGCCGAGTGTGGGACCGGGCAGTAACTCTTTATTCAGATTTTGGGATCCGATCTGGTAGCTGCAGTTAAATACTATGCGGTCTTTACCGTTGTGATGGACCTTGTGGTGGGGCACGTACCACGATTCAGTGGTCTGGTCAGCCTCTTTAATGTCCATCTTTGTGACGTGTCCCGCTGTGATGAGCTTCTCAATCTCAGCGCG
Organism: Notolepis coatsorum; assembly: GCF_963971535.1. Classification (NCBI taxonomy): domain Eukaryota; kingdom Metazoa; phylum Chordata; class Actinopteri; order Aulopiformes; family Paralepididae; genus Notolepis; species Notolepis coatsorum. The sequence continues at coordinate 115,087,187 of NC_140166.1, forward strand.
GTATACACTCTCTTGGGCGGGGTTCTTGGCTAAGCGCCGCTCCGTGTTCAGCAGGTACCGTTTTGTGGCGTCTGTCTTGGCGTGGAAAGTAGGCATTCCTTCTCGCCGCAGGAGTGGCGTGGCGTATCTCAACACGCCGTTGACCGGGACTCTCTTGGTCCCTGTCTCGAGGAGGTGAATGGCGTAAATGTCATCTTTAGAGCGAATGTCTTTCTTTCCGTTCTTAAAGGGCATTTGTTCCAGGGTCCATAGCCGCTCTACGTGTTGCAGGAGTGCGGTTTCTCCCTCTGTGACTCGGGAGTGGAGACATCTAGTGGCTGTACTTCGGTTGAGAGATTTGGCGAGCGGGCCTTGGAGAGTCCATCCCAAACGGGTCTCGACTGCTGCAGGGCAGCCTCGGGGTCCGGTATGAACCCGGTCTATCGGGACAATGAGGTCTGCATGGTCGGAGCCTATCAACAGGGTCGGCATAGCATTGTCTATGAGCGGGATCGGTAACTTGCGCAGATGTGCATATTTCTCCATCAGCTTGGCGACGGGGTATGTGTACCGCGACAGTCCTATTTCTTGGCTGGTGAAAGCGTCTGCAATCTGGTACCGTCGCTCAGGCTGGCCGCTTGCTGCGATAGAGAATGAGACATTCTCGCCCTTTATCGTCTTCAAATCTCGTCTTATTGTCCGAATTGTCATTTGGGTTTCGCTTCCCCGCAGCCCTAGCTGGGCCGCAGCGGAGGCGAGCAGCAGGGTCTTCTCTGACCCGTCATCGAGGACGGCGTAAGTGTCCAGGACTTTATTCTGGTAGCTTAGTGTCACACGCACTACTTTTAGGAGTACTCGGGCTCCACTGCTGCTGGCGGGATCGATGTACATGACGCTCGCTTTGCGGCTGGATGGTGCAGGTGAAGGGCGCCGTCTGTTACTGTCGTGAAGTATGTCCAGATGGGCTCCATCGCACTTGGTGCACCTTTTCTTTAAGCGGCATTCGGCTGCCATGTGTGAGCGCGCACAGCGAAAACAGCGCTTGTTGGACTTTATCCATTGACCTGCTTCCTCCGCGTTCAGCTTGGGGAAGGAGTCACATTGCGCTAGCCAGTGTTCTTTCTCACAGTAGGGGCACACTATCTTCCACTTCTCCGTTCTGGAGGGGGTACTGTGGCTCCTGCTGCTCGGTACTGACTCCGATTGGTGCATCACAGTCACCGATCTTCTTCCATCATTTAGTCGTCTGGTTCCTTCTCTGGAGCCAGGGGTGCTCCGTCCGAATGTATCTAGCCGTAGGCTGCTGACTTCTCTCGCCAGGAAGTCTGCTAGATCGAGGAGGTTCGGTTCGGGGCCATTCGGGTCTCTGTGGTCCCTCTGCCGCCTAAAGCGCTCCTGACGAGCGGGCGGCAGCTTCTCCAGAATCCTTTCCACATTTGAGTTGGCGTAAAGTTCATACTTCCCCTTCTCTCTTTGCGCTCCCAACATCCCTACCAGGGACTGCACTCTGATGGACAGGTCGTCCAGTGCTCGATTGTCTATTGCTGGGGGTAAGCGGTCGATGTGTCGGATCTCCTGGATCACGTAATCCCATATGCGCCCATACCTCTGGTCCAATGCTACCAGCGCTGCTGTGTATGGGGTGGTGGAAGTCGCGTAGGCGAGCGCTATATTATGTGCGCGGGGCACCTTTAAGTGCTGCAGTAGGATGGCGTATTTGTGGCGTTCATCCAATACATCCACCAACATGGTCTCCAGACACATGCAGAGTTCTGTATACTGGGCCCGGTTCTCTTGGGTGAAGTCGGGTACCATAGGCGTGCCAATGTATGACGCTGACTGTGGATACATCGGCGAGCGTTGGGGGAGAGGCCTCCTAGGCGAGTCTCCTCCCGCTCCTTGGTATGGGCTGGTACCGGCAGTGTACCATGGCCCGCTTGTCCAGGTGCTGTTCCTCGGTGCGGGTCGTGCGTCGTGCTCACCCGTGTATAGAGTCGGGGGTCTGTAGCGCAGCTCCGCGGGAGTATAGCCTGGGCTGTACCGGACCTCCTGGTCCGGTAGAGTACTGTGCTGTCTTCGGGCGTGGTTCTCCTCCTCTTCCTCTTCGTCTTCAGTTAGGTCATCCAGTGCTTGTAGTCTCTGGTTTAGCCTCTCCACAGGATATGCTGCTCCTTCCCGGTTGCTAGGTCTCGCTTGGACCGGTGGGGGGAGGTGGTCTGTGGGGGGTATAGACCTCGTCTGTTGGTCAAGTTCAGGGTTGTTTACTCGGCTAGGGGATGCCGCCCTGAAGGTGTGTCTAGACGAGTTCCTGGAGCCTCTGGCGGAGGGAGAGGGTGTTGTCCGTCTGATCAGCTGTTCTATTAGTTGCGCTTGCTGTCTGTCGCGCTCTGCGTCCCGTAGAGCACCAGCAGCTGCTCGCTGGCTGTCTGCTCGGTCTCGGGCCACATTCTCTTCCATCTGAATGCGTCTTATTTCCAGGCGTATGTGCTCTTCTTCGCTCCGTTGCTGTAGCTGCAATCGATCGCGTTCACCCTGGAGTCTATCGCGTTCAGTAGAGGCTTTCAGGCTGACGAGGAATGCCTGCTGTAGGGTCCTCTCTGCCTCGCTGGGAGAAGGCGGTTGTATAGGGGAGCCTTCCCTCGGGGTACTCCTTGCGGAGCCTTGGAGCTCTATCTCCACGGTGCTCTCCCCGTCTTCTTCCGTGCCGAGTTCTCTCTCGGTAGCGTTGTATTCCTCCCGGGACTCATCGGGGACTACTTCTTCAGTACTGGCGGGGTGTGAAGTCATGTCTGGTTCCCACTGGTCCCCACCGTGAACTTGGTCAGTTACATTAGAGCCCGTAGGGGCCTCTATGGTCGGGGTAGTCTGGGCGTTGGGGTTAGACATACTTTTACTTTCTAGTTTTACCGCGTTTACTGTTAGTAGAAGACTAGGTTGTTGACTGACAGCGTAAGCCTCTAAGTACTGAGGGAGCCGTCGTTCGCGCTGCGGGCGTTGGTTAGGAGGATCGTTTCGTGGAGTGTTCATCATAGGCCATTTCAATATTAATAACACTATATTAATATTACACTAATTACCTCCGGCTCGAAGGACCAATTGTAACTGAGGGGTACAATTCCCTGACTGTATTACTAGATATGATACTTACTACCACTACCTTTGTACTTAATATTCGGCCACCCAGTACACGGCATAAATATATTATCATGAACACTCTCACGTAGATGAAACGGATCCAACACAAATGTACGAATTAGAAACAGGTCTTTATTTCCTACACAGCGATGGTGTGTAGAATAAACACTTAATCACTTAATTACATTTATGAATTGAAATAGTATGCACTTTTATGGCAAGGAGTATTCGTCGGTATATCAATAGAGAATGTCCAATCTCTGAAGGCGCAGGTGGTAAATATACGACCTGGAATAGTTAAGGAATAACAGCAATGATACTTTAATGATTATAGGCTGGATACACTAGAGGGGGTTAATCCGGTCGCTTGTAAGCCGACAGGAGTAGGAGGGGGGGGGGGGGGGTAGAATCCAGCTGCCTCGTCCGGCCAAGGGTATCCCAGGTGAACCCACTGTAGTGCCGTTCAATGCGCCGGCGATCCTTGGACCACAGATGAAAGCAGGTGGACTCTTTGTGGGCCGGCTCTCTCCGGTCCACGGGGGAGAGACGTGAAGAGACCTCGTCTTGCAGAGCGTCTCCTCACCTTGCGTCCTCTCCAGGGGGGGGGGTTCCAACACACGGCAGTGTCGGGGGTCTTTATCCATGGACTAATCAAAGTATCCAAAGCATAATCCGTGCCTGGGAAGGCGGGCTGTCGTCGGTAGAATAATCCGGTATACAGGTCCACTCGCTCGTCGGCTCTGGGGCTCCTCGGGTGCAGCTTCACATAGGGTCAACCACCCTGGGTAAGCAGCCAGTTCTCTGCCCGAAACGATGGGGTACTGACTACGGTAGTATTCTCACCGCACGAAGCACTATATATTAACAGACTATTATTAACTTAATAGACTACGTCCAACTCGACGATATAGTGCCAAATATGACTATTCAAATATTAATATACACGATGTCTCAATACCGATGGTAGGCGAACTTGGCCTTACTCCCACACGTGGCGTCGCGGGGAGGCTTTACGTCTGTGACTCTATTGGAGGGTAAGAAACTGGACTGAAAAGAAAGTCCTACTTTAGTAGCGCAGTATATATACGCACTATGAACAAATAGTCCCATTAGTGGTGCGGTAGCCAAATTCCTACGCGGAACTAGGACTTGTTCGTACATGTCGAGCGGTACGTTTGAACTGGGTCTGAGGGGTATGGCAGCCTGGCACCAAGGTCTCGACCAATAGTAGAATGGAGACTATTATGGGATGTTCAGTAGGCTAGAATGGATATTCAATGCATATTGTACACGGAATATACAAGGGATATCAGGGAATATTAGAGAATATACAAATACAATTAAATATATATATATAAATAAATATATATATTCGGTTTAATCTGGCCCTTCACAACAGCCACCCCCTGAATAGGTCCCAGACCTAATCAGTTAAACAGAGACAGATTAATCGCGTTGTCTATTTACACATAAGGGTTTGCTGTAGGGGTCAGTCAACTTCACAAAGTCATAGGGTTGTAGGGTCATGGTCATCATCGATTGTGTCTGGGAGTCGAGGCAGTTCTATGAGCCTTGCCACGGGACGGGTGTAAGTGCGACCCTGGACGAGCACTTCAGCTGCTCGGACCTTGCCGTCGGCACCGGTGATCACTTTGCTTACGCGGCCGGCCGGCCACATAGCTCTGGGCAGTGATTGATCAATAATCATGACGACTGTTCCTTCTGTCAAATTGTCTCTCTCCTTTACCCACTTCTGGCGGGTCTGTAGAGACGGTAGGTAGTGCAGTAGGAAACTGTTCCAAAACTTGTCGGCTAATACTTGGCTGTACCTCCACATTCGTCGGCCGTTCGCTTCTTCAGGCCGGTACATTGTCTGTGGTAATGCAGGATCTAGCCGCCCCATCAGGAGTGTGTTGGGGGTAACTGGGTCGATATCCGCCACATCACTGGAGACATATCCGAGGGGCTTCGAGTTAAGTACTCCCTCAATCTCCGTGAGGACTGTCATTAGGACTTCTTCCGCCACAGTCTGGGCCCCAAGTACTGCGTACAGGGCTGTCTTTATGGAGCGCACTTCTCGTTCCCAAGTGCCACCGAAGTGGGGTGCGTTTGGGGGGTTGAATTGGAAATCAACCTGTGCTGGAGCGAGGTGGGTCTTAAGTTCTGGGCCCATAGCTTGGAAGCTCTCTCTCAGCTCTCTTTCGCCGCCTTTGAAGTTTGTCCCATGATCGGACAATAGGGTAGACGGTCTTCCCTTCCGTGATGTGAATCTACGGAAGGCCATAAGGAATGAGTCTGTGCTCATGGTCGGGAGAAGCTCGATGTGTATCGCTCTGGTGGTCATGCATTTGAATACAATACCCCACCGCTTCTCGGTTCCTCTTCCTTTCTTTATGTGCAGCGGGCCAAAGCAGTCCATACCCGTTGAGTGGAATGGCTTGTCACCGATTCGGAGGCGACATGGAGGAAGGTCAGCCATCCTTGGTATGCTGGGCTGCGCGCGCCACTTGCGGCAGTCTAGACATGTTCGTTGGAAGCGTCGTACCGCCTCTCTTCCTTGTAGGATCCAGTAACGACGTCTGATTTCCGCGAAGACTCTTTCTACTCCTGCGTGATGTACATCCTCATCGTATTTCTTTATAATCAGCTCTGTGACCTTGTGTCGGCTGTTCAATACGATCGGGTATTTAATGTCATCCGGTAGATTGGGGGCTCTGCGTAGGCGACCACCCACTCTGATGAGGGTGTGAGCGTCGCTCTCGGGGGCCAGGTGAATTAATCTGCTGTCGGATGGGACGGGCTTTCCTCCCTGTAGACAGGCCAATTCATCGGGGAACGAGTCTCTCTGGGCTCGCTGCAGTAGAAGCAATTCTGCTTCCTCGTAGTTAGCTGCTGACATATCAGCGGGGGACTTGCACTCCGGGTGGTACCACAGGATTGTTCTAGACACCGGTATGGTGAGCTCACGTTGGATGAGCGTGGCTAGGTGCGCTCCGGCTAGGGCTGCGCAGAGCTCTAGACGTGGGATAGATTGTTGCTTGCGTGGGGCTATTCTCGAGCGGGCGAGGACAAATGCTGTGTAGATCTCTCCCCCCTGGTCTTGGGCCCGCAAGTAGGCTACTGATCCGTATGCGACCTCTGAGGCGTCACTGAAGACGTGTAAGTCCATTTTACATGTCTCTGGCCTCACCGTGGGTGGGAAGTAGCTTCGGCGCATATTAACGCCTGGGAGTGAGTGGAGCTCCATCTCCCACTCTCTCCAGGTGGATGCAAGGTGTGCGGGAATGGGGTCGTCCCAGCCCTGGTCCTTGTCCCACAATGCTCGTACAATCATTTTTGCCCTGGTGGTGTACGGTAGAATACATCCTAGCGGGTCATATTGTCGGGCGAGTGTTGTGTACACACTCCGTCTGGTGGTCGGCGCCGCCGCCGGCCTTCCCTGCTCCGTAGTCAGGGGCTTGTGTCTGTAGTGAAGCGAATCTGTTTTGAATCGCCACACCAATCCCAGGGTCATCTCCTGGGCTTCTCCCGGGATTGTAGCCATCCAGGTCTCGCTGCTGGCTGCCTTGTCCTCGGAGGAGAGGCTGCGCAGTACTTGCGGATCGCTGCTGGCCCACTGCCTGAGATCAAAGCCGCCTTTGATCAATGAAGCGCGGAGTTTAATCAGGAGAGCCTCGGCTTCTTCCTGGGTTGAAAGGCTTTGTAGACAGTTGTCTACGTAGAAGCTGTTCTTTACGCTGTGTCGGACCTCTTCGTCCGCTGCTGGGTCCTCTGCTACATGTTTCTGTAGTGCAAATGTAGCACAGCAGGGGCTGCACGTCGTTCCGAAGGGGAGGACTTCCCATTGGTAGATGGCTGGGTGCTCATCTCCTGGCTTCTCTCTCCATAGGAACCGTAACAGGGGCTTGTCCTCCTCTACCAATCTCACCTGCAGGAACATTCCTTTAATGTCCCCGCTGATGGCCACCTTTTCCTGGCGGAAGCGGAGTAGAACGCCGAGTAGGGAGGGGCCGAGTGTGGGACCGGGCAGTAACTCTTTATTCAGATTTTGGGATCCGATCTGGTAGCTGCAGTTAAATACTATGCGGTCTTTACCGTTGTGATGGACCTTGTGGTGGGGCACGTACCACGATTCAGTGGTCTGGTCAGCCTCTTTAATGTCCATCTTTGTGACGTGTCCCGCTGTGATGAGCTTCTCAATCTCAGCGCGGTATACACTCTCTTGGGCGGGGTTCTTGGCTAAGCGCCGCTCCGTGTTCAGCAGGTACCGTTTTGTGGCGTCTGTCTTGGCGTGGAAAGTAGGCATTCCTTCTCGCCGCAGGAGTGGCGTGGCGTATCTCAACACGCCGTTGACCGGGACTCTCTTGGTCCCTGTCTCGAGGAGGTGAATGGCGTAAATGTCATCTTTAGAGCGAATGTCTTTCTTTCCGTTCTTAAAGGGCATTTGTTCCAGGGTCCATAGCCGCTCTACGTGTTGCAGGAGTGCGGTTTCTCCCTCTGTGACTCGGGAGTGGAGACATCTAGTGGCTGTACTTCGGTTGAGAGATTTGGCGAGCGGGCCTTGGAGAGTCCATCCCAAACGGGTCTCGACTGCTGCAGGGCAGCCTCGGGGTCCGGTATGAACCCGGTCTATCGGGACAATGAGGTCTGCATGGTCGGAGCCTATCAACAGGGTCGGCATAGCATTGTCTATGAGCGGGATCGGTAACTTGCGCAGATGTGCATATTTCTCCATCAGCTTGGCGACGGGGTATGTGTACCGCGACAGTCCTATTTCTTGGCTGGTGAAAGCGTCTGCAATCTGGTACCGTCGCTCAGGCTGGCCGCTTGCTGCGATAGAGAATGAGACATTCTCGCCCTTTATCGTCTTCAAATCTCGTCTTATTGTCCGAATTGTCATTTGGGTTTCGCTTCCCCGCAGCCCTAGCTGGGCCGCAGCGGAGGCGAGCAGCAGGGTCTTCTCTGACCCGTCATCGAGGACGGCGTAAGTGTCCAGGACTTTATTCTGGTAGCTTAGTGTCACACGCACTACTTTTAGGAGTACTCGGGCTCCACTGCTGCTGGCGGGATCGATGTACATGACGCTCGCTTTGCGGCTGGATGGTGCAGGTGAAGGGCGCCGTCTGTTACTGTCGTGAAGTATGTCCAGATGGGCTCCATCGCACTTGGTGCACCTTTTCTTTAAGCGGCATTCGGCTGCCATGTGTGAGCGCGCACAGCGAAAACAGCGCTTGTTGGACTTTATCCATTGACCTGCTTCCTCCGCGTTCAGCTTGGGGAAGGAGTCACATTGCGCTAGCCAGTGTTCTTTCTCACAGTAGGGGCACACTATCTTCCACTTCTCCGTTCTGGAGGGGGTACTGTGGCTCCTGCTGCTCGGTACTGACTCCGATTGGTGCATCACAGTCACCGATCTTCTTCCATCATTTAGTCGTCTGGTTCCTTCTCTGGAGCCAGGGGTGCTCCGTCCGAATGTATCTAGCCGTAGGCTGCTGACTTCTCTCGCCAGGAAGTCTGCTAGATCGAGGAGGTTCGGTTCGGGGCCATTCGGGTCTCTGTGGTCCCTCTGCCGCCTAAAGCGCTCCTGACGAGCGGGCGGCAGCTTCTCCAGAATCCTTTCCACATTTGAGTTGGCGTAAAGTTCATACTTCCCCTTCTCTCTTTGCGCTCCCAACATCCCTACCAGGGACTGCACTCTGATGGACAGGTCGTCCAGTGCTCGATTGTCTATTGCTGGGGGTAAGCGGTCGATGTGTCGGATCTCCTGGATCACGTAATCCCATATGCGCCCATACCTCTGGTCCAATGCTACCAGCGCTGCTGTGTATGGGGTGGTGGAAGTCGCGTAGGCGAGCGCTATATTATGTGCGCGGGGCACCTTTAAGTGCTGCAGTAGGATGGCGTATTTGTGGCGTTCATCCAATACATCCACCAACATGGTCTCCAGACACATGCAGAGTTCTGTATACTGGGCCCGGTTCTCTTGGGTGAAGTCGGGTACCATAGGCGTGCCAATGTATGACGCTGACTGTGGATACATCGGCGAGCGTTGGGGGAGAGGCCTCCTAGGCGAGTCTCCTCCCGCTCCTTGGTATGGGCTGGTACCGGCAGTGTACCATGGCCCGCTTGTCCAGGTGCTGTTCCTCGGTGCGGGTCGTGCGTCGTGCTCACCCGTGTATAGAGTCGGGGGTCTGTAGCGCAGCTCCGCGGGAGTATAGCCTGGGCTGTACCGGACCTCCTGGTCCGGTAGAGTACTGTGCTGTCTTCGGGCGTGGTTCTCCTCCTCTTCCTCTTCGTCTTCAGTTAGGTCATCCAGTGCTTGTAGTCTCTGGTTTAGCCTCTCCACAGGATATGCTGCTCCTTCCCGGTTGCTAGGTCTCGCTTGGACCGGTGGGGGGAGGTGGTCTGTGGGGGGTATAGACCTCGTCTGTTGGTCAAGTTCAGGGTTGTTTACTCGGCTAGGGGATGCCGCCCTGAAGGTGTGTCTAGACGAGTTCCTGGAGCCTCTGGCGGAGGGAGAGGGTGTTGTCCGTCTGATCAGCTGTTCTATTAGTTGCGCTTGCTGTCTGTCGCGCTCTGCGTCCCGTAGAGCACCAGCAGCTGCTCGCTGGCTGTCTGCTCGGTCTCGGGCCACATTCTCTTCCATCTGAATGCGTCTTATTTCCAGGCGTATGTGCTCTTCTTCGCTCCGTTGCTGTAGCTGCAATCGATCGCGTTCACCCTGGAGTCTATCGCGTTCAGTAGAGGCTTTCAGGCTGACGAGGAATGCCTGCTGTAGGGTCCTCTCTGCCTCGCTGGGAGAAGGCGGTTGTATAGGGGAGCCTTCCCTCGGGGTACTCCTTGCGGAGCCTTGGAGCTCTATCTCCACGGTGCTCTCCCCGTCTTCTTCCGTGCCGAGTTCTCTCTCGGTAGCGTTGTATTCCTCCCGGGACTCATCGGGGACTACTTCTTCAGTACTGGCGGGGTGTGAAGTCATGTCTGGTTCCCACTGGTCCCCACCGTGAACTTGGTCAGTTACATTAGAGCCCGTAGGGGCCTCTATGGTCGGGGTAGTCTGGGCGTTGGGGTTAGACATACTTTTACTTTCTAGTTTTACCGCGTTTACTGTTAGTAGAAGACTAGGTTGTTGACTGACAGCGTAAGCCTCTAAGTACTGAGGGAGCCGTCGTTCGCGCTGCGGGCGTTGGTTAGGAGGATCGTTTCGTGGAGTGTTCATCATAGGCCATTTCAATATTAATAACACTATATTAATATTACACTAATTACCTCCGGCTCGAAGGACCAATTGTAACTGAGGGGTACAATTCCCTGACTGTATTACTAGATATGATACTTACTACCACTACCTTTGTACTTAATATTCGGCCACCCAGTACACGGCATAAATATATTATCATGAACACTCTCACGTAGATGAAACGGATCCAACACAAATGTACGAATTAGAAACAGGTCTTTATTTCCTACACAGCGATGGTGTGTAGAATAAACACTTAATCACTTAATTACATTTATGAATTGAAATAGTATGCACTTTTATGGCAAGGAGTATTCGTCGGTATATCAATAGAGAATGTCCAATCTCTGAAGGCGCAGGTGGTAAATATACGACCTGGAATAGTTAAGGAATAACAGCAATGATACTTTAATGATTATAGGCTGGATACACTAGAGGGGGTTAATCCGGTCGCTTGTAAGCCGACAGGAGTAGGAGGGGGGGGGGGGGGTAGAATCCAGCTGCCTCGTCCGGCCAAGGGTATCCCAGGTGAACCCACTGTAGTGCCGTTCAATGCGCCGGCGATCCTTGGACCACAGATGAAAGCAGGTGGACTCTTTGTGGGCCGGCTCTCTCCGGTCCACGGGGGAGAGACGTGAAGAGACCTCGTCTTGCAGAGCGTCTCCTCACCTTGCGTCCTCTCCAGGGGGGGGGGTTCCAACACACGGCAGTGTCGGGGGTCTTTATCCATGGACTAATCAAAGTATCCAAAGCATAATCCGTGCCTGGGAAGGCGGGCTGTCGTCGGTAGAATAATCCGGTATACAGGTCCACTCGCTCGTCGGCTCTGGGGCTCCTCGGGTGCAGCTTCACATAGGGTCAACCACCCTGGGTAAGCAGCCAGTTCTCTGCCCGAAACGATGGGGTACTGACTACGGTAGTATTCTCACCGCACGAAGCACTATATATTAACAGACTATTATTAACTTAATAGACTACGTCCAACTCGACGATATAGTGCCAAATATGACTATTCAAATATTAATATACACGATGTCTCAATACCGATGGTAGGCGAACTTGGCCTTACTCCCACACGTGGCGTCGCGGGGAGGCTTTACGTCTGTGACTCTATTGGAGGGTAAGAAACTGGACTGAAAAGAAAGTCCTACTTTAGTAGCGCAGTATATATACGCACTATGAACAAATAGTCCCATTAGTGGTGCGGTAGCCAAATTCCTACGCGGAACTAGGACTTGTTCGTACATGTCGAGCGGTACGTTTGAACTGGGTCTGAGGGGTATGGCAGCCTGGCACCAAGGTCTCGACCAATAGTAGAATGGAGACTATTATGGGATGTTCAGTAGGCTAGAATGGATATTCAATGCATATTGTACAAGGAATATACAAGGGATATCAGGGAATATTAGAGAATATACAAATACAATTAAATATATATATATAAATAAATATATATATTCGGTTTAATCTGGCCCTTCACAACAGGTCCTGTTAACTTTGAATTTTCTATGGGGACTGCCCAGATCCCTCTCATTGACCTGGACCTCACTTTGAGAACCGCTAATCTAGTTCTTCAGTATTCGTCTCTAATTACTCTAAAATTGCATATTTCTGTGAAAAAAGGGGGCTTCACCCCCGGGCTGAAGCCCCCAATGTTTTCGAAACCTAAAAACGTCCCTGGTGCTGATTTGCCCACAATTCTTCTTTTTAACTGACTTTTTTTTGCCTTGATTCACAGAGTAAATAGTCATTTGCATGAAACATTGGCATTTACAAAATATGTTTTATGTGATATGTGTGTTATGTCTTTTGTTCGTTTTTTGGTGAAACACTACTTCACCTGTTGTCTTATAGAAACCTCCCCTGATGTAAACTCTGCACAGAAAGCAGATAGTCAGTGTGTGTGTGTGTGTGTGTGTGTGTGTGTGTGTGTGTGTGTGTGTGTGTGTGTGTGTGTGTGTGTGTGTGTGTGTGTGTGTGTGTGTGTGTGTGTGTGTGTGTGTGTCGGTGTCGGTGTCTGTGTGTGTATGTGTGTGTATGTGTGTGTGTGTGTGCATGTGTATGTGTGTCGGTATGTGTGTGTGTGCGTGCGTATGTGTGTGTGTGTGCGTGTGTATATGTGTGTGCACGTGTGTGTGTGTGTTGTAAGTATATGAAAAATAGTCCATTTACCATTTACACATGCTGTTGGTAACTCACCACCTTCTTTCTTTCTCAGATACACACAACTCCCCCCTAACACACACACACACACACTCACACACACACACACACACACACACACACACACACACACACACACACACACACACACACACACACACACACACACACACACACACACACACACACACACACACACACACACACACACACACACACACTCATGCACACACATTCTCTCTGTCTCCCTCCTCCTTCCTTGTCATGGTCCTCTCACATCCATTGTGGTGCCAAAATATGAAGCGGAGTGGGTGTGTTTCTTGTGGACTGGAGTCGCTGAGCATGACGTTCATGACTCCAGCATTCCTGCCCTCAGCTCTGAACGATGCTCAATGCCATTAGTCACCTAACAGGCCCAGACGCTTCCCAGCACCTCTCCCTGTGTGTGTGTGTGAGAGAGAGAGAGAGAGAGAGAGAGAGAGAGAGAGAGAGAGAGAGAGAGAGAGAGAGAGAGAGAGAGAGAGAGAGAGAGAGAGAGAGAGAGAGAGAGAGAGAGAGAGAGAGAGAGAGAGAGAGAGAGAGAGAGAGAGAGAGAGAGAGAGACACGGAGGGATAGAGAGAATGATAGAGTGAGAGAGAGAAGGATAGAAGGAGGGAGGGGGGGTAGAGGGATATAGAGAAGGATATAGAGAGAGGGAGGGGGATAAAGAAGGAGAGGGAGAGATGGGGAGGGAGGAAGGGAGAGAGAGGGAGAGAGAAGAATAGAGAGAGAGAGTGTGTGTGTGTGTGTGTGTGTGTGTGTGACAGATAGAGAGAGGGATGGAGGAGAGAAAGGGATGGATAGAGAGAAGGATAGAGAGAGAAGGTGCGGGAGGGGTGTGTAACAACCAGGTGTGGAGACGTGACAGACAGGTGACAGACAGGAGACACAGGAGGTAGATGATGAGGGACACCAGTACAGGACCAGGCAGGCAGATAGATATACATAGTACAACTCTACAACTCTAATAGAAAACAGATGGGGGGTGATGACAGATGATGAACAGCTGGCGATACACCCCAGTGTGTGAGGGAGACACGCAAGGACATCTGTGGGATGGAGGGGACACTATGGGAAGGGGGGGGGGGGGGTTAATACTGAAGTTGGGCATCACATCCTTTCCAGAGAGAGAGAGAGAGAGAGATAGATAGAACACACAGCATGCCATTGATACAGACTCTATTCCACTCGGAAAGTAGGAACGTCTGACCAAAGGCCCAGGAGATATCCCATCTGGGTACCTGCCAACGTGGCAACCTGGTCCCCAAGCGGGAATCGAACCCAGGACCTTCTAGCTGTGAGGCTATAGTGTTAACCACTACACCACGACTACACCACGCTTTTTTGTGTTCCACCGAACCTGCCACATGTGTGGAGGTTCATGCCATCTCCCCCAGATTCCCTCCATGCTGACCGACCAGTGGGAGTTGCTATTGCAATGACCAGGACTCCACTGGCTTTCCACCCAAAAACACTGCCAATTGTGTTCGTAGGAAAGTCTGACCAAGCCGGAGGTACTTCTGCCGGTACACATACACAGGACACACCTTCGCACCATGGGCGACCGGGCCTTCTGCTCAGCTGCTCCTCGGCTGTGGAATGCCCTTCACGACCATCTGAGACCACCACAGTCCGTTGAGGTTTTTAAAAAGGGGCCTAAAAACATTTATTTTTAACAAGGCATTTGCCTGAATTATTCTTTTACTTTTATTTTGACTTTTATTTTTAGATTTTAGGCTGTATGTTTCTTCCATTTTCATTGGTTGTTTTATTCATTTGAATTATTATTTAACTCTCTCTGTCGTGGTAGGCGAGTTATACCTCACATTCACCCATTCACACACACACACTGACGGCAGAGGCAGCCATACAAGGTGCCAGCCTGCTCATCGTCACTCACACTCACCATCTCTCTCCCTCTCCTCTCTCTCTCCATAGGTACGTGTAGTTATCATCGATGAGAACGATTGTGTCCCAGAGTTTCTCCAGTCCATTTACAGTAAGGACAGCGTGCCAGAGACCGTAACCACAGCAACCTCCCTGCTGCAAGGTAAAACCTCTAAACTACCATCACCACCACCACCACTTCCACCACCACCACCACCACCACCACCACCACCACCACCACTTCCACCACCACCACTTCCACTACTACTACTACTACTACTACTACTACTACTACCAATACTACTACTACTACTACTACTACTACTACTACCACCACCACCACCACCACCACCACCACCACCACCACCACCACCACCACCACCACCACCACCACCACCACCACCACCACTACTACTAACTACTAACTACTACTACTACTACTACTACTACTACTACTACTACTACTACTACTACTACTACTACTACTACTACTACTACTACTACTACTACTACTACGACTACTACCACTACTACTACTACTACTACTACTACCACCACTACTACTACCACCACCACCACTACCAAATCATAAATCAAATCAAATTTATTTATAAGGCCCGACAACACACGTTAATGTCCCCATGGGCCGTACAGGTCTTCTTTAAACAAGTCAAGAAGAAAACATAACAATAAGTCAAGAACAGAACAAGAACACCATAAGGTCCAAACATTTTTAGATGAATGCAAATAAATGAAAGAATGCAAGCACTCCCAGACATACCCCACGCGAAGGTAAGGAAAAACTCACTAAAACCTAACAATAGGGAAAAAAGCTCCACAGGCAATGTGGAGGAGAGAAACCTTAGAAGGGCCATTCAAGGGGGGATCTCCCTTCTTAGATGTTGGTGATAGTAGTGTTGCAGACGGACAGTTGGTAAGCATGCACTCATGTGTGTAGTGAAACACAGATGAGTGCATGCAATAGCAACTGAACATTTTGAAAGATTAAAGATAGAGCTAATAGCGATAGCAACTGAACATTTTGAAAGATTAAAGATAGAGCTGATAGCGGATCTATTTGAAGCACAGGGGCGGCGCAAAGAGGGTCACGTCCTCCCCGTCTTAGTCACGGGACATTCAACACTCCGGTCATTGCTCAGGGACAGCCGGAGACAGGGAGATAGGGGGCGGCGCAGAGAGGGTCGCGAACTCCCCGACATCATCGCGGGACGTCCGGCACTCCGGTCACCACTACGAGACCTCCGGAGACAGGGGGGCACGCAGAGGGGGTCGCAACTTCCCGGGCCTTCATCACGGGACGTCCGACACTCCGGTCAGCACTCCAGGACAGCAAGTCATAGGGGGACAGGGAGACGGGACAGGCGTTAGACAGCTCATGTGATTGTAGTGGGCGGACATAGCAATAGATACAAGTGGTAAGCATATATGTGAATGGAGTAGATTTATGAAGTAAGCATATTATGTGAATAGAATAGAAGTACTTAACCCAGCAATGAAACCGCGTTGACTGTTAATCTGTTAACAGTCTGTTAATACTGTTAATCAGTTGACAGGACCACGGACAGACGACGGTAAATAACTGATCCAAGGCCTCGGAGGTGCATGTAGAGCAGTCACTACAATCTTGGCCAAGACCCCGAGGCATCCATCACCTTAGTCAGCGTCAGGAGACGGGCACTCAGAGAGATGGGGGAGGGAAGGGGGGGGAGGGAAGGGGGGGGGGAGGGGGAAGAGTTAGAGAGTTCCCATGTTTGTGGTGCTGCAAAAGAGCAGACATGTAGTACCCTGTAGTGCCATGTAGTACCATGTAGTACCCTGTAGTGCCATGTAGTACCCTGTAGTACCCTGTAGTGCCATGTAGTGCCCTGTAGTACCATGTAGTACCATGTAGTACCCTGTAGTGCCATGTAGTGCCATGTAGTGCCATGTAGTACCATGTAGAGCCATGTAGTACCCTGTAGTGCCATGTAGTACCATGTAGTACCCTGTAGTACCATGTAGTACCCTGTACCCTAACTAAACTAGACATATTAATCTAAAGGTCAGTCCCCGACCAGGTGAGATCAGGGTAGGTTGAAGGAGAGAGAAAAGATGAGTCTTAAGCAGGGATTTAAAAGCTTCGACAGAGCAGGCGCCCCTGATGACGGCAGGTAATTTGTTCCACAGGTAGGGAGCGCGGTAGACAAAGGCTCTGTGGCCGGCGGATTTCTTTTTAACCCTAGGGATCGATAGAAGCCCCGCATTTTGTGAGCGCAGAGCACGAGCGGGCGAGTATCGGGAGATGAGATCGGATAGATAGAGCGGTGCAAGCCCATTTAAAATTTTGTAGGTGAGGAGTAGCACTTTAAAGTCAGATCGGGCTTGGATAGGAAGCCAGTGTAGGGCGGACAAAACTGGTGTGATGTGATCAAATTTTCTAGTTCTAGTTAGTATCCGTGCAGCCGCATTTTGCACGAGTTGAAGATTTTTGATGCTTGAATTAGGTAGGCCTGAAAAAAGTGCATTACAGTAGTCCAGACGTGATGAGACAAAAGCATGAATCAGGGTTTCAGCATCAGCCAGAGTTAAAATGGGGCGAATTTTTGCGATATTACGAAGATGGAAGAATGCAATTTTGGTGACATTTTTATATGTTCATTAAATGAGAGGGAGGAATCAAAAATGACTCAGAGGTTTTTTATGGTGGAGCTCTGGGATACATGACAGGTATCAAAGTTGAGGGAGATGTCCTGCAACAGGCCTCTGTGGTTTGGGGGGCCAACAATTAACATCTCAGTTTTATCTGCATTAAGGAGTAGAAAGTTTTGCGACATCCATTTTTTGACGGCAAGCAGGCCTCAAGGTTTTGTAGTTGGGAGGAATCATTTGGCTTAATAGGTATATATAATTGGGTGTCATCAGCGTAAAAATGAAAGTTTATGCCAAATTTGCGTATGATATCGCCGAGGGGTAGCATGTAAATCGAAAATAGCAAAGGGCCCAGGACAGAGCCTTGTGGGACACCACATTGCACTGGGAGGGTCTCAGATGTTAATTAATTATAGACCACGCAGTGTGTTCTATCAGTTAAATAGGATTTAAACCAAGCTAGTGCGAGACCCCGAATGCCAACATGATTCTCAAGCCGACCTAGAAGAATCGAGTGATCGATAGTGTCAAAGGCTGCACTGAGATCAAGCAATAAGAGCACAGAAGTGAGGTTTGAGTCAAGAGAGAGCAGTAAGTCATTTGTGACTTTGGTAACCACCACCACTACTACTACCACCACTACTACTACTACTACTACTGTACTACTACTACCCGCATTTCATTGTATACTTGTATGCCGTGACAAATACAACTCTTGACTTGACTACTACCACCACCACCACCACCACCACCACCACCACCACCACCACCACCACCACTACCACTACTACTACTACTACTACTACTACTACTACTACTACTACTACTACTACTACTACTACTACTACTACTACTACTACTACTACTACTACTGTACTACTACTACTACTACTACTACTACTACTACTACTACTACTACTACTACTACTACTACTACTACTACTACTACTACTACTACTACTACTACTACTACTACTACTACTACTACTACTACTACTACTACTACTACTACTACTACTACTACTACTACTACTACTACTACTACTACTACTACTACTACTAATACTACTACTACTACTACTACTACTACTAATATTACTACTACTGGTCAAATATAAAACCACTAGTATTTGCAACATTTTATGGTTCAGTGGGAATATTTATCGACCTAAAACAAATTACTACAAATTACTACAAAACTATTACTACACATATATTTTTTCTTTTATAAATAAGATGAGGGGTGGGTTTTTTTATTAAATTTTTATGGAGATTGTTTGATTTATATTTTATGTTTGGTGTTTTATCTTTTACGGTTTCATCTATCTATCTCAATCTCTCTTCCTATCTCAGTAGTGTACAGTAACTCTCATTCCAACATTGTGTCTCTCTCGCTCTCTCTATCTATCAGGAATAGAGATGGTTAGTTGAGTGTATGGTTTGTATAGCAGAACAGAATGAGGCCACGGTGAGCAGCCTCTCCAGATTCAGACATGCGTGTGGTTTTGATTGTAGTGCTTTGCTCTGGGAAAAAGACAAGGTACTCAAAGGCTGAAGACTTTCAAAACCAGGCCAGCAGAAACCATTACAGGGACAAGAAAATGCTTCAAACTGAATTCAGGTCGAGAGAGACAGTGTTTTTGGGTCTGTATGACATGTGATACAATATGAAATCTACTGGTTTATCCTCACCCGTCACCTGATCCTGATGTGATATTTATAGAACAATACAAATCATCCAAACTACCTACCGATTTAGGAAATGCTGCTGTAATTTAGGCAGGAAGACAGACAGACAGACAGGCAGGTATTGTAGGCAAGCAGACAATCAGATCGACAGACAGACAGACAGCAGGCAGGCATGCAGGCAGGCAGATAATCCAACAGACAGACAAACATTTAACCATACAGAGAGAGAGAGAGAGAGAGAGAGAGATAGAGAGAGATAGAGGTAGATAGATAGATAGATAGATAGATAGATAGATAGATAGATAGATAGATAGATAGATAGATAGATAGATAGATAGATAGATAGATAGATAGATAGATAGATAGATAGATAGATAGATAGATAGATAGATAGATAGATAGATAGATAGATAGATAGATAGATAGATAGATAGATAGAGAAATAGCAAGAATAACAGAGAGAGATAGAATGAGTGAGTGAGAGATATTTTTATGTTATCCGCGCAATGCCTACGCAGCTACCGCTCACAGTCATCTATGGCCGGTCTCATATAAAATACATTGAAATAAAAGATAATAAATGGCAACAACTAATACACATATATATATATGCTATGTACTGTTATTTCTTGAAAAATTACTAAATCAAATACATGTCAATACGTTTGATGATTTCCATTTTCATATGGAGAAATAAAAGATCCAATAATCTGCACATGCATGTATATACATATCCATATCTGCATATCCTATATATCTACTTATACACCTGCATATAACCCAACAGGTTTTTTTCATGACGACAACGAGACGTGATAGTTTTTGAACACCATGTCACGCTAACGAGACTAAATAGTTTATTAAATATCGTTGACCACAACTGAGGACACAACAATTTAATTTACAAAAACCAGGACGAAATTTCTCTTCATGTATGTTGATATTGTTGACTAAAACAAGACAAGACAAAATAATTATAACTTTTCTTAATGCCATCGTCCCGACAGAACAGTGTGACGGCTGACGGGAGCTATGTTATTAGCATTAGCTGAAGAGCTATTTGAAAAGCTAGTTTTAGCTTAACGTTACCTTGGCTAAAATTGGGACTATTCATAATCCAGCTGCAGACCTGCAAGCAAAGTACAGCAAGTTGGCAAAGGAGTATTCCAAGGTAAATCACTTTTTCACCAGTAACGTTACATTGTTTGTATTTCCATCTAGCTCGCGTTAGCTAGTGGCTAACCTAGCTCACGCTAATGTGGTCACTGATCGACCTCTCGCACACAATTAATGACATGTTGCAGACAGCCATACCGGTGACAATGTTTAGCTTTTAGTGCCAAATGATAAGAGTCTGAGGTGGAGTCTCAAAAGAGAATGTTGAATATTTATTGTGCATTTAAAATCACAACAGAGCCTCTGCTACTACAGTAGCTAACCTAAACAGAGCCTTCTGGACAGGAGGAAGTGCACAACAACGTATAATGTCTGTGTGGAACCAATGTGCCAACAACCTTTCCGTGGGTGAAGCATAGTTGAGCATATAACTTTTAATGATACTAATACTAATCTATACAATCACCTGTTGTTGAATGAATACCATAACTTTCTAATTATTACTAAAAAACAGTATATATAAAACAGTAGCTGTAAAAAAGAGAAGACAAAAAAAGTTTTATAATTTATATAAATAAATATATAAATTTCTTTTGTACATTAACTAAAAATAGACAAACATGTCATCCGTTTTCGTCGACAAAATCTAGACTAAAACAAAAAAGACAAAATTGAGACAAAAACTGACTAAGACTAAAATGCTCAGACATTTAGTTGACTAAAACTGACTAAACGAAAAATAAATGAAGATGACTAAATATGATGAAAACGAAAAAGGAGCACTTGACACATGACTAAGACTAAAACTAAAATGAAAATAGCTGCCAAAATGAACACTGGTCTGTACATACATGCACATAAACATTTACATATCTGTAGATAATATATATATATATATATATATATATATATATATATATATATATATATATATATATATATATATATATATATATATATCCCTTACCTACTGTTACTAGTTACGCTGCTGACTACAAGCATACTGTCTTTATACTGTACCTGTATCACTGTACATATTGGTATTACAACTCTGTACATACATCTGATTAGTACTATACTCAGTAGTAGTAATTTTTATATATCTGAGGACTTGACATGGACCACACACATTGACAGTGTTGTGAAGAAGGCACGGCAACGCCTCTACTTCCTCAGGCTCCTAAGGAAGTTCCAAGTCAGTCAGAAGATCCATAAGAACTTCTACTCATGCACAATAGAGAGCATCCTGACTGGCAACATCACCTCCTGGTTTGGGAATAGCACCGCACAAGACCGCAGCAGACTACAGAGAGTGGCCCGTTCAGCCGAACGCACAATTGGAGGGGGGCTTCCCACTCTCCAGAACATTTACAACAAGCAGTGCATGGGTAAGGCTAAGAGAATTATCAAAGACTCCAGCCACCCAAACAACTGCCTCTTTGAACTGCTGTGGTCAGGCAAGCGATACCGGAGTCTCATGGCAAGCACAGAAAGACTCAGAAGAAGCTTCTATCCCCAGGCCATCAGGATGCTCAACGAACAATAACACTATGTAACTGTAACGGATGGTACCGCGAAGCCCAGTCACGAAGAACTTCGGACGTTGTGAAGTGGCTGTGGCACAGTAGAGGTACCAGAAAGTAAAACTCACTCCCCTGAGGCATCCAGACTGAGTGCTTAGAAGTGAATTTACCTATGGGCGGTCAGGTGGCGTAACGGAGATTGCGTTCGTCACCAACCCCGGAGCGGCTGGATACGCCTGTTCGAATCCAGCTCACAGCTCCGGGGTTGTCACCAGCTTGGCTGGCCGTTCACACTAATACAATTGGCAGTATTAGAGGGTGGGAGAAGCTGGCGGGGGGGGTCCGGGTCGTTGTAAACAGCGACTCCTACAGTTCGGTCGGGGCGCCTGCTAAGCGCGGATAGGATCTAAGTGGGATAGTGTGATCCTTCCACACGCTACGCCCTCTCAGTGAGAATCCGCGCTGCCAGGTGAAAAGAAGCGGTTGATTGGCTGGACGTGTGTCGGAGGAAGCACGTGGTAGCCTCCACTCTCCCAGACCGACTGTGGGGGGTAAGTGCGCAGCGACCAGGAAGGGGATTGGGAATTGGCATAACGACTAACATTGGGATGGGAGAAAATCGGAGGAAAAAGGAGGGGGAAAAATATCAATAAAAAAAAATAAAAAAAAATAAGTGAATTCACCTCTTGGTACAGAGGTCTGTGATGTCGCCCGCGGTGCGGGAGACCGGGGTTCGACTCCCACTCATGGCATGTTCAGATAGGAACCGGTTACAGTGGTGCCGTGACCCGGATGCCTGAGTGGTGTGAGTTTAGGGGGGGTGAATGTAACGGATGGTACCGCGAAGCCCAGTCACGAAGAACTTCGGACGTTGTGAAGTGCTATGACACGGTAGCGGTACCAGGAAGTAAAACTCACTCCCCTGAGGCATCCAGACTGAGTGCTTAGAAGTGAATTCACCTCTTGGTACAGAGGCCTGTGATGTCGCCTGCGGTGCGGGAGACCGGGGTTCGACTCCCACTCATAGCATGTTCAGATAGGAACCGGTTACATAAAAACCATCAAATGCACTCACAGCACACACATCCACATGCACGTCACTCACTTTAAACAAACAACTCACTGCAGCACCCACTTTACACACTTTAGAGCACCTAAACACACTTTATATTTATTGGGAAAGAATTTGCACTACAACCCAACTCAGTTACTTCTACTCTGCATTGAACATTGTACATATGTACATACTGAACACTTGTGTCTACGTACGTGACTTCTATTTCTTTTACTTGCTATACTTATTTTATTTTATACTTATCTATTTTTGTCTAGCACAGTCTCTGGAGCGTAACAGAAAGAAGCATTTTATATAAAAGTATTCTGTACTTCTGTATGACAACTAATAAAGAAACTTGAACTTATATATACCCAGTTTAATCACTACATTGTATATTACTATTGCACTTTACTGTTGCATTTGCACTCTGGTTGGATGCCAAACATCTGTACTGTACCTCTGTTGTACTGTACTTGTGCTGTATAATGACAATACATTTGAATCGAATCAAATAGAATCTAACAGTCACATGACAGACGTGAGTCATGTCACTTTAGCTGGGTGACCTCGACACTCTTGGAAGCCTTGGCACTCTCATTTACGCAGACAACCAAGGGGTTGCCTTTCACTTTTATTCAGTGTGGTCCCCCTTGTGTTTGAGAGGCATGCTTACCCATATTGATAGCTGAAGAAGAAAACCTCCTATCTGCATAAGAACAAGTGAGGAAAAAACTCCTATGTGCACTTTGCGAGGCTCTAATACATGGTATTGTTATCACATAATATTGGGTATCCTTACAAAAATAGAAGAAAGAAAGAAAACAACACGGAAACAACACTTTCTCAAACATTTTAGTTTTTCGGCCATCAATATGTTATGTGAACGCTCTCGACTTGTAACATGCAGTGGCATTCCTTGCAACTCTACCCCTGCTGCCCGTGCGGTCCACTCCTGTCTGTAAAACGCTTGAATGACGTTCTCTGAATGACGCGCCTAGAAGTGCAGTGCATGCTTTCAGTTCATCCACAGAAAAGGTTTTATATCTAGGAACAATACGAGCGTGTTCCCTGTTGTGTCCCTGTTGTGTTGCATAAGAACAAGAAAGTGATCCTATCTGCAAGCAATATTTGTTTTTTTATAATAATGAGTTGGAAATGCTGTCACTGTGAGAATATTATAGGCAGTTTTGCTCATATGGTTTGCGAGTTGGCCCGACATTATTTAGATTGGGCTACGATAGAAACTATATGAGGGGAACGCAGGGAGAGACACACACACACACACACACATACACACATTTACACACACTCTTAGCTGTCTATCGTGTTCGATGATGCAGCTTGCTCCAGGGATGGGGGGGGGGGGTTCTCGTGGGCATTGAGTCCGATCCCTGAGCCGCACACCCGTCCGCAGATGGCACAAGGGAAGCCAGATACCTGGGGGATGCCAGCCGCCTGCTGGTGTCGTTGTGTGCGCCTCTGAGATCTTCGGTTTGGTGTATTTGGGAAACTGCAGTGTCACAAGTGACTTGCCAGGCTGATCTGTCGAGTTCCATAGTTTCAAGCTGCGTGTTGTTGATGTTTGCACACTTTAGGAGGTCCCTGGTATAGTCCTTAAATCGTCTATTTTGGCCACACACACACACACACACACACACACACACACACACACACACACACACACACACACACACACACACACACACACACACACACACACACACACACACACACACACACACAGGGTACCAGGTATAATGTGAGACACACACACACTTTACTGCAGCCACACACACACACACACACACACACACACACACACACACACACACACACACACACACACACACACACACACACACACACACACACACACACACACACACACACACACACACGTTATTTCCCGACATCTG
This sequence comes from Notolepis coatsorum, assembly GCF_963971535.1. Taxonomy (NCBI): domain Eukaryota; kingdom Metazoa; phylum Chordata; class Actinopteri; order Aulopiformes; family Paralepididae; genus Notolepis; species Notolepis coatsorum. The sequence goes on from NC_140166.1 coordinate 115,111,578, forward strand.
GCTCCTGATATCATAGTTTAGCATGACACAATCTAAATATAGTAAATTATTTGTGTGCCTTATTTTGTTGCCCCAATCAGAGTCAGCTACTTTCAAAGACCTCATTGACATTGTCCGTGGACTGTGAGGGAGGGATTTAGTCACTCATAGATGGGCACACAAGTATCAACAACTCACCTTACAGCACGACCTTGAGTATGCTTAAGCAGTTTATTTTCCTTACATGATCCTTTGTATTTGTATTTGTATTTATCGGTTTAAAATACAGAGACAGTGCATATTAAGGAACATATTACTGTAAATATGCCAGTTTAACCAGGTTGGCAAATTTTCAACTGTAGTCTCTGGGGCAGGTGACATGAGCACTACAATAATTAAGACATAGTACAATAATTAAAACACAGTAGGAATCAGTACTGTAGGTTACAATCAGTGTTGGGACTAACGCGTTACAAAGTAACGCGTTACAGAAACGAAGTTACTTTTTGCCGCAACTAGTACTCTAACGCATTACTTTTGAAATTCAGTAACGCTACTTACGTTACTGAATGGTTTGTTAGTTCGTTACTGCGTTCTTTTTATGTAGATTCATAGCGAGCGTCCTTATTTCGCCTGCGTTTGTTTTGTTTACTGTAGACTGAAAGGCGCTATATAAAACGAAGTATTATTATTATTATTATTATTTCTTTCCGTAGCCTCATTCGGTTTTCGCACTTCTGATTGGCCACTGACGTTCTGAAAGAAATAGACGCTCTCTACAGCAACAAGAGGACGCTCGCTATGAATCTACATAATAAGAACGCAGTAATAATAACGAACTAACAAACCATTTAGCAACTACTTGGAGAGATAATTAATATACAACATGGAAACGAGATAAAGAACATGTTTGAAGGGCTGCTGGAGTCAACTGGACTAACGTTACATCTCGACCACCGCAGACTGGTGACGGTCAATGTGTTCACTGAAACTCAAGATCAACGGATTTTGACTGTACGAAATCTGCCAGGGAATCTCATAATACTAATCAAACAATATAAATATAGTCCTTTCATGCACAATTGATATCCTAACTATTCTAACGTTGCAATGCTTTGATTGATATCTTAAACAACGCTGCAAGATGGTTATGAATGAATTAATTAATGGATGAATGAATGAAAACTTTATTTAACAGATTGCAGAATGGGTACAATACAGTACGGCTCAATACATACAATTGTTAAGGGGATGCAGACCTGAGAAAGACGTTTGTCTTGTTTCCATCAGGGTCCCCCATTTTCAATTCATATAGACATTTATGACATACACAACATATATGACATTTATGGCATAGGGACATATAGGTATTTAGTACTGATACATTTGTGACATAAGCGGTATTCAAATATACAGTACTGTTACCCCTAGATCCTGACAGAGTATATACATATGATGGGGAGGGGACTGTACATTAGGAGGGGGTGGGTGGGTGGGAGAGAAATATACATACAGCGGGGAGGGAATATATAATGAAACGCTCTAGACCACATTGCTTAGCAGAGTTCGGTGATGTGAATGGAAACTGTCAAGTTGATCAACCGATTTTGAGTATATGGGGCATGGGACTTGAGCAATTTTTTTTTTTTATTTTTTTTTAAATAACTAAATAGTTACTTTTCACAGTAACTCATTACTTTTGGGTGTAAGTAACTAGTACAGTAACGAAGTTACTTTGAAATGAAGTAACTAGTAAAGTAACTGAGTTACTATTTTTCAGTAACTAGCACAACACTGGTTACAATACACTAAAATACATTAAAATAAATACATTAAAATACATTACAATACATCACAACCCCTCAGTTAAAATGGTCGCACACTTGACCATCTCTCAACCATGATTTTATGTTCGATTTAAATTAAATGTATCTTTGATACTCCCTGAGCCGTATTGGCAGACTGTTCCAGGTGTGGGCTGCTCTCACGGAAAAGGCTGCCTGACTAAAAGCAGACCTCCTGTTTGGGACTACACAGTCACCTCTAACTACAGACCTGTTATATCTGGAGCCAAGCCATGTAGGATTGTATAGGTAAGGCAGGCATCTTTGAATTGAACAAGATCGTCTCAGCTCAGTAGGTTCTGGTTTGTTATGCTATGGCAATTGTGATGGTTGTTTGTTTTCCTGTCTAGTACTTCCACAGCCTGATGGTAAACTACCTGTACAGATCGTAGTGTTGTACAGGAGTCTTGTGTTCAGCTAGTCAGACAGTATGATAAATGTGACATAATAATGGCATTGAAATACAGTGCTGCTGCTTTTGTTGACAGAGTTTCTGATGTGACGGAAATTTGATAAGTGAAACTTTGCGTTGTTTACTACCGTTTTGATTCGTTTTTTAAATGTAAGATTGGAGTCCATTTTTATCCCGAGGTATCTATATTCGGACACGACTGTCAACTTTTCTCCTCTGACATAGACATCAGGTGAGACAGTATTCATCAGCTGCTTTGTAAAAAAACATGCAAACGTGCTTAAACAAATAACAAAGCTTTATCATGGTTATCCGATAACAATGGTTTCTTCCTGTTGCTAAGCAGTGTAATGTACTGTACATGCTCCTATAAGTACTCATGGAGTGTCTCTCGTCCAATCACAGTGCGCGTTTACAACCAAGTGTTGTATAATGTCGGAATAGCTGTTATTCCTTGTAGTGCTGGCATCAAGTGAGTGAATCAAGGCTCATTCTCGAACGGACATACGTGAAAGTTACCAAGGAATTCCTTCGTAACTCGATGTATGTACTTCATTGGCATTCTCGAATGGCTTCGTATTGTAAATTTGTTGTAGGATTTATGTAGGATTTACAAACTCGAACAGGCAAGTCGGACAGGCCGGTGTGCCCCCGTGTTTTTAACGGCTTTCCTTGGGGATTGTGTCACTTAAATTCTACAGACATCCGTGTAATTAAATAATTATAATCATAATAAATACAACTCGGTGTATTGGTGTGCACCCGAGTTTAGAACATCTTTCTTTTGGGAGAAGTCCTTGAGGATTGCCGTCACTTCGATACTACAGACATCCGTGGAATTAAATAATTATAATGATAATAAATACAACAGTATTATATCATTAACAATTACAATTTAGCAGTTATAGTCCTGACTCAATGAGGCACTGTGAGCATTACACACACACTGCAAACTAAATAAATAAGAACTAAACCTGATCGCTGCGGATATAGCTACTGTATAGCGGAATAGACTATTAATATGCCATTGTAGTGCCGGAGGAAAGAGGAATGAACGGAGGTAACGTAATGCTTGTTTATTATACAAAGCCACGTCAGTAAACAAGAACACAAGAGCACATGAATCAATGACTGAATAACAGCGAGTGCAACCGCAATAGATGTCCCCTCTGGCCGTGGCGCCAGATCATTCGTTCCCTCCCACTACACAACACATTCATAGGAGAACACGTAACCAATAATGTAGTCACTACACCAGCCCCCCCAGTGTTCACCTCAATATACAAAATCCTCACAGTGAGGAGGGCGTATGGCCCGGCCCCTACGACTGTAGGTAAAGTCAGGAGGTGCGGGAGGGGGTGTGACAGCGTCCGTCACATCCTCCTGCCGTGACCAGACGCTCACGAGCGGCGGGGGGTCTGAGGGGTCGCAGGGGGGAATGGCCCCGGCGTGGCAGGGGAGGTAGGACCGGGGGCCGGCCTCTGCGCGGCGGCAGGGCCAAGTCCAGGGGCAGTTCAAGGTCCAAGTGTGCCGGCTTGAGGCGATCCACGGACACACACTCAGGCCTACCCCCCACGTCGACCACAAAGTTCTTGGCCCTGGCCTCGATGACGCGGAAGGGTCCGTCGTAAGGAGGGCGTAGTGGAGTCCTGTGGCCATCGTGACGGATGAACACGAACCTCGCCGAGTGCAGCTCCGGGGGCATCCTCGACGTAGGGACCCCATGCTGCGTAGTCGGGACCGGGACGAAAGTCCTGGAGCTGTCCAGCAGCGAGGCGCGCTGAGCAGCGGCAGACCAGGGCTCTGTCGACCTGGGAATAAAGTCACCGGGGACCCGTAGCGGCTGTCCAAAAACCAGCTCGGCCGACGACGACTGGAGGTCCTCCTTTGGCGCCGTCCTGAGCCCCAGCATGACCCACGGGAGCTTGTCCAGCCAGTCGCCGTCCGTGAGGCTGGCTCGAAGGGCGGCCTTCATGGAGCGATGAAACCGCTCGCAGAGCCCATTTGCCTGCGGATGGTAGGCGGTCGTACGGTGGAGCTTGACCCCCAGACTCTCCGCCCACAGTTCCGAAGTGAACTGTGAGCCACGGTCAGAGGAGAGATCAGCCGGGGTGCCGTAGCGGGAGACCCACACCGCGATGAACGCCCGGGCCAGGTCGGGGGCCGTCGTTGAGGAGAGCGGGACCGCCTCTGGCCAGCGAGTCGTCCTGTCCACCATGGTAAAAAGGTAGTTGTATCCGTGCGAGGGGGGCAGCGGTCCTACCAGGTCCACGTTGACATGGTCGAACCTCCGCTCGGGCACGGAGAACTGTTCCAGGGGGGCCTTGATGTGCCGATGCACCTTGGCGCGCTGGCAGGCGGTGCACGTGTCAACCCAGGCTCTCACATCCCTCTTGAGCCCTTGCCACACAAACTTCTCCGACACCAGTCGCGAGGACGGCTTCCTGCCAGGGTGAGACAACCCGTGTATGGCCTCGAAGGCAGGGCGTCTCCAGTTGGCGGGGACTACCGGCCGCGGCTGACCCATGGAGATGTCGCACAAGAGCGTAACCCCGCGTCACCGAACACTACCTCCTCCAGGCGCAGTCCAGTGTCCGACGACTTGAGCGCTTGGACGGCAGGATCAGCGGCCTGGTCCGCAGCCATGCTGACGTAGTCCAAACCCAGCTGCACCGCACCGACCACCGCCCTGGAAAGACAATCTGCCACCTGGTTGGACTTCCCAGCAACGTGCTGGATGTCCGTGGTGAACTCGGACACGTAGGCGAGCTGGCGCTGCTGGCGGTCGGACCACGGCTCTGCCGCCTTGGACATGGCGTGCGTGAGCGGCTTATGGTCAACGTAGGCCGTAAACTTGTGTCCCTCCAGCAAGCCACAGCCCGAGGAGCTCCCTGTCGAACGTGCTGTACCTCTGTTCCCTGGGCGACAGCTGGCGGCTGAAGAAGGCAAGCGGCTGCCAGGCGTCCCCAACCCACTGCTCGTACACCGCTCCCACAGAGGCGTCCGTGGTGAGAGCGGTGGGCGCAGAGGGCGAGGGGTGGGCCAACATGGCTGCGCGGGCCAGGGCCTCCTTGGTGTCTTGAAAAGCCTTGACCCGCTCCGCCGTCCAGTCCACCGGCTGCTTCAGCGTTTTGCCCTTCTGGGCGTCGTACAGAGGCCGCAGGATGTGAGCGATGTGGCGGAGGAAGCGATAATAAAATGTCACCATCCCGATGAACCCCTTGAGCTCGCTGACTGTGCGGCTGCGCGGAAATGCGGCGACCGCTTCCACCTTCGAGGGGAGGGGGGTCACCCCCTCCGCGGAGACCCGGTGCCCGAGGAAGTCGATGGCGCCCCGCCCGAACTCACACTTCGCCGGGTTGACGATCAGCCCATGCTGGCTGAGCCGTGAGAACAGGGTTCGGAGGTGGGACAGGTGCTCCTCCTCTGTGGCGCTCGCTACGAGTCCAAGTAGACGAAGAGGAAAGGCAGGTCCCGGAGCACCGAGTGCATGAGGCGTTGGAAGGTCTGCGCCGCGTTCTTCAGGCCGAACGGCATTCTCAGGAACTCGAAAAGCCCAAAGGGCGTGACGACGGCCGTCTTGGGGACGTCCTCGGGGTGCACCGGTACCTGATGGAACCCCCGTACCAGGTCCACTTTTGAGAAGAAGCGATTGCCTGCCAGGTTCGCCGCAAAGTCCTGGACATGCGGGACCGGGTATCGGTCAGGCTTGGACGCGTCGTTGAGGCGGCGGTAGTCCCCACATGGGCGCCACCCACCGTCTGACTTAGGGACGATGTGCAGGGGAGACGCCCAGGGGCTGTTCGAGCGCCGAACGATGCCCACCTGCTCCATGTGCGCAAACTCCGCCCTGGCGACGGCCAGCTTCTCCGGGTTGAGGCGTCTGGCCCTGGCGTAGAGGGGAGGCCCACTGGTCTCAATGTGGTGCTCCACCCCGTGTTTCACCGTGGGCGTGGAAAAAGTGGGCTTGCCTAGGTCGGGGAACTCAGCGAGTAGCCGAAGGTACTGGTCACTTTCGGCGAGTGTATTGGACCACCCGCCGTAAACGGCCTCCCCCTGCGTACAAAAGTCTGTGAGTTGACCAGGCGCTTGTTCCCCACGTCCACTAGCAGGTTGTGGGCGCACAGAAAATCCGCGCCAAGGAGGGGGAATGTGACAGCCGCCACGACAAAATCCCACCAAAAACATTGTCCTCCGAAGCACACGTCCACCGCCCTTGTGCCGTAAGAGCGGATGGGCGTGCCGTCCGCACCCGCCAACTGCGGACCGCTCCCTTGCCACATCCGACCTCTCTGCCGGAATGATGCTCCACTGGGCACCCGTGTCGCAAAGGAAACTGATGAAGAGCAGCCTGTTGGTGACGCCAGCGCTCAGGGCCACTAGTGAGCGCCGGCCCCGCCGTTTCCCGTAGGTCCGAAGGTGCAGGGCGAGCGGCACCGTCTGGCCTTGGTGCCAAACGTGGCATGGAAGAAGCAATGGCCCGCTGCGTTACTGTGCTGGCCAGAAGGTCTGGCGTCCTCCCTCGCTCTCCTGCGACGGTCCGGTGGCGGGAGTTTACAACGACCAGGATACATACCCCACTGGCTTCCCACCCGCTAACACTGCCAATTGTATTAGTATGAACGACCGCCCAAGCTGGAGGTACCGCTGACAGCTGGATTCGATCCCAGTGTCTCTGCGGTGGTAGGCGAGTGCTTAGTCCACTGCGCTACCCAGCCGCCGATGTACAGGGTTTTTTGTAGATACAGTACATCATTTTGCCATCCGGACACATGCAATATGAAATATGACTATAAAATATCAGGCCTATAAATTACCTTAATATGGCCAAGTCATACATCTATGGATTGGGCCAAATCTCCTTTTTCCAATGGATTCCAAATCTGGATTTAGTACAGTACCACCAGGCACCCGGTATAGGGCAGCAAAGACCATCATTGAAATCTATATTTATACTTATAGCACATGAGTCTGGTCTCTTTTGAAATGTACCATTCTGAGGTTTCTTTGAGTGCTAATGTAATCAGTGGCGTCGTGTGGGTAAAATAACAGAGGATGCCACATTTTTTTTTATACATTTTTCTTTTTTATTAATAGTTTTTTTTAAATATTTTTTTTAAATATTTAAGCCAAATAATATGACAAAATAAAAATGCACACTAAATAAAAATACACATTTCAAGTGTAAACAATAGATACAGCTAGCTAGTCCATGGGCCAGACCAGATATCGGCAGTGTTGTGCTAGCTAGTTACTGAAGAATAGTAACTCAGTTACTTTACTAGTTATTTAAAAAGTAATGCGTCATTCTCCCCCTCTTTCTCCCCACTCCCCACCCCTTCCTGCTTTTGGGGGATTTGTTTTGCATCTCCTCTCTGATGCGGGTCTCTTCCCAGTGCGCTTTCCCTGTCATCTCTCTCTCTCTCTCTCTCTCTCTCTCTCTCTCTCTCTCTCTCTCTCTCTCTCTCTCTCTCTCTCTCTCTCTCGCTCTCTCTCTCAAGCAAATACACACACACACACACACACACACACACACACACACACACACACACACACACACACACACACACACACACACACACACACACACACACACACACACACACACACACACACACACACACACACACACACACACACACACAGTGGTTGCCTGCAGGAGGTCTGGTTTGATTATGAATCAGAGAGAGAGAGAGAGAGCGAGATCATTTAGGTTCTAGGTTGAAAATAAGTGAACGCTTAGGTTGAAATTAATGAATGGCCTGATGTCGGAGCGTTTCATAAGCGTCTTGCAACGTTGGTTAACGTTATAACGTTGTTATAACATTTCCGCACACAGGAGTCAGGAGGACTGCCATTATTATTCTTAATGGAAATAGGCCTATGTCAAGATATTGCTGACATGGCAGAACATACATGTATACAGTAGCCTATGGCTCGGCGGCCCATCAAACACAAGCAGACCATGTTTGTACAGTATGACTCGGCGAGTCGGCGGCCCATCAAAAAATAACACAGTATGCTATGACACGGCAGAACATATACAGTATGGCTCCACACACACACAGCGGCATCACTTATGAAAAGTTATTAGGTTATTAGGTACTGACCATTGTTGCAGCTGGCGCGCCTTGGTCCAAATTAAGCAAAGTAAAGCAAAGTGGCAAAACTCGTACACAAAGTTCTCCTCCTCTTCAAGTCCTGTGGGTATTCAGGTATTCTCCTAAACTTTTCTGCAGCTGAGCGAATTTCACTTCTGCTCAATGAATGAATCCGAGAGAGGAATCCGAATTTCAATCAATCAAACAATGCTGTTTGTTTAGACATTGACAAGACTAACATAACGTTAGCTAGCAAGCAAGCTAGTCGACAATATTTCCGGCGTCCCCTTCTAATTCCTCCAGCCTAAATCGTATTGTTGTTCGATTCGAACGTGGCCCCGAGGCCGAGGCGATGACGTCGTCACGTTTTGGCTTTTAATGTGATTTGATTGGTCAATCGGTGGACTCTTAGAGTGCTTAGAGTGCTTGGCAGCCAGGCTGCGGCCGTGTTAAGGCGTAGGCATTAACCCAACCCATTTATTAAGCTTGAATCTTATTGGCTAATAATTGGTTGTGGGGTCCACAACCAACCACAACCAACCACAACGTGGACGTGAGAAAAAGACAACCCGCCCTAATTTTCTCAAATTCTCAATGTCAATCAAAAGAATGCTGAGCCTGAGCCTGAGCAGACAGTGACTGCCTCAGTGAGTCAGTGACATAGTGTTAGAGAGAGTGAGAAGGAGAAGAGGGAGAAAATTGTAAAAAAAAAAATTAAATAGAACATTTCTCCAGGAGGGAGACAATTATTATAACACAGAGATGAAAAATTATGATTTTTTATTTATTATTGTAAACTATAAAACAAAAAATATATATATTAATAATCTTCCCTTGGCTTCCATGAATATTCACCACTGAATGTAATAGAGAAACAGAAGTGTGAACACACTGAAATAAAATATTTACTTTTGTGTTTACTTGTTGCCAGATTCCTGTTTGTGGGTCCCAGTTGGGAGGTAGGAGCTGGAAAACATAACAGTTACATAGCCTGAAGTCTTATGTAGTACAGGTCCAAAGTTTATAAAAATCCCACGGAAAATGTGTGTTTAACAAAGGTTTTTGTAATGTGTGTACCACAATAATTCAGCGTGATTATCCAAAATGGCCATCCACTTCCATTCATTCAGACGCGCGAGTCAAAACAAAGAACTTGTTCGAGTTCTTCTGCCCCCTTCTCATTGCAATCAGCACTCGTCAGGGATCGCTTTCGGAGCAGACGCTCCTTGGCTACAATCATTTTCGCCATCAGCGGTGACTGGTCAGTTCAGGACCGTTTACAACCGGACGTGGTCACTCGTCGGAACGGCTTGTCAAATGACGCTCACCGGATATTTAGTTTTGTAACTCGAGACAAGAAGCATGCAATAGGTTGAGTGTGGTGAACATTTTACTTTCCAACAATGTATTGGATGATCTGCGAAAAATGCAGCCCGGTGCTGACAGATGAGAGCAAAGTGCCGCGACGTGCGCACATCCCGTGCACGTCGTCTTAGACGAGGATAATGGCTATTGTAACTGAGGGGTTACAAAACCCTGACTGTATTAAAGATTGTGATAGATTAAACCACTGCTAGTTATGTACTTTAATTACTGGCCAGACAGTACATCGAATATAGATGGTGAACACTCACAAGAACACGGCATTGACAAAGAAATAGTATTTGAGGGTATTTTATTATTATGCAACATTAGGTTACAGAATGAGAATTAGGGTCGCGCTTGTATGGCGAAGAATATACGTAAAGTCAGTCAGTAGCATGAGTCACTGGGAATAGCAGGAATCCTACGATGGGTCTAAGCTAACCTGTCGTATAATAGCAACTATAGAAGGCAACGCTGGTACCGCCTGGAGACACTGGGTTCCCTCCGGGGTTGTAAGGCCTAGAGGGTAGAGGAATGTTCGGATACTCAGTCTGATTCAATGAAGAATAAAGAGACTCCACGTACAGGAGTCGGTCCTTGTAAATCCAACGATCAGCAGCAAAAGCAATAACTGTAATCCAAATGCTCGATAGCAATGATGACAGCTAGCCAGCCTCTGTCCATGAGGCCAGCCCGTGTTGTAATCCTCACGAGGTTGAATCCCAAACGATAGTGGAAATCAACGAGGCTCTTCTCCGGGTAACACGTTCCAAATCAATATAATCCAACCAGTAATGGTTCTGCAATCGCTGACGCTGGTTCTCCTGTGCACATGTCCAACGGTTCTCCGACTAGGCCTCCTCGGGTGCGGGCGACGTATTTAGGCCACACACCCTGGCTAAGGTACACTAGCTAAAACACGACGAACCGCTGGGTAATGCTACACACGAACAAACTGTGGTTGCACGATATACAATAAATGAACGACTATTTACTTCACATTAGATTAGGTCGAACTTGACGTTACTGCATTAAACTCTGACACTTTACTATTCTATTCGCACATGTTCTCAACGCACGGTTGCCCACTTCACCACGATGAACTACGTTGGCTTGTTTAGATGGACTAAGTGCGAAGGAGTGCTGCTGTGCGCACCTTGCGCTGTATATATACTTAAGTGATTATCTAGTCCCAAACCTTAGTTCTTGTCTGGGATCAATACGCTGTCTCCGGGCATGTTCTGACATGCCTGAGCTTGTCTTTGAACCTGACGTTGGGGGCTTGCGAGCTGGCGCCTAGGGCGCCATCCAATAAGGAGAGCGAATATTACTCTGGTTTGAACGCAGGTAAAGGGATATTCCATGTATATATAAATAATATACAAAGTATATCAAACAATAAAGGTAGATTCTCAGTTTTAATCTGGCCCTTCACAACAGCCGCCTCCTAATTAGTCCACACCTAATTAGTTAAGGGAGACAGATTAATAGTCCAGTCAACTGCCCAATGTCTGTTGTGAGGAGTAGGGCAATCTACAAAGTCAGTGGGTCATGATCGTCATCAGGGGAGTCAGGGAGCCTCGGCAACTCTATCAGCCTCGCCACGGGTCGGGTGTAGGTCCGCCTTTGGACAATAACTTCTGCCGCTCTGACCTTCCCGTCGGCACCAGTGATCACTTTGCTTACGCGGCCGGCCACATAGCTCGGGGTAGTGACTGGTCTATGATCATAACGACTGTGTCCACTTGTAAGTTGTCTCTGTCCTTTACCCACTTCTGACGGGTTTGGAGAGACGGTAGGTAGTGGAGGAGGAAACTGTTCCAAAACTGGTCAGCCAATATTTGACTGTACCTCCACATTCTTCGGCCGTTCGCTTCTTCAGGTCTGTACACCGTCTGTGGAAGAGCAGGGTCCAGCCGCCCCATCAAGAGAGTGTTGGGGGTGACTGGGTCGACATCTGCTACATCACTTGAGACGTAACCGAGGGGCTTTGAGTTCAATACTCCCTCGATCTCCGTGAGGACTGTCGTGAGGACTTCTTCCGCCACGGTCTGGGCCCCAAGCACAGCGTACAGGGCTGTCTTTATGGAACGTACTTCTCTTTCCCAGGTTCCCCCGAAGTGAGGGGCGTTCGGGGGGTTAAACTGGAATTCGATCTGATAGGGAGCGAGGTGGGTCTTAAGTTCTGGGCCCATGGCCTGGAAGCTCTCTCTCAGCTCTCTTTCTCCGCCTTTGAAGTTTGTCCCGTGATCAGACAACAACGTAGACGGTTTTCCTCTTCGTGCTGTGAATCTCCGGAAGGACATGAGGAATGAATCCGTACTCAAGGTCGGAAGGAGTTCTATGTGTACTGCTCGGGTGGTCATGCACTTGAATACAATGCCCCACCTCTTCTCTGTCCCTCTTCCTTTCTTCACGTAGAGCGGGCCGAAGCAGTCCACGCCCGTGGAGTGAAAGGGCTTCTCGCCGAGTCGGAGGCGGCAGGGAGGCAGGTCGGCCATCATGGGTATACTGGGCTGTGCTCGCCACTTGCGACAGTCTAGACAGGTCCGCTGGAAGCGACGTACTGCTTCTCTTCCTTGCAGTATCCAGTAATGACGTCAGATCTCAGCGAAGACTCTCTCTGCGCCAGCGTGGTGCACATCCTCGTCGTATTTCTTTATGATGAGCTCCGTGACCTTGTGTCGGCTGTTGAGGACTATAGGATACTTGACGTCATCCGTTAAGTCTGGGGCCCGTCTCAGACGACCACCCACCCTGATGAGGCCATGGGTGTCGCGCTCAGGGGCCAAGTGGAGCAGTCTGCTGTCTGAAGGGATTGGCTTTGTTCCCTGCAGGCAGTCTAGCTCATCGGGGAACGAGTCTCTTTGGGCTCGCTGTAGCAGAAGGAGTTCTGCCTCTGCGTAGTTCGATGCGTCAATGTCTGTAGTGGGGGGAACCTCAGGGTGGTGCCACAGGAATGTTTTTAGCTGCGCACTCTCAAAGGTGAGGCAGTCGTCTATGTTAGGGTCAGTGGGGACTGGGATGTGCGTCAGCCCACAGAACATAGATTTCCTCTTGACTAGCCTCCCGTGGGGTGGGGGTAGGCCACTCCTCCTCCGGGAGCTTGAGGAACTCAGGACCGTCACTATAGATATTGGGACGTGTGAGGTCATCTAGGGACATCCCCCGTGTGATGACATCGGCTGGGTTCTGTTTGGTGTCAACGTACCTCCAGCACGCTGATCCTACCAGGTCTTGAATCTCTGTGACTCTGACTCCCACGAAGACCTTGTATCTACAAGAATCGGACTGGATCCATGTGAGTACGGTCATGGAGTCTGACCACAAGATTGTTCTTTGCACCGGGATGGTGAGTTCACGTTGGATTAACGTGGCGAGTTGCGCGCCTACCAGAGCTGCGCAGAGCTCTAGACGCGGGATCGATTGTTGCTTGCGGGGGGCTATCCTTGAGCGAGCCAGGATGAAGGCTGTGTGTATTTCTCCTCCCTCCTCTCGGGCCCGCAAGTAAGCCACCGAACCGTAGGCTACTTCCGAGGCGTCACTGAAGACGTGCAGGTCCATCTGGTACGTCTCCAGCCGCACTGTGGGTGGGAAGTAGCTCCGGCGTATGTTCACATTTTGGAGCGAGCTGAGTTCTCCCTCCCACTCTCTCCATGTGGAAGCTAGGTGGTCGGGTATGGGGTCGTCCCAGCCCTGTTCCTTGTCCCACAGCTCTCGTACAATCATTTTCGCCCGAGTGGTGTAAGGTAGGATACACCCCAGCGGGTCGTATTGACTTGCGAGTGTTCTGTATACGCTCCGTCTGGTGGTCGGTAGAGGGGTCGACCTTCCCTGCTCCGGGGTCAGGGGTGTGTGCTTGTAATGGAGCGAGTCTGTTTTGAAGCACCAGACTAGGCCCAATGTCATTTCCTGTGCTTCACCTGGAGTGGTCGCCATCCAGGTCTCGCTGCTTGCTGCCTTTGTCTCTGGGGAGAGGCTGCGAAGTACTTGAGGGTCACTGCTGGCCCACTGCCGGAGATCAAAGACGCCTTTGATCAGTGAGGCACGGAGCTTGAGCAGGAGGGCTTCGGCTTCTTCTGGCGTCGAGACGCTTTGCAGACAGTTGTCCATGTAGAAACTCCTCTCTACACTTTGTCTGACCTCCTCGTCAGCTTCAGGGTCTTCTGTCACATGTTTTTGTAGTGCGAACGTAGCACAGCATGGGCTGCATGTGGTGCCGAAGGTGAGGACCTCCCATTGGTAGATGGATGGTTGCTCATCGTTGATCCTCTCTCTCCATAGGAACCGCAGCAGGGGCTTGTCCTCCTCCACTAGTCGCACCTGCAGGAACATCCCTTTGATGTCGCCGCTGATGGCCACCTTGTCTTGGCGGAAACGTAGTAGTACGCCGAGGAGAGAGGGGCCGAGTGTCGGGCCGGGCAAGAGTTCTTTATTCAGTTTCTGTAATCCGATCTGGTAGCTGCAGTTGAATACAATGCGATCCTTGCCGTTGTGGTGGACCTTGTGGTGGGGCACGTACCAGGATTCAGTCGTCTGGTCGGCCTCTTGAATGTCAATTTTCTTTATGTGTCCCACTGTGATCAGCTTGTCAATCTCAGCGCGGTACACAGTGGCTTGAGTGGGGTCTTTGGCTAGACGCTGCTCGGTGTTCAGTAGATATCGCTCTGTCGCTTCTTTTGAGGCGTGGAGGGTGGGCATCCCCTCTCGCCTCAAGAGTGGAGTTGCGTATCTCATCACTCCGTCGACCTCGACTCTCTTTGTCTTCTGCTCGAGGAGGGCTATGGCATAAGTGTCTTCCTTTGAGCGAACGAGTTTCTTTTCATTCTTAAAGGGCATCGCGTCTAATGCCCATAGCCTCTCGACGTGCTGCAATAGGGTGGTGTCGTCTTCGTTTATCCTCGTGTAGAGGCAGCGAGTGGCTGTCGGTCGGTTGGAAGACCCGGAGAGGGGGCCTTGTAGTGTCCAACCCAGGCGGGTCTTGACCGCTGCTGGACAGCCTCTGGGCCCGATGTGGACCTGGTCCGTTGGGACGATGAGGTGTGCGTGGTCGGATCCTATGAGCAGGGTCGGGGTGGTGTCGTCGATGAGCGGTATAGGTAGTTGACATAGGTGCACGTATTTCTCCATCAGCTTTGTGATGGGGTAGGTGTACCGGGACAGGCCTATGTCGTGGCTGGTGAAGGCGTTAGTGATGCTATACTGCTTCTCGGGCTGCTCGACTGCTGCTATCGTAAAAGAGACATTTTCACCCTTTATGGTCTTCAGGTCTCTTCTAATGGTACGGATTGTCATTGTTTCTTCGGTACCCCGCAGACCCAGCTGGGCTGCGGCGGATGCGAGGAGGAGAGTCTTTTCTGACCTATCATCTAGGACGGCGTAAGTGTCCATGACCTTGTCCTCGTAGCTTAGGAGCACTCGGACCACCTTCAAGAGCACTCGGGAGCTCCCGCTCTTCGCAGGGTCTATGTACATGACGTTCACTCTCGAGCTGCTTGGGGGTACGGGTCTCCTCTTGTTGCTGTCGTGCAGGACCTCCAAGTGGGCGCCGTCGCACTTGCTGCATCTTTTTTTTAGGCGGCACTCAGCTGCCATATGGCTGCGCGCGCAGCGGAAGCAGCGGCGGTTGGCTTTGATCCACTGACTCACCTCGTCAGCGGTCAGCTTCTTGAAGGTGTCGCATTGAGACAACCAATGTTCATTTTCACAGTACTGGCATACAATCTTCCACTTCCCCTTCACGTGGGGGGTGCTGTGGTTCTTGTGATTCGGCCTGGTGCATAACTGTCACTGACCGGCGGTTATCGTTGAACCTCCGAGGTCCATCTTTTGGGCTAGAGCCATTCCACACGAATGTGTCCAGTCGTAGACTGCTAACTTCCCTTGCGAGGAAAGCAGCCAGGTCTAGGAGGGATGGCTCTGGGCCGTTGGGGTCACGGTGGTCTTTCTGCTGCCGAAAACGCTCTTGGCGGGCTGGAGGGAGCTTCTCCAGTATCCGCTCCACATTAGAATTTGCATACAGTTCATATCTCCCCTTCTCCTTTTGGGACCCCAGCATCCCCACGAGGGATTGTACCTTGATAGAGAGGTCATCCAGTGCTCTATTGTCTTTGGCTGGGGGGAGGCGGTCGATATCTCGTATTTCTTGGATCACGTAATCCCATATGCGTCCATAGCGCGCGTCGAGGGCCACCAGAGCTGCGGAGTATGGGGTGCTTGAGTTGGAATATGCCAGCGCTATGTTATGCGCTCTGGGCACCTTGAGATGCTTGAGGAGGATGGCATATTTGTACGACTCGGTGTGCCAAGGTAAGATGCCATGGATGGCTGGGACATTGGTGAGCGTAGGGGGAGAGGCCTCCTGGGCGAGTCTCCCCGTACGGGTGGTCGTGGGTTAGTACTTGGTGGGTACCAGAGGCCGGGTCCCCAGGTGCTGTTCCTCGGTGCTGACTGTACGTCAAACTCACCCTTGAGTTGGGTCGGGGGTTTGTAGTGCAGTGACTCGGGGCTGAGGTCGGGGCTGTACTGGGCCTCCTGGTCCAAAGTATGTTCGTGCTGGTGGGCTTGATATCCCTCCTCTTCCTCCTCTAGGTCTTGGAGTCTTCTAGTTAGTCTCTCGGCGACGTAGGTCGGTTCTTCCCGTTGGCTGGGTCTCGTATGGACCGGTCGGGGAGGGGGCTCGGAGACGTAGGCAGGTTCTTCCTGTTGGCCGGGTCCCGGGTAGCTTTGTCGGGTAGGGGAAGGTGCCCTAGACCCTTGTCGTGATGATCTCCGGGAGCTCCGTGCGGAGAGAGGGGGTGTCGCCCTGGCGATCAATTGTTCTATCATCTGCGCCTGCAGCCGGTCGCGCTCTGCTTCGCGCTGTGCATTGGCGGCGTTGCGTTCTGCTTTGCGCTGTGCATTGGCGGCGTCGCGCTGTGCATTGGCGCGGTCTCGTTCGATGTTCTCTTCCGTCTGAAGGCGCCTCTCCTCCAGTCTGATGCGGTCGTACTCACTCCGTTGTTGCGCCTGGAGGCGCTCTCGTTCCGTTGCAGAGTGTTCGCGCTCGCTTAGTTGTTGCGCCTGGAGGCGCTCTCGTTGTTCGCGCTCGCTCATTTGTTGAGCCTGGAGGCGCTCTCGTTCCACAGCAGAGTGTTCGCGCTCACTTAGTTGTTGCGCCTGGAGGCGCTCTCGTTCCGTAGCAGAGTGTTCGCGCTCACTAAGGGCTTGTGCTTGGAGTTGCGCGTGGAGGCGCTCTCGTTCCGTGGCAGAGTGTTCGCGCTCACTAAGCGTCTTTGCTTGAAGCCGGTCGCGCTCACCCTGGAGTCGGTCTCTTTCGGTTGAAGCTGTCAGCGTGGCGATCAAGGCTTGCGCCAGTCTCTGGTCCGCCTCGCTGGGGGATGACACTGACGGAGGTGATCGGGTGCTGACAGGGCTTGTTGGAGATCTGTTCTCCTGGCGCGCTCCGAGGTCTATCTCCTTACACTATGCTTACACTTGGCTATAGATTCCTTGTACTGTATGTATTTATGAGACAGGTGTGTGTGTGTGTGTGTGTGTGTGTACGCACACCTGCACGTGCACACCCATATACACAGATACAGTAGAGATACTGTAATATAAATTAATTACAACATTAAGTAACATCTCTAATAAAGATGACAGGTGACAAACAAATGTTTTGGCTCAAGTGAAAAAGTAAAGTGGTAAAGGTAGAACCATTTGCATGTTTTTGGTATCTAGGGACATCTATGGCCCTCAGTGAATGTATTCCCAGTGTCATAAATATTGTGTCTATTACTAGGCTTGCTTAAATTGTGATGAAACAAAGGAAAATATTAATTATGATTTTTCTTTGCATCTTTGACAGTGAACAACACCATGCTAAAAATGACCAGGCATGAAAAACTGCCACTGAGCTCGTTCAGTACCTTCTTGAGATCACGTGTACAAGAAATCTAAGCAAATTAATAAAGGGAAGATGATTAAACAGAAGGTTTTGTAGATACAGTACTGAATTCTGCCATCCGGACACATTATATTATAGAATATAGAATATCAGGCTATATAAATTACCTTATTATAGCCATGTTGCATATCTATGGATCGGGACAAATGTAATCTTTCCAATGGTAGAGTTCATTCTGGATTTAGTATCACAAGAACCCTGAATGAAATCTGTAAATAATAAAGTTAATTATGGACATTGCTCCGCCATTTTGGATAGGTTTTTGATAAATAAGAGAAATAAAAAAAACAAAATGGCGTTGCAGCAATTTATAGCGTCGATAATCGCCTGTAAACAAATACATTTCAGAACCATCTCTCATTTCTATGCTTCAAAATGATATTTCCCAGTCTAAATTAGAGATAATTCATACATATTATGAAAGCCAAGGTGTTGTTTTATTAGAATCTGTTAAAAGCCCAAAACTGATACAAATCCATCATTTGAGATAAAAAGGCATTCCTATGTAGATTTTCCATTGCGACTTCCGACTGATTCTGTGAGAGCATGTCACATAATACCATATAGATGTTTCCACATCGAAGCTGCCATCATTACCAAAAGCATGTTTTAGGTTTGGTAAAATACGACGCTGTGATCAATACAAAAGCATGTTTTAGGTTCGGTAAAATAGACCTAAAATAGACCTTACCTTTGTCAGAAGGTACTCCAAAATGATTAATCCCAGTAGTTCCATCGCAATCGCCATTACCGGTGTGCATTGGGCCTGGCTAGAATACGGAAAACAATAGGTTTTAGGCGAGCAAATCGGCGACAGATGGCTGTGTGCTGCTCACTTTGAGGGGGAGGAGATTCCTGCAGCCCGAGGCACTGAGGCACTGATAGACAACTGAGAGACCCAGTTCAAAAGGTAGGTGATACTGCCACCTGTCGGGATTCGATCGTCATTGCAATTTGAACGTAGGCAGCGGTGCCCGAGAGACACAGGCAGATCCGCGCAAGTGTTCAGAGTGGGAAAATCTAAGGATCTAAGGATCTAAACCCGAACTATCTCGGATTTGGCGCTCAACGCTTGGATTCAAAACCCGAACTATCTCGGGTTTGGCACAGAATGAGTTAAAGGGACATTTTGCCTACAGTACAATACATCTGACCTTTAATTTGTTCCCATAATCGATTCACCACAACATACTTTCTCCATGGTCTCTAGTTCATTAGATATCCGGGTATAATGTATATTGCTTTACATAAAAAAATATCTCTGTTCTGTACTGATACTTGAAAATGTTACCAACATCATCCCCCATAAACCTTTAGGCAACACTATTTTCAATCTACATTTCATTGAGCTCTATTTAAGGAATCTGTGTCCTCGGATTACATTACTGGAGGACAAACTCAAACTCATTAACTCTCAATAACTGAAAGAAAATGAATTAGTGTTTACATAAGTGCCCCATTTAATAGAGCAGATAAAACCTTATCAAATAGGAACCAGGATGCTGAGTTTAATCGTTTACTATTTGATTGCTTATTCTTCTAGTCGTCTGGTTTGTAATTTAAAAGTACATACTAACCATGAATTAATCATGTTTGGTATGCAAAACAGTATTCCTTCCAGTAATTAATACGGAAGGTAATACCAGCACTAGAGTAAAAAGCAGGCTATTTGTTTTAAACTGTGGGTGAGTCAAAGTGTACAGTCACTTAAAATAAAGTACAAGGGCCTCATAAATATATTCATGTATCAGGGTTTTTATAGACCTTTATTTGGTCTATTTGACTTTATGTCCTACACTGTACAGTGGGCTTGAGTGTTAATGTACAGTGTTAGCCAGAAACACAACTTCCCAACGATGCAAGGCTTAACTTAAGGCAAGCTACAATAAAATTATGAGATCAGTGTGGGTGACAAGCTTCCACAAAACACTGGTTGATGGATGGATGATGATGGTGGGGTTCTGAGCAACCCAGAGGTACGCTATACAATCAGTACAATACACAATTGGTTTCCAATTGGTAAGAGCACCCTAATGACGGTATGAATGTAACATAGTGGTTTTGAACCTGGGACCATAGGATCCACACTAATCAGCTGAACTAAAGGGTCAGACCGATTAGCAGGTGCTGGTTGACTGTGGCCGACTCGTTAGTAGTTTACAGTCGTCCTTCCCCCGAGAAGTGTGTCCTTGCACGTTATTTCGTCCACACATGCACTTTCCCAGGGTTAAGGCACTGACATCTCATCCCCATTGCTACGTGAACCTGAATACAGATTCACAGGGCAGTGAGATCCCACTGCTGTCACCAATGTAACTGAGTGGATTTGAACCTGGGACCATAGGATCCACAGGCGGCTGCACTAACCAGCTGAGCTAAAGGGTCAGGCACTTTATGGAATATCAAAAATCCTTGTTCCAGAGATGGTCCGTACCAAATTTGTTGATGCTTACTCAGAATCTGTAGCAAAAAATACAAAAAGTTTGGACCAAATTCGAAATGACAGAAATGGGTGTGATTCTAGACCCACATAATTCTGTACAAATCCCTTGTGAAAAAGAAAATGTAATTTTAATTATTTATTTTCTTCCCTTCCCTTCTCCCTTCCTTTCTTCCCTTGATTCCAAAAAGCACAACAAAGGTATTAATTAAAGCTAACCCATCAAGGGCAATAATTATGAACAGCTTGTTTAGGCTTGTTAATCAGAAAGATTGGATAGACTGCAAGGAGTATCTATGTAATTTCCGATTGCCAAATCCATACAAAGACTAGGCAAAACCCAATTTTCATAATATGTCATCTTTCAAAACAATGGTTAATTTCAGTCTAGTTAATTTAAAGTTTAGATCTCTGCATCAGTATCCATGCTAAAAAGAAAAAAAATTCAATAATAAGATTGGCACTGGGACATTATAAGTACATTACCAGTGACCAGTTTAGTGCAAAATTCCTTCAATTGCAGATTCCATATGATCACATTCTCATGCCTGTCCCCACAACCTCTGCATGTGTTCTTCACGCACTGTGTATGGCCCTTTGTGCTATCCGTAGTCGTGGTTAAATGTATGTAAATTTGCCTGCTGGGAATCGAACCTGGGGCGCTAGGTTGGTTGGCGAGTGTGTTTGACCCCAACACTACTGAGACACACTTTTCCCACAGCCTCACCCAAACCATAGACCACCGCAACACTTCAGGTATTCTGGAATCATGGGAGAGAGAGCGGGGGGAGAACATTAATGAATGTGGATGAGAGCCTTGACATTAAGTGGTTGTATATAATTGTTAGACTAGAAGACTAGAATAATAATTTTTATAATTGTTAGACTAGAAGACTAGAAGTCTTTATAGCTACGGCTGTGGGGGTGCGGGAGACTTGTATACGCCTGAGTCTCCTGAACACGGAGAGACCAATCCCAAGTCGATGCATAGTCACTTTTAGTCAAGCTATAGTCACTTTTCCGCACCTACTCACAAACTCTGCATGTGCAGATTGATAAACCTAGATCTCTGGACAATACAGAGAGACTCTGTGGGCAATCTGCACATGCAGAGTTCAGGAGTAGGCATGGAAAAGTGACTATAACTCGGCTGTGAAAGTGCAGATCGACTTGGGACTGGTCTCTCTGTGTTCAGAAGACTCAGGCGTATAAAAGTCTATTGGATCATGCATCCAGCACCCCCACAGCCATAGCTACAACCACTTAACACAATCTGCGCCAACAACGTTTATATACGTGTTTGCTCGACAACCGTTGAACGCCAACCACGTATACAGTATATACGTTATTTGGTCCATTTTCCTTTTTTTCGATTTTAATATTCTATTTAATGTCACGGACCTGTATGTTGCCGTAAAAAAGGCATATGGGACCCCAAGGGTGCTGTACCGGCCAGATCCGGCTAGGTGGCAGTATCGAGAGTGCAGTAAACCCTGTTCCAGACCATGTGTTACATTTAAATCCCTCCGGGCACTAAATTTAGATGGAGCCGAGTAAATCGCTTCATCCGACCACTTCGAAACGCATCTGGCACACTCGATCCATAAATTGTGCCAAATTATGTCCGGGACCAGATGGACACCAATACTGGAAATCGCGATCAGACAATTGGAATCTTCTTTTTGGAATACCCAGACCAAAGGTAAGGACTATCTGACATCAATTTCAGATTGATCCAACAATGTTTTCATTTCGATCCAGCTGATCAGCGTGTGTGGGGTTCACAACAAATGCTGTTACTGGCAATCAAAGCATCAGAAACGACCCCCTATTATATACATTTGATTTGGAAATAGTAGCGTGTCCAGGGATGAAACGGCAATGCTTTTAGTAGAATTCACGTAGGGCCCTATAACTCAGCTCTCCAGGAATTAGCCCGGATCCAGGGCCGCGGGAAGTCCGCGGGAAGTGGGGGTGCTGAGATATTGATCGTTTTTGATAACATTTTTATTTTATTTTATATATATATATTTTTTTTATATAAAATATATATATTATATAATTATACTTGTAGTTGTATTGTCTGCGAGACATCGCCACCACGCAACAAGTCAAAATGCTCGCTATCTGCAAACAGCTCCACTGTCTGTGTGTATACTTTGCTTTGGTCAAATCACATTCAGCATGGGGCCTGAGAGTGCTGGGGCTGACGTTCTGCAGATGGATACTATTGAGTCAGAGCGTTCAACAGGGTCTGAAACGTGTTATGAGGGGGTGCTGAGATAAGTGATATAATAATAACGTCGGTAAACCAACACTCTCGTTCATTAGAGACCGCGCTCTCACGCTCAGCTCTGCGGAGCGTGCGAGACAAACAAAATGTAACCGTTTTGATGCATACATCACAGCCCAGCTTACCCCACCTGTTGCGCCCTCCCTCTGCAATTCGTTCCCCGCATACATGATCGCCGACATGCAAAAGGTCTTCGACCACCCTCCCGGGGGCTCGGATAGTTCTGCTGGCTGGATATATACCTTTACTGCGAATTCAGCGTCCCAAAACTATTCCAGGCTGCGTCTATTTTTTTTACCAACGGATTTCCAGTTCCGCGTTGACGCTTCCAGGCCGCGTCTATTCGAATCCCAACCGGTTCATGCGTCGGCTACACGCTGCTTTAATAACACTGCATTATCGAGACAGCGCCCCTATGACGATCTGGCAATGAATTCCAAGAGTAGGGTAAATCTGCAGTGCCGCTCCGCTCTGTGACATTGAGTAACCTCGGTTACAATGGAATAAAAGCCAAAACAACCTTGCAGTTGCAGTTACACTCCCCACCAGCAGGGGGTGCTGCATCCCCCGCCGCACCCCCAGTTGCCGCGTCCCTGCCCGGATCGCCTCTTCTTTAAAGGCAGCCCAAGAGCCCTTCCGCGTTTCTGCGATTGGCCGCGACGCCCCACGTGACAACGCCACTGCGCGTCTGCCGCGGAGCTCTGCTGCGGCATTATGCAGCCACAATCCCCCCTCTTTTAACATCGACGGCTAGCTCAACTCGTTCGCCGCCTTGCTGTGGAACCTGCTTGTTGGTGACAAGTTTGAATCCCTTCAATTATATATATTTTTTTACCGTGCATTCTTTCGCCGGTTAAGTTTAGGCGCTGTTTCAGAGTTGGTTAAGGTTAGGGTTAAGTTTAGGCATTGTTTCGGAGTTGGTTAAGGTTAGGGTTAAGTTTAGGCATTGTTTCGGAGTTGGTTAAGGTTAGGGTTAAGTTTAGGCATTGTTTCGGAGTTGGTTAAGGTTCGGGTTAAGTTTAGGCATTGTTTCGGAGTTGGTTATGGTTAGAGTTTGTCACAGAGCATGGCAATAGAATGCAGCCTATTTCCGCACTGCCGCTCTCTCGCGCTGCCGCGGTCACATGGGCGTCGTGGCCAATCAGAGAAACGCGGAAGGGCTCTTGGGCTGCCTTAAAAGAAGACGCGCCCGGATCACTCCGAAACTATACTTATATTCACCACGGGATAACACGCGAATGTATTCATGAAATGTATTCTTTTTTGCATCTTGGACAGAAGATAGTTACTGTCAAATTACCATAGTATTGTATCCATAGCTAAAATATAGAATATAGATATAGCTTTACAAACAAGGTGACACACTCCTATCTTTTAAAGTGTGGCCTAGCTAGAACAGGATAAGGATAATAGCTGGCAGTGAATGAGTTAACTCATTCCCCGCCAAAGGCGAGTTGACTCGTTATAGCCCGCCAATTGAATACTGCCAACAACGAGTATACTCGTTATTGGATTGTTATTTCTTTCATTCGCTATTTCCATTCATAAACATGGAGGCAGCTGTGTGCTATCACTGGGGATGGGTATGAGATCGCAAAAGTCCAATACCACCGCCTAACGCCTTGCGGCCGCTATTGCACTCCATTTGAAGCGATGTGGCTTGTTGTCTGGGCCAAGCTGCGGTGTGGGGGCAGAGTCTAAACACTCGGGCAAGACAAGCGGTTACAACAGATGCATCTACGAGGGTCGCCCCCCCCCCCGTTCATGTTCAATGCTGGATTACGTTGGACACACGATCGCGATCAGTACTTGGAATGGCGATCAGATAATTGGATTATTCTTTTTGCAGTACATCATAGACAAGGTATATGTTATCAATCTTGCGTTGATCTGATAATTCTAGTGAAATGCAGTAAAACGCTGTTTGGCGGAGTTTCCTGGGATTACACAGAATTACTCTGAAACTATACTCATATTCACTACGGTATAAAACAGGAATGTATTGATGAAACAATTTCTGTTTTTTTTGCATCTTGACCATAAGAAACTCAATGACAATCGACTATATCATTAGATCCACAGCTATAATATTTAATATAGTTTTAGCACTACAAACACCGGCATGTACCCCCATTTCATTACAGCTCCTTACATCCATCTCGAAAGTCATAGAAAAAATAGTATACGAACAGATCGAAAAATACCTCGCGGAAAAAAATCTAATCTACGAATTCCAATCTGGCTTCAGAACATCCCACTCCACTGACACATGCCTTCTCTACTTGAACGACCACATCAAACAAGAGGTGGACGCGGGCAAATACTGCGGCATGGTCATGCTGGACCTACAAAAGGCCTTCGACACTGTCAATCACACCATTCTGATTGACAAGCTAAAAGCAATTGGTTTTGATAGTTTATCAGTGAGCTGGATACAATCCTACCTGGAGGGGAGGGAACAGATGGTGGAAGTAAACGGTACCCTATCCCCCCCCCTCACAGTGAGCTGTGGTGTTCCACAAGGAAGCATACTAGGACCGCTACTATTCCTAATTTATGCAAATGACATGTCGTCAGCTTGTGACTGCAACTTGTTCCTGTTTGCGGACGACTCAGCCCTGCTGGTCTCTGACAAGAACAAGTTACAGGTTGAAAAAGCCCTCAGCTCGGAACTAGGCAAAATCTGCATATGGCTCGCCGACAACAAACTATCATTACACATGGGCAAAACAGAGTCCATTCTCTTCGGTTCAAATAACAAACTCAGCAAGACTGACGGCTTCTCGGTTACAGTGGGTGACAATATTGTCACAAGGAAAGATGAAATTACCTACCTGGGTTCCATCCTAGAGGCTAATCTTTCCTGTGACAAAATGGCATCCAATGTAATAAAAAAAGTCAACCAACGAACGCGATTCTTGTACCGGATCTCCTCTCTGGTAAACAAGAATACCCTGAAGACTCTAGCAGGAGCACTCATTCAAGGGTACTACGACTATGCTTGCACCTCATGGTACCAAAGCACCTCAAAGGCACTAAAAAACAAATTACAAACATCTCAAAACAAGCTAGTCAGACTACTACTTGACCTGACTCCTAGAACCCACCTCACCCCTGCCCACTTTGACAACCTAGGATGGCTTAGAGTAGACGACAGAGTACAGCAACTTGCAATGGGCCTGGTCTACAAGATACACTACGCGACCAAGGTACCCATGTACATGTCAAAATACTTCCCAAAGGTCAGTGAATACCACGATCACAACACCAGAGGGAGCTCCACAAATCATGTAAAACCCAGATTCGGCTCAAACAAGGGACTAAACACGTTTCGCAATTATGCCACATCAATGTGGAACGCCCTGCCTAAAGCTGTAAAGGAATGTGAATCACTACCCACCTTCAAAAACACTCTCAAAAAACACCTACGTGAGACTGCAATTCGAAACTGGCCCCTACAAATGTCCTAACCTAGTTGTACAGTAAATGACCAAGTAAGGCTTTGTCAACATTCCAATGTACAGTGTAAAATGTGTATGTGTCCCCTACCCAACCCCCCCCCCCCCCCCCCCCCCACCTCCAATGTACAGCCCTCACCCAACCCACCCAACCCCACCCCACCAACCTCCTCCAATGTACAGTTTCTACGCCAAATGTATATACACTCCTTTTCTGGACACTTTTGTATCACAAACAGTACTGCATTTGCAAATCTGATATGTCATAAATGTATAGATGTAGCAGTACTGTCTATCTGTATGTCATGTATGTCATATATGTTATGATGAATTGAAAATGGGGGACCCTGGTGGAAACAAGACGAAAGTCTTTCTCTGGTCTGCATCCCCTTAACAATTGTATGTATTGAGATGTACTGTACTGTACCCATTCTGCAATCTGTTAATAAACTTTTCAATCAATCAATCAATCAATCTCTGGCACAAACGGCCATACGCCCACAGTGACCTCTGGCGTCCAATGAGTTAATGTCAAGGCTCTCATCCACATTCATTCATTTTCTCCCCCTGCTCTCTCTCCCATGAGCTCAATGTAACACAGAAGTGCAGAGGTCTATAACCCTAACCTTAAACACACTGCTATCTTAAACTGACCATAACCCAATTGTTGGACAGGGTTGTAGCCAATGAGTGTGGCTTTCCAATGATACCCCATGATATGATAATTGGGGATCTAATACGGTCTCTATTGATCAATTTATGATAAAGAAAAGCAGGGTCCCCCAATTGGGGGATCTTACGGCTTAACAGGTTAAACAAACCTTAAAACTAACTTCAACCCTAATCATAACCATTAACATAATCCTTATCTTATACCCTAACCTTTAATTTAACATTTAAAACGTAAGGTTATCCTAGTTATATGAATACTGGCTGAGCGTCTCGCTCTGCCTACTGAGATATCATAATCTCCAGCACCTACTATGCCCGTGGAAACTAAACACATGCACCCACCTGCATGTGACCACGCCACTCCCGTGCGTGCCTCTACAATAGGCAGGAAGTGGTCACGCTTACACCCTTCCAAGTTCGAATTCCATACGCGGAAAACATCCAAGGGACTTCAGGGGCGCTGAAGAGCGAGACTATCAGCAATTATTCATATAACTAGGGTTATAGGATAACCTTACGTTATATCTCATACTGGCAATCGCGTCTCGCTCTGCCTACTGAGATAAAGGGCAGAGCGGACGCGTGGCCACGTCAAATGCACCCCCTGAGGGTCCGTAAGCCCCTGCCAGGGAGAAGGGGAGTCCCGTCCACCCGCCCGTCCTAACGAAGGGGGGAGGCAGTCAACTACAACCAATGTGCGAAAAGGGGAACCAGGCACCCCAGAACGCACAGAGAAAGTGGGACCACATGTGACACAGCACTCCGCGGTCCACACCCACACACTCCTGCTAGCCCACCTGATGGTGGGATGCAGGAGAGGTCCCGGACCTCAGGACTGCCTGGGAGACAGAACCGCCAGTCATGTCCATGAGGTAAAACCTAACGAAAGGACTCGGAGAGGACCAGAAGGCCGCAGCGCAGATGTCCTCCACCGAGGTCCCCCCCCAACAGGGCAGCAGAGGCCGCCACACAACGAGTGGAGTGCGCCCTGACGCCCCTGGGGGGAACCTGTCCAGCCAACGTGTAGCAAAGGGCAATGCCCTCGCACAACCAATGTGACAGGCGCTGCTTGGACAGCGCCTTACCCGCGCGAGGGCCACCGTAACAAACAAACAGTTGATCGGAAGCCCTGAGATCCTGCGTGCGACTAAGGTAAAACCTTCAGTGCACGGACAGGACACGACAGGCGAAGGCTCGCCTCCAACTCACTAGCGTGAGGAGGAGGGCGAAACGCCTGAAGCACAATATCCCTTGAGCGGTAAGAGCTCCGGATATTATTTGGCACGAAGGCTGGATCAGGCCACAGAGTCGCCTGCTATCGGCCCGAATAGACAGGCACTCAGTCCGCACCGAGAGAGCACACGGCTCACCCACGCATTTAGCGGAGGTGATGACCAAAAGGAACGAGGTCGTAAGTCAGACGTTCCAATGGCGCCTGCTCAAGAGGCTCAAACGGGGCCCCCAACAGCCTTTCCAGAACAGTTGGAGGTCCCGACTCGGAGACAGAGAACGTTCCACAGGCTTGAGACGCCAAGCAGGAAACGTCCCACGAGAGGGTGGCAGAACAGTGTTCTGCCATCAAAGCCCACATGACAAGAAGATATAGCTGCGGCATATACCTTCACTGTTGAGGCCGACCGCCCATCCAGGATAGACTGGAGAAGGACAGAACCGAGTCCAGGGGGCATGACACCGGGTCCAGGCCCCCAACCTCACACCACTCTCGAACCATACACCACTTCCCTGCGTAGTGGATGGAGCGTGCGCGTTCCGGATAGCGTTAACCACAGAAGAGTTAAGACGCATCCCCACCAGATTCACCCTTTCAGCAGCCAAGCCATTAGGGGCTGCCCCAGAACAGGAGGCAGAACAGAGTTCCGCGTGCCTGAGAGAGGGCCCGCGGTGACCACGGAACAGGCCACGCCGGGGCCACCAAGAGCTGAATCAGGGCCAGAAACCACACAGCCGTGCCCCGGTCCGGCGCGACCAGGATCAAAGTCCCGCGCTCCTGACGTACCCGCCCCAACAGCTGAGCTATCAGGTGTATGGGGGGGAACGCGTACAGAATCCCGGGCGGTACTCCTCCCTGTCTGCTGACATACGACGCCGACGTCATGCTATCCGTCCTGATCAGAACATGCTCACCCATCACATGATGGCCGAGCTGTCTGAGGACTAGAAGCACTGCCTTCAATTCCAACACATTGATATGTAGTGCAGACCGGGCAGCATGGTCCTTGCCAGCTGCCCCCACTGCGTCTGTCCGACACATCCCCCCCATCCCGTGAGGGAGGCGTCGGTGAAGACCGTGACGTGTGACAACCTGCTGCCCATGGGGACCCCGCTGGTGAGGGCCCCAGGCCCCCCCCAGAGGGCGAGGTCCCCCAGTACTGACATGGGAACCTTCAGCTGCTTCCACTTGACTCTCACAGGGTCTATTTTCACACTGAAAAACCCACCTCTGTATCCTTCTCATGAAGAGGAGGCCAAGAGGGACCACAGCTTGAGCAGATGCCATAATACCATGCAGGCGTATCGCGGTCAGCGCCGTAACCGTCCTGCCAGGACGGAACCTCCCAAGCGCGCCGAGAATATCCTGTCGCCGCCGCTCTGAGAGGGATGCCCACATAGACCTTGAGCTTAGAAATAAGCCCAAGTACTCCACCCGTTGACTGGGAAGAGGAGTACTCTTCTTCCAGTCTACAGCAAAACCCAGGCTGGTGAGGAATTCCACCACCTGCCTGGTATGAGACCTGGTGATCTTCTCTGACCGGCTGAGGACCAGAACGTCGTCCAGGGTAGAATACAATTCGTGTCCCCTGACGACGCAGAGGCCCCAGCGCAATCTCCACGCACTTGGTGAAGATGCGAGGAGCCAGAGAGTAGCCGAACGGCAGCCTCTGGTACTCGTACGCTAAGCCCTGAAACAGGAAGCGTAGGTATGTCCTAGGAGGGAAGATCGGGACGTGAATATGCATCATTCAGGTCTATGGAGGTGAACCAGTGGGTCAACATTGTGAACCTTCCATGGGACAGGTCCAGTATGGGTCTGACACCCCCCCCCCCCCCCCCCCCGATTTCTCGAGCACCAGAGAATATCGGGAGTAAACGCTGCTCATCGTGTCCTCCCATGGGACCACGATGATGGCCTGCTTTGCCGCCAGAGAACAAATCTCCTCGGCCAGGGCTGTCACTGCCGCGGACTCTGACAATAGAGTCTGTACCAAACCCAAAAACTGAGGGCGGGGGTGTGCAAACTGTAACACAAGCGCCGCCCTCAGCGTTCTCTCCATCCACACCGACATATGGCACTACTGTAGCCATACGTGGTAAAAATTCTAAAGCGCCCCCGCCGCCAACTGCCGCTGGTCCGCTAGGAATCGTAGATAGGTGGCCCGGTCCCTCCCGCTGTGCGTTGTCAACCCTGGTCTCGCCAACCGCGCAAGCAGGGTGTCTCGTGGAGCCGGGATATCGCACCCTGACTCTACCAACGAGGCAATTGCACCCAAGGGGGGGACCCCGACAGAAGGGGTGGTCTGATACGGGGGGAGCGGCCATCACCCCTGGTGACATAGGCTCCCCCGCTGAGCATCTTCCCGGCTTAGCTTGCTGAGGACAGCCTGCTCTGCAGCTGGACATGCATGGTGTGTGGTCCCCACGCTGCCCGATAGGGTGAGTCCCTACACACCGTAGCCCTGTAGTGATATTACTACTACCCAAATTACGTGTGCTTGACTGACCACAGCGGGATCGGAAGTCCAGATGGGGGAGGCACTAATGTAATACCCGGCCTGGCGAGGGCGGGGCTGGGGTAACCCACGCTGCGACCTCCTGGGCCTAGGATTCCCCCTCTGACAACATTATTTAGATACAGGGAACCCTGCTCCGTCGACAGATACAACACCAGGCTCACCAAACACAGACGCAGGACGTGTGGCGTGGGAGCCTCCTAACAGCACAGCATTCTCATAGACAGACCCAGGCCTAGCTAGTAACTGGGTGTCAGCCCCTGTCTCCATGAGAAGCGATATGTGGGGCCGCTTGCACTTCACTGGAAGAACGCGGCCCGCAGCCAAAGGGGACAAATCAGAGCCTTGAGTCCCATAGTGTAGCGGGGGGAGTAACCGGAGAGCGTGCTAGACATAGCTAGATGGCAATGGTTTTTCAAGGTGTGCCCATCTAATATAGCCAATCCCTCTGCCGCTGAGGCTGTCGGCCTTGTGACCACCTGTTCTCTTTGTGTCCAGGTCATCTCAGGCGGGGGACACATGGCCGCTGGCCGGGGGCCTCGCCGCAGCCGCTGGCGAGGCCGTGCTCTCACCTCTGGCTGCGTGGTGTGGGGCGGCGTGGAGCCCAGGTCAAATACCGCCGCACCTCCGTGGACAGACCAAGGTCCACCCGTGGAGAGGGGAGCCCTGAGGAGGAGACCCCTCCCCTCCTCAAGGGGAGATTGCTCCAACCAAAGATGCCTGTGAACAACCGTTGACAGCATCCTATCCCTCCCTGCGGTTATAGTTCGCGGCTGGGTCAAAAGCTGAATAACCTCAAAACCTTGCGCGATGGTTTTGACGTCGGCTGGCCCTAAGGCCCCACCACCCAACACCAATTTTGACAGAAAAGCAGCCAATTGAGCAATGTTGTTAGTTGCTGCTAAATGATGTACTGCGGTGGTATAAGCTTCATCAGCCCACTCAGCCACCTGCTGGGCCGACTTGCCTCGTGGTGTCGGCCGGGCGGGATACCGTTCCACCATGTCAGGGCAAAGGACCGATGCCACCTGCTTCACTAAGCACGGAAAACCAGTGATGGCTGCTGACCAAAGTCTATTACTAGTGAAGCACTGCTCCACTTGTAGTCATTCAATAACCTCCACTGCGGCACACCTGTGCACCCGTGTAAGGGATAAATTAATGAATGAAAACATATTGCAGAATGGGCTAGCCCAATACACAATTGTTAAGGGGATGCAGACCAGAGAAAACGTTTGTCCTGTCTACATCAGGGTCCCCCATTTTCAATTCATAGATTCACAAATGCACACCTGTCCTGAGCCCTGTCGTCAGCCCATCCACCCATGTAAAGGGTAAATAAGCCTCAGCTAAACCCCCAACATTAGACACCGATTGACCGTCAGCAATGAAATGGTTAAGAGGAAGGAAGAGTGAAGACAGCCCCGGCGGGGTACATGGGAACGGCGCCCCAAACATTGTAGCATTAGCATCAGCTGCGCGCTAGGATACTTGGAAAAACATTCAACAATCAAATCAAATCAAATCAAATCAAATTTATTTGTAAAATTATTTTCTGGCTTCCTATGGAACAACAGAAAACCTAGAATCAGCCATAAAAAACTTATAAAACCAAGAAATAGTGGAGGAATAGGACTACCAGATATCCACCAATATTACATAGCATATAACTCAAGATACCCCTTGCAGTGGGCTTACAATAGTGTGAGACAGATTGGCAGCTGGGAATGGCTTGAAGAACAAATTATAGAAGAACATAACAAAGATCTATCTCTTTCAATGTTGTGGTATAACCCAAAAATCACTCCCAGACTGGACAATCCGCTTTTAGAATTTTCATGTGAAATAGTGAAAATCTTACATAAACGCCTGACCTTTAGTGGATATTCCTTACCATCATGTCCATTATGGAAAAACCCTTTGCTCTCTGCAGGAGGTAAAATCCTTAAAAATAATGTATGGCACCAACATAATATAACACAGGTGGGCCAAGTGATCGAAAGGGGAAATATGATACCTTTTAATGAACTTAAAACACAGTTTGGGCTGAAAGACACAGAATTTGTATCTTATTTACAAATACAATCAGTTATTAAATCATTGTTGTCTAAAGGCATAGCTATAGGAACAAACAGAGTCTTGGAAGAGACATTAAGGGGAATTACAGGCAGGAAAGGCATTGTTTCTGCAATGTATAAACTATCATGTTCAACCACCCCTGATACCAATACCCAAACTAAAGTCCAATGGGAGCGAGACATGGGTATACCCATATCTGAAACACAATGGGAAGCAGCACTTAGGAATAGTACAAAAATATCAAAATGTGTTAGATATAAAATTATACAATTAAAGATACTACACAGGGCCTATATAACACCCTGTACATTGAATAAAATGAATCACACCCTACCCAAATTGTGCTGGCATGGGTGTGGAGTAGAGGGTACGCTCATGCACTTGCTGTGGCACTGCCCGCTTGTTAGGAAATTTTGGTTGGACATTGCTGAGGACCTGTCAGTTACTCTCCAAATTGACATTAATCCTTGCCCTATAATGTGTATATTGGGTGTAAAAATGGACACTGCTCAAGCAAAGATAGTAAATAATACTGTAGCACTGGCTTTTCTAGCATGCAAACGGATTATTTTAATGAACTGGAAAGAACGCAAACCGAACTGCTTCAGTATGGAGAACTGGCGCAAGGACTTCATGGACTTGCTATCGATGGAACAGGCTGCTCTGTCTCTTTAAGAGAGTGATAGGCCCGATGGCCTTCAAGGTCCCCTGAACTTTATTAGATCACTATCTGGAATAAGTTTGTCTACTGAACCTTTGTAATGCTCTGCAACCCCCCCCCCCCCCCCTCGCCCCTTGTTGTTATTGTTATTATTATAATTTCTTGTCTTGTTTTGTCATGTATGTATTGTCTTGTTTGAGAAAAATAAAAAACTTTAAATATCAAAAAAAAAATTATTTGTAAGGCCCGACAACACACGTTAATGTCCCCATGGGCCGGACACGTCTTCTTTAAACAAGTCAAGAAGAAATAAAACAATAAGTCAAGAACAAAACAAGAACACCATAAGGTCCAACACATTTAAAATAAAAGCTAAATAAATAAATTAATGCAAACACTCCCAGACATACCCCACGCGAAGGTAAGGAAAAACTCACTAAAACCTAACAATAGGGGGAAAAAATGCACCACAGGCAGTGTGGAGGCGAGAAACCTTAGAAGGGCCATTCAAGGGGGGATCTCCCTTCTTAGATGTCGGTGATAGTAGTGTTGCAGACTGACAGTTGGTAAGCATGCACCACTCATGTGTGTAGTGAAACACAGATGAGTGCATGCAATAGCAACTGAACATTTTGAAAAATTAAAGATAGAGCTGATAGCGATGGCAACTGAACATTTTGAAAGATTAAAGATAGAGCTGATAGCGAATCTATTTGAGGCACAGGGGCGGCGCAAAGAGGGTCGCGTCCTCCCCGTCTTAATCACAGGACGTTCAACACTCCGGTCATTGCTCCGAGACAGCCGGAGACAGGGAGATAGGGGGCGGCGCAGAGAGGGTCGCAACCTCCCCGACATCATCGCGGGACGTCCAGCACTCTGGTCATCACTACGAGACAGCCGGAGACAGGGAGACAGGAGGGCACGCAGAGAGGGTTGCATCCTCCCGGTCTTCATCACGGGACGTTCGACACTCCGGGACAGCAACTCACAGGGAGACAGGGAGACGGGACAGGCGTTAGACAGCTTGCGTGATTGTAGTGAGCGGACATAGCAATAGATACAAGTGGTAAGCATATATGTGAATAGAATAGATAAATGAAGTAAGCATATGAGTCATGATGACCACGTTTATCCAAACAGCCCCCCGCGCCAACACATCGCCCGGTCGTCTCACGAGACAATGAGCAGTATCTAATATGCCAGTACCAACGACTGCCAAGTGCCGCGCTCAGCCCATCGGTCCGCTGTCAAGCGACGAGGAAAACACAGGACAGGACCGCCGTTCTGTCTGGACGTGCCGAGAAGGTTCCGGGGGCTGGCGTACTTCTCGCGAAAGCCCAACATTGCGTAATTTCTCCCTACGCTTCAAAACAAAGTTCCACCTGGTTGAAGTGCATATGAGCTGCTTCCACGGATGGAAAAGAATGAGGAAGGGTGTAAGCGTGACCACTTCCTGCCTATTGTAGAGGCACGCACGGGAGTGGCGTGGTCACGTGCAGGTGGGTGCATGTGTTTAGTTTCCACGGGCACAGTAGGTGCTGGAGATTATGATATCTCAGTAGGCAGAGCGAGACGCGATTGCCAGTATGAGATATAACAAACCTTAACCATAACCACAACATGTGTGTGTGTGTGGGTTACGGTAGAGGTGAACATGCTTGCCTACTACCACAGTGACTGCTGGTTCGCTGTCCTGCAGCGAACCGGAACCCATATTCCACACATGGGTGTGATATCGGGTTGGACAGATGGAACCACAAACATAACTAACCCCAACAAAACACAACCCCAACAATGTGAGGTTTAGGATCAGTTCCAACGATGTCTGTTGGTGGAACAGCAGCTAGCCAAGGATACTGCTTACTGATCACACAACTAGAGCCTGATGGATGGATGCTGGACGATGTTCTGAACAGTACAACACTGTACTTAGCAGATTAAATATTGACTCTGATATACAGTATGGCATCTGTCAGGCCGCCCGTGGTGGAAGAAGAGTAGTGCTTTGCATGGCGTCACAAGTATTCAGTTTGTGTCATGGTTTTTACTTGGTTGGGTGGTCCTGTGATGGACAGCTGTGTTGTTTGACATGTTTACTCACAAGGTCAAAAAAATCATGTCACATCACTCCCATTTTGGTATCCCTGCACTGGCTCCCGGTACACTATAGAATTCACTTCAAAGTCCTCACTTTCACTTTCAGAGCACTTCACGGTCAGGCCCCCATCTACATCACGGAACTCATCCATCCCTACACCAACACCCGCTCACTCAGATCTGCCGATCAGCACCTCCTAGTGATCCCCAGGACCAGGCTAAAAACAAGGGGTGATCGAGCCTTCGAGGTGACAGCACCAAGGCTCTGGAACGCTCTCCCCCTGGACCTGCGAACTGCCCCCTCTGAGAACTCTTTTAAAAAACAACTAAAAACACATTTGTTCAGGCAGGCTTTTGATCACACATAGGCGCCTTTTTCTTGTCCTCACTGTTCTATAGTGTTGTTTTAATTAGTGACTCATGATTTTATCCAAATTCTTTTATTCTACTTTTTCTATCTGGTTTCACTGTTTTAACTGCTGTTTGTCTGTTGTCATTTATTTCTGATTTTGTTTTTATTGTGTTTTTATATTAAGCTGTAGTGTAAAGCACCCTGTGCATTCGTGCTGTGAAGGGTGCTATATAAATAAAGGTCATTCATTCATTATGTTCTTTATATAAACTCTTGAGGTGTCCTGTTCTTTGGACTTGTTTATTTCCTTATCAACTCTTATTTTGAGGCAGTCCACCTGTAAAGGTTGTTTTTAATTGTTAGTTTTCCCCCATCTCCTTATTGTCCGCATATGCAGTTTTGTGGTTATTCTTTATGATAACTTTATATAATACTATAGTCTCCATTATCTGTTAGTGACAAAAACACCCTCACAGTTTGTGCAACAATAATAATAATAATAATAATAAACGTTGTTTATAAAGCACTTTTCATGCAATAGAAAGCAGCCCAGAGTGCTTTGACAAGAACACAAAATTAAATGAATAATAAAATGCATGACTCAGTAGACAAATTGCATATCAACAAGCAATAACATAAATAGAAAGTAGAGACATGTTTTATAAAATGTTTTATAAAAAACAAAAGGAGTACTAAATACAGAAGTCTGAGTTTGGGGGCAGAGTCACATTTACATTTGAATCACATGAGTTTGTTCAGAGTTTCTGTTGACGCCCATAAAAAGCACATGGCTTTTGTGTTGACATTGTGACTATGCTCAGGGCTATTCAACAAAATCAACTATCAGTTGAAGATATGGCTGTTATACCATCTTCTGTGTGTAAGGGACATCCCATAGCTGGATAGGTTGCACCGCCAACCCGCGCACATTATATAATAATAATAATAATAATAATAATAATAGGCTACATATTTTATGTGTACACAAGTTAACATAAGTTCCAATGCTTGTTGAACAAGCGCCTCTCTCTATTCTCCATTACGTGTTTGTCTCATGGCCCGATCTGCAGAGCACACTGGACTATTGAGAAACGGTATTTCAATATTCACTCAGCCTGTGGGCGACGGAGAGATACACTTTACATTTTGACGAAGTGGGGAAAATCTCCAAATTCAGATTCAGATATAAAAGCAAGTCTTGTTTTGCAAAACATGTCTAGTCTCGTGTGGGCGCGACACTCACCTTTAGATGGTTAATGTCTAATTAAAATAATATGCAACGTGAGCAAATGCTAAAGCTACCAACCCGGCCGCAGGAATATTGCTTAGTCTCATTTGTCTCTCATTTGTCGCATTGAATAGAACAAAGGCTGACCACATGATATCATACTAATAATAATAATAATAGGCTACATGTTTAACCCTTGTGTCTGATAAGAACAAAATTGTCCTTTGAGATTCTTATTTTTTTGATAACTTTGCAGTGGTTATGTTTGTAGCCAAGATATATGGCAAAGTTGTGTATACTTTGAATTATCTTGGATTCTTTTAACTTTTTCTTTTTAACACCACTTTCATTCAGCCTGTAGAATTTAAAGTTACACTCTTACCATTAACACATTGTCTGCCACGCAGTTTGCCCATCTTATACCACTCTCTGCCAGTGCTGTAACCCTATGGAGTCGCTCACCTTCTTTGCAGGGCTATAACTTTTTCATTATTATAGCTATATCGACATTACTATGGCCCATTCAACATCGGGTATCTATCGTTCCGGATGTGGGAACGTTATATTTTTCCATTCATACAATGTCGTGTTAGTACCGTCGTGAATATAAGTATGTTTTTAGAGTGTAGAGCAGTGATTCCTAGAACGCGAGTTATAGGCCCCGACCGCATATTATACATAATCGATTGGCGTTTCGTTCCTATACACGCTATATTAAAAAATTCAAATGCATATGATCGCTATACATTATGCTCCATCATGCATGAAGGAAGGGGGGGGGGGGGGGGGTCGTTTATGATTCCTTGATTGTCAGTAACGGCTTTCTTTAGTACGACATCATACGTTGATCAGATGGATTGCAATGAAATAAATGCACAATCGGCTGGAATTAACGTTAGATTCCTCTTACCTGTGGCCGATGAGTCTGGAGAAAAATTATTCCAATTTTTTTATTTCGATCTGCTAGATCCATTTTCCGTTTGTATGACGCAATAAACGCCGAAAGCATGATTCTTGCGTCTCAAAAGCGATCCAATGCCAGTCGAGTGTTTGTCTGGATCCACGTAACAAGATAGCTCTGCCGGAACATTTTCCCTGATGCACAGAGCGCCACATCCGGTTTAGAGTGGAGTGCAACTCGCCCGAAATCCACCAGGTGGCGGTATTGAGGCGTTGCAATATCAGACAGAGTCCAGCTGGCTCCCGGAGCCTTGCTGGATGAATTATGAATGCCAATAGCGAATAAAGGAAATAATGATCATAAAAATGAGTAAACTCATTGTTGCCGTTATTAGATTGGCGGGCAATAACGAGTATACTCGTTTTTGGCGCAGAACCATTTAAGGGACACAATTGTCCTCTTCAAACAGGCCATACAAATATATGTTGAAAATTTTACACTTTCATACATCTTTTATTCAACTTCAGCCCTAATCATAACCACCAAATATTAAATACATTTTAGAATTATAACCCTTTAAATGCCAGTGTTTGTGATGTCATGACACATCATTTGAAAGCTTACATTATGTACTTTCATAATCTTTTTTGTTTTATCTACTTTTTCTCCTCCTTTTTCTGTATTTTTCTCCCATCCCAATTTTTTTGTCGTTATGCCAATTCCCCCCTCCCCTTCCTGGTCGTTGCGCACATTTGCCCCCCACTTGCCGGTCTAGGGAGCCCTGACGACTATCCCATGCTTCCTCCGATACATGCGGAGTCAGCCTGCCCCTTCTTTTTCCACCTGACAGCGAGGACTCTCACTGGGGAAGTGTAACGCGTGGGAGGTTCACACTACCTCCCCCAGTTCCCTCCCTTGCTGTGCAGGCGCCCTGACCGACCTGTTTACAACGACAGGATACACCCCACCGGCTTCCCACCCGCTGACACTGCCAATTGTATCAGTATCGACGACCGACCAAGCCGGAGGTACCGCTTACAGCCGGATTCGATACCAGTGTCTCTTGCGGTGGTAGGCAGACGCTTAGTCCGCTGTGCTAACCGGCCGCCCATACTTTCATAATCTGTAACAATTTAAAAGATTACAGAGAGAGACATGGGCCACAAATTGCTGGACACAGTCACATAGACAATCTTCCCATAAACTGCGGCAAAAAATGGCTTCTTGTACAGGAAC
This sequence comes from Notolepis coatsorum, assembly GCF_963971535.1. Lineage (NCBI taxonomy): Eukaryota > Metazoa > Chordata > Actinopteri > Aulopiformes > Paralepididae > Notolepis > Notolepis coatsorum. The sequence goes on from NC_140166.1 coordinate 115,150,393, forward strand.
AGACCCAGCTTCCCAATGATTAGCAGAAAGAGGGTCATTGAAGTAATTCTTCTATCTGTCTTGGATTATGGAGATGTGATTTATAGACATGATACTGTTTCCGTTCTTAAGCCCTTGCAGTATATACTGTGTATTGAGATCTTCCCCCTCATATCACCTCATTATTGGACTGGTCCTCTGGACCTCATCAGACTTGCTCTAATGATTGGCTTACACTTCAAACCCCCAGCCACTGAACTTGGGAAATCTGCTTTATCTTCTGTGCCCCAGACACGTGGAACATTGTGCAATGGACCTTAAAACTCAATACCTTAGTATCCATGATTAGACAGTTTAAATATTTAATCCAAGTCTGCAGTTGTTTTTAATTGTTTTATTGATTGACTTGTTTGTTAAATAAAGGTTGAATGAGTGAATGGTCTTAGTTTAATTTTGGAGGTAAAGGGAGGTAATAAGCTAATTAAATGTTATATGTTGCTGAACACAGTGAAACAGTCCATAAGGCTGACCGGGTTAGGGTTACAGGTTCCTTTAATACTGGGATGTTGCTTAAATGCAGAGTAAGAAGAAGAACTGAAAGTGTTTTATTTAGGATTCATTAGAGGTGCACTATGTAGTATCGGTTGTCCTTTATTATTTCGAATGAGTAGCTAATGTACATGCAGCTATGAGTTTTTATAATCCAAATAAGAAAATACCAAAAAACATCATAGGGTATTCTGTGTGGTTTCTATTGGTCAACAACAACCATAATAAACAACATAGCAATGTGTATTTAAGTGGTTATGAAACGTTTCTTCATAAAACAATGTTTAAGTAACAGATAAGGCCCAGGGCCAGCTGGTGTACTGCTGGTGAATTCCTGCTGCCTCGGGCAAACTAGAGGTTCAGAGTCCTGGTGATGGTCAGAGCCCAGGGCAGTTAGCCCAGATGGGCTGTTTTTGTTTTTGTTTACCCTGCGCTATGGCTCACCTTCAGCCTCACACTGTAGGCCCCAGAGAGACTCACTGAGCTAGTTTGGTTGCTGACACATGCAGAGCATGTTTGTGTGTGTGTGTGTGTGTGTGTGTGTGTGTGTGTGTGTGTGTGTGTGTGTGTGTGTGTGTGTGTGTGTGTGTGTGTGTGTGTGTGGATCTACGCAGAAGGAAGATCCCCCTGGCCACCGCAGACCAGAATAACTTCCTCGGCTTCAGGAAGAAAGACTCTGGGAAACTGGACTCTCGGGCCAAGGGCTTCGGGGTCTGGTCTGACTGGCCAGATCTCAATGACCTCTGTAACCAGACTGGAGTTCAGCTGAAATGGACAATACCCACCAACACACAGAATGAAGTCCCTGTCTCTGATGAACTTATCACAGACCCCTGTGTGGTTGTGAAGGCCAACATCACAACACCGCAGGAAGAGACTGTCGAACTGCACAGAGACTCTGCAAGGAGGGTTCTGCTTAGCATGAAGCAGTCTGAGATCAGGCAGCACTGGTGTGGACTCAGACTACAGGGCAAACTAGCTTGTTTGGAGTTTGCTGACCACTCAGTCTCACACTCAGTGTATAAGAACGCCGCTGTTGGTGAGGATGTTTTAAAATTTACCATCAAAGCAAGACTGCAGGTATTACCCACCCAATACAATCTGTCCACTTGGTATCCTCAAACTCACAGTCCATTCTGTTTAAACCATCAGGATTCACAACACCTAGAATCCATTGCACACATAACAAACGGATGTAATGCATACAAACACCTGTACATCGCTCGTCATGACCGTATTGTGGACATTGTGTCTGATGCGGTACGGAACATATCACCATCTAGTGCAACAATGTACAAACATGCCAGAGTGAAACCAGAGTGGTTTGGCCTTACCAACGATGTTTTTGCTAACATACCCAATACACCGGACGTTGTTTTTGTTGACACCAGCCACGGAGAGGTGCTGGTCATAGAAGTAGGCTGTACCTTTGACCTGTACATGGACCAGGCCTTCCGGGACAAGTATATCAAATACCAACCACTGCTCAGTGTGATGACTGACCTTGGGTATAGGTGTAGATATGGTGTACTTGTGTTCGGAAGTCTTGGCCATGTACACAAATCCACCATGACTGGTCTGAGAATTGCTGCAATGTCTAAAAGAAAAGCCAAACAAATTGCCAAATATTGCTCTGTCTCAGCTATTATTGGCAGCTTAGCCACGTGGAGAAGGAGGTGCTATGTGTACCCTTAAGTGTTCAGTGCTGCTTGGCCCCGATACATTTGATTCCCTGTTTATGTAATATAATTTGTGGAACCAAATAAAGTATTAAAATGTGTGTGTGTGTGTGTGTGTGTGTGTGTGTGTGTTTGTGTGTGTGTGTGTGTGTGTATGAGAGAGAGAGAGAGAGAGAGAGAGAGAGAGAGAGAGAGAGAGAGAGAGAGAGAGAGAGAGAGAGAGAGAGAGAGAGAGAGAGAGAGAGAGAGAGAGAGAGAGAGAGAGAGAGAGAGTATGAAAGAGAGTAATTTTATATGCATGTGTATTTCTGTGTTTGTGTGTGTTTGTGTGTGTTTGTGTGTGAGAGTGAGTGAGTGAGTGAGTGAGTGAGTCAGTCAATCAGTCAGTCAGTCAGTCACTCAGTCAGTCAGTCAGTCAGTCAGTCAGTCAGTCAGTCAGTCAGTCAGTCAGTCAGTCAGTCAGTCAGTCAGTGAGTGAGTGAGTGAGTGAGTGAGTGAGTGAGTGAGTGAGTGAGTGAGTGAGTGAGTGAGTGAGTGAGTGAGTGAGTGAGTGAGTGAGTGAGTGAGTGAGTGAGTGACTGACTGACTGACTGACTGACTGACTGACTGACTGACTGACTGACTGACTGACTGACTGACTGACTGACTGACTGACTGACTGACTGACTGACTGACTGACTGAGTCAGTGAGTGAGTGAGTCAGTGAGTGAGTGAGTGAGAATGAAAGATCCAAATCAGAATCATCTAGGGCTGACCTTCAAAGCTTTCTTTGGCCTTCAAAGCTTCGGGGCCGAGATTCGATTTTAATTCGAAGCTTCGAGATAAAAAAAAAAAAAAAAAATAATAATAATAATAATAATAATAATAATAATAATAATAATAATAATAATAATAATAATAATAATAATAATAAATAATAATAATAATAATAATAATAATAATAATAATAATAATAATAATAATAATAATAATAATAATAATAATAATAATAATAATAATAATAATAATAATAATAATAATAATAATAATAGAGACAAAGGCAGAATTCGACTTAATTAAGCACGTTTTATTAAGACATGTTTGTATATGGGTCGGGACACTGCTGCTGACTGGGTGTCTTTACTGTCTTATCAAACACAGGTAAAACAAAAAAATACTATAGAGAATTGTCAGTGCTGTAAAGTTTAAACCTTTTTAAATATTAGACAAACGAAACACTTTGCTTTCATGAAATATTGTAAGCCGTCATTTGAGGCTTTATAAAAGCAGCAAGTTGTATTCAACACAGAGAGGAGTTATTAAGGAATCTTCATGTGCTTGTTGTAGTTAACGTTAGGTTATGACTATAACCAAGTTCTGTCAATTAGGGGTGACGCTTGGCATCACTACTGCACTCCCTCGCGTACGCGCACGCGCACTGAATAAATTCCACAAATGTACCTTTAATACCAGTATTAGTCTGACCACACCCCTCATCAGCTTACCTTCATAAGCAGGTGTGTGGTCACCTGCTCTCCTCCTTCCCAAGCTTTCACCACAAGGTGAGGTCAAGGGCTGCAGCGGCCGTCTGATGCCAAGCGTCACCCCTAATTGACAGAACTGTTTCATTAGGGGCTCTGCTTGGCATCACTACTGCACAAGGGGAGGCCAAGCGGAGCCGCTGGCTGACAAATACACCCCGCTGACAGCCCCCCAAAACCATCAGAACAAGGAGGGCCGAGCCCCCCCGACCCCCCCTAATGGAGGGTATCCCCCCTATTAGGGGCTTCACGGGAAGGCGACGGACCCGACCGTGCGAAGAGGCACTCAAGCAACTCAACGCACAGGGTGAGCAGACCGTGGCTTGACCCCACGACTACACACACGCACAACCCGCATGCCACCCGGGAACGAACGGAGGAACAACCTCGTTACTGCCCCCAGAATCACGGGGTCAAGGGCAAACCCAACCCCGTGGCAAGGCCGTAGCAGCGGAGCGCGAAGGAAGACCCAGACCCACCAAAAGGACTGGACACCCTGGAATGGGGGCCCGGAGAAGTCCATGATGCCAGCATCAAGACCCCACCAGGTGGGCACGTAGTGCCCCGCCCCCCACATCGCCAGCGTATTCGGACAAAGGCCCCTCAGTTACTGCACCTGGTATTCCCAGGCGGTATCCCAACCAAGTACTAACCAGGCCAGAACCTGCTTAGCGTCCGAGATCGGACGAGATCGGGCGTGTTCAGGTCGGTACGGCCGTAAGCCGAGCGGGCCCTGTCCCCCCAATAGTACACCGCCTGGCACACTGACCCTGCAGAACAGGCAGTCAGCATGGCCGTAAGCACACAAAAAAGGTTAACCAACGGAAGCAGGCAGCGCACCGGGGAAAAACCAGGCAACAGGCTGTTAACCCTAGCCTGGAGACTGCGGACGAGACAGGCGCCAGAGGGGACAGCTGAACACAGCTGCCCCGGCGGAAGGGGCGCATGCTGGCGTCGTTGCATGACCAAGCCTCCATTTAAAAACCCCCACCCAGAGGGGTTGAGGCAGAGAAGGCTGACACGATTGGCAGACGTCATGAACGTGCAGGGGCACCCTCAACCGGGTAACCCGGGAGTTGACACTGCTCCAACACACCAGGGAATCAACCACCTTGGTGTTACCCAAAGCGGTGGTTGTTCCTATAACCCCTCAAGAAAAAACTCCAAAACACACCTGCGGGTATACACCGGCTATACCGCAGTACAAGTGTCTCAGTTTCCAAAAAAGGGTTAACCCAGGCCTACGGGTCGACGAACATTACCTCGGACCGGGCCTGGCGATACGGGAAGCACAGGGTCACCAGAGGAGGTCAAAGACCACCCCCAACAGGCCCCTCTTCGCCATGCGTGAGAGAGGAGCGAAAAATTATGGAGAACCAGCCCCTAAGCACACCGTACTTGGTATTCCCAGGCGGTCTCCCAACCAAGTACTAACCAGGACCAACCTGTCTAGCGGCCGAGATCTGACGAGATCGAGCGTGTACAGGTTGGCATGGCCGTAAGCCATTACGACAGTGCTGAGTAAAAACGTACCCAACCAGGGTCTCCATAGCGCTTAACCCTGTGACACCCCCTGAAAAAAGCCCAAGTCCCTCAGGGTACCAGAACAGCAGATCTGCATCCCCGGCGGACAACGGGTTCAACTGATCCGGTCCAGCGTGACCAGAACCAGTCCCGTGCCCTAACCACGCCGACATGCCAACTCCAGGAGAAAGGGCAGATATGCGTGTCGATCTTAACATGAAAAAGAAGGCGCCACCCAGACGTTCGGCCGAACCGCGCCTGGTGGCCCACCCCAAGGGCGTGAGACCCCTCTACATATGTTCAGATCCATTCCGTCATCATCCCCCAGACATGAACGAGAATCCGTCGAAAAACCAACCCAGGTCGTGGGATTTGGTCGTCGGAAGAGGAAAAACCCCCATCTCAGTTGCTTTATAAAAACGCTGTTTCAACCACAAGCAACCAAGGCGTGCCAGTCAGTCGCCTGTTTACAGCGAGCTAGCACTATACGTGCGTCGGGACACACCCCCATCAATGAACAGGCTATTTAGACCTGTCATTGAATCCCCTAGGCGCCCAGGAGAACGACAAGAGGGGTGTGACACTCCCTAACTCCAAAAACGTTTTGAATAGAAAAGAAGGAAGCATCAACAGTATGTATCCCAGTCTACACAGCCAGAGGTAAAATTTTTTCACATTTTTACATCCCACCACCCTCCCATAGGAAGGAGACAGGGATCCCCAGAGAGACTTCCCACGCGAGCTGTACAGATTGAAAAGAATATATTGCACCTTGAGCCATGTAAAAAATCGGTTTTAGGGCTCTCCGGGGAAGAGGCACTGAACCCATACACACTCAATAATCGAATTGAATCGAATACATATACAATAGAATAGGACCCTTCTAGAGGGTCCACTCACTTTGACAATCTGAGGAGGAAGGCTCTGTACTCAGATGGAGGCTCCCTCACATAGAAGAAGGAGTCTGAACTCACAGAAGGCCCGAATAGGCGCTTGGTGAGGAGGAGCCCTGACCACCCCCCTGAAACAGATCCATCACATGGACCTGAACAGCACACGGAAGTCCTACCAACAGAGACGCGCACGGTGACGTACTCTATGGCGGGGGAATTCCTGCGGTGCACACGCCCAATATACCAGGCCGTGGGACCAGGAAACTCCCCCCCCCCCCCCGAACCGCCACGTGACGGGAACCTTGAAGGACAGGGGGTGTACCCCTGACCGACAGAAACAAGGGGGAGAGGAAAGGTTACCAGTTCACCCCTTTACGACCCCACACCCATGATATGATGTAATGACAAAAAGAGAATATGACACAGTCATAGTCAGCTCTATGAAGCGTTTGACAGCTCCACACAGCGCATGAGCTAACCTGCTATCTGATTTTTACTAAGGAAAAACACAGAATAGAGAGGGCTCTAAGAGCCCCGGTCCAACATACACATGTGCTTCTGTGGCCAGTCCAACCCAGTTGTAGGTCACATGACACACACAACCCATCATCACCTAAAAAAAATGGCAAAAAACACTCAACAGAGGAACGCCGTTTTTCACAATGAGAGAATACATCATTCTCGATTAGTATCGGCCACAGGCCTTGCTAAGCACACACGACAGCGACCAAACCATTTTTTCTTTTAGGAAAATAAAGTTTCTCCAGCAGATTTAGCACAACCTCAGCAATCAAGCTAAGAGTTACATCGCATCCCTACCACACAAAAGACACAAATAGTGCACAAACATGTCTGATAGGAGGATGAAAAAGTCCCCAGGAAACCGGGGGGAAACACAATCCTCTTATTTTACCCTCAATACGGCCAGTTAAAAACAGGAAAACCTGTTAATATGTGAACACACTGTTCATTGTCATCACAGGCTGAGAAAAGAACATTCTTTTACTCACTTGTCACCAAGCATAGCTTCATAGGTTAGTTACCTTAGTCGTGAGTACACGGTACATATAAAACACCATGATGTTTCTCACACAACAACCAGATCATTACATCCCGATTTGCACGGAGAAGCTAACTGCCAGTGACAAAAACAGCTCACACATAACCCGCGCCGTATCCCAAATGCATTGCAGCAACACACGTTTTGGGAAAAACATCATTATTCACAATACATTTAGAAAAGTAAAACCAGAAAACGTGTTATAAGGTCTGGTCAAACCTGTTCCTACCCGGAACGTAGATCAGCGAAGTGCAGTCACAGACACCGTAGGAACACAGCCGCTCCTGTGTTGTTCGAACTGGGCAGCGTCGCCGCTCCAACCCGCACTACAGTCCTTTGTTGATGCAACCTTGCCGTCCTGGCTCAGGGCAGGGTCGACGAAACATCCCCTGTCAAGGATGACGTCGTAGTCAAGAGTGTAAAACATGTTAAAATCAAAGCACGTTCAACAGAATAGCATCAAGCTAACGGCCGCTCCAACCGTTCGGGTGCTACTGCTTCTGCTCGCGAGACGCCGAGCTAACGACGCACGCGATCAGAAGCGAGCTCACGGCGGCGCGCGAGAAGCTAAGCTACCCCGCGCCAGGCCATGGCCTATAGCAGCAAGCTAACGTTACCTAGCGATCACGACATGCTAGCACCGCAGCTAACAGCTGACTGGCTAACAGTAGGCCCAACCTGAGCAGGCCATGCAGCGATCCCAGCAGGCTAACGCAGCAGTTAACAGCTGACTGGCTAACCGTAAGCTAAGCAGCTATCAACTGAACCTGTAAACAATGACATAACACTCACCCAGACAGGCCGCCGTTCTGAACCTCTCCTCACTTTTTAAGAGAAAAGAGAAAACAAGATGTCAACACCGCTTCACAACGGTGATTTTACCAACACCCGACGGAATCAGCACAATACCAACTGGCCTGTGTAGCTGACTTTGAACATGGATCTGCCGCTATCGCACATCCATGCACATATCCCCTCGTGAAGGAATACTCTCATTTGGATATGAAAGATGGGGCCTTAACACGGTGACAGAGAGAATCCACTCGTCCAAAACACACAGGGATCACCAGTGTTAATGGTCGCGGCCCACTAGTTAAAACTATAATGGTCTTCAGACCAAGGCCTTCTGTCGCCTAGGTGGCTGAACAAAGGACCCTAGCCTGGGGCCGGTTTCCATAAACATTGTCAAGTAGCCCCCATAGCACTAACAGACAAGTGGAGCCTGCCAGCAAAAACACTACTCACCCAACCTGGAACGCACCGCTTCTCACAACAGCGGCATGTCCGACAGTTCAGCTGTGGCCTGACCAGTTTCACCCCAACAAACACAGCAAGGAACTGCAGTTGAGAAGCATGCAGCGGCGTGCTCCCAATACGAAAACCGGTGGAGGATTTTTAGAATGATCAACATCTTCCAGACACTCCAGTACGAAGACAATATCGCCGTATTTTCTCGAAAATAGTGAGAGAGAAAATAAAGATATGATGTCAACGTATCTCCTTCCTTGTAAACAAATTTTTCTCCACGTCAACTAACAACACGTCAAGTGGGGTACTACCGAGGCACTTCCTTGTGGTGAAAGCGAGAAGGAGGAGAGCAGGTGACCACACACCTGCTTATGAAGGTAAGCTGATGAGGTGTGTGGTCAGACTAATACTGGTATTAAAGGTACATTTGTGGAATTTATTCAGTGCGCGTGCGCGTACGCGAGGGAGTGCAGTAGTGATGTCAAGCAGAGCCCCTAATGAAACAGAACAAAGAGAGGCAGAGTTAATGAGGCGTATGACGTCCGTTGCATTGGAGGTGCAATTTTTATTTTATTTTTTATTGTATTATTATTATTATTATTATTATTATTATTATTATTATTATTATTATTATTATTATTATTATTATTATTATTATTATTATTATTATTATTATTATTATTATTATTATTATTATTATTATTATTATTATTATTATTTTCTTTTTTATATTCACATATTTTTTCCCATTCGAATCCCATGCCCTTCGAACAAAGCTTCAAAGTATTTTAGACAGCCCTAGAATCATCTTTATTTAGTATGTTTAACACATGCAAGGAATTTGACTTCGGTTTAGTGGCTCTCGAAGAAAACGAATACTTTATTGTCAATGTACACAAGGCATATATCTCCTAGTTACACATACACACAGTCCTCATATCCCTCCTAGTTACACATACACACAGTCATCATATTCCTCCTAGTTACACATACACACAGTCCTCATATCCCTCCTAGTTCCACATACTGTACACACAGTTGTGGTAGACATATGTCCCCCCCCCCTTCCAATACATTCTCCCACAGCCTCTCCTTTGTGTAATCTCCTATCCCACCTTTGTGTCTCACCCTTCCTCTCTCCATCCGATCCCCTTCCCCAGTTCCCTAGTTACACGTACATACAGTCCCCACACATGCAGTGGAGCAGTTTTTTTTTTGGGTTTAGCTCAAGGCAACATAGGCAGGATGGTTGGCACCCTTGATGTAATATCAGCCACCCTTCCTTCACCAGCTCACAACTGGAATACACCCTCCTGTCAGTGGTGGGGATTGAACCAGCGATCTTTCAGTTACTGGCTGGCCTCTTTACCTCTAGTGCCTCCTGCCTGCCTGTTCTTGTGTCTGGTGGTTTTGGTGTACAATCCTCTGTAACGCCTACCAGAGGGGAGAAGTTGGAACATATTATGTCCAGGGTGAGATAGAGTCATTTTATTTATTTAACCAGTTGAGTCCCATCGATATTACAAGATCTCCTTTTCAAGGGAGCCCTGGTCAGCGTTGCAGCATTAGTATTGCAAACAACATAAGCTAAACATGCAGTAGCGACTCAGAGAATCATATGCCTAAAAAAGACATATAATTACACATTACAGTTGAATCTGCTTCCTAACCCTTCACTATATTTTTTATGTCCTAATCGGAATCAGCTCACCTAGCTGCAAATCTGTCTGCAAGTGGTTCCAGGCTGCAGGGGCAGAGAACATAAAGGCCTGTTTGCCAAATTCAGCGTGAACCTCAGGGACAGAGAGTAGGAGGGTGTCGTCTGAGTGCAAATCATACTTAGTCAAGTAAAGTGTTCCTTTACTAATCCCCTCTGGGAAATTCAAGTGTCATAGCAGCATGGGTGGGGGTACAGGTAGAATATATAATAATAATAATAATAATAATAATAATAATAATAATAATAATAATAATAATAATAATAATAATAATAATAATAATAATAATAATAATAATAATAATAATAGAACAAAGTGCAAGTATTAATGATAATAGTGATAACAGTAGTAGTAGTGAACAGTAGTGGAAGGATTGAATCAGACACTAGTAATAGTGATGATGGTGTACATGGTCCAAAAACGTACAGTAGTAACACTGCGCAGTGTTTATTATTAACACTTTCAGTGCCAGCAGGGGGCGCACGATTTAGTGCTTGCGTGCCACCACCCACTTCAATGATAGCGCTCTCATATTTGCGAACGCATAAACTACATCTTAAATTATGGCTATGTGTCTAATCTGGCCGTCGCTTATCAATGACTTGTTTGCAGTCAACATTGTCGAAACGGATTGTTTTTTTAATCGGTTCATTTCCGTTTTATACCATTTTGAAAAACGCTTGTTTTTTGAAAGTTTCAGGAAAATATAAAGATTCTGTGATAAACGCCCTTTACTGGAATATTTTTCGGCCTATTTATGAATCGTTTTCAAATAAACGCTAGATTATCGATAGTATATGTGTACTTATGCACGCTATAGAAGCGGGCTGAAAAATCGATTATCTCATTTCCTGATCAGCACACACACACGCACACACACACACACACGCATAGGGCACACGTTGATATCTCTGTGAAAAAAGCTCTGATTATCCTAAGACTGGTCAAATAGATTCCTTACCTCAGATGTTCTCCAAAAAGATTATTCCAATTCCTGATTGCAATTCCAAATATCGATCGCGTTTATTGATCCAACGCTGGGTACTGGAAATATGTATTCCACGCTGTTCTGGGGCTCGGCAATAAATCCGATCATCTCGGGTGACTTGTCTGAGAAGTAAAATGAGGAAGCAGGATTCCCCCCCCCCCCATGTGTTTCATTCAATCCATTCCAAAGGGGTGCAGTACCACAGGGAGAGACGATAGGGGGCGGTATTTTCCCAATGGAGCATGAACAAACGAGTATCTCGTTGTTGGCTTTGAAAGTGTTAAGAGTCAGATAGTCCTAACAGTGTTTATTATTAAGAGTCAGACAGTCCTAACAGTGTGTATTATTAAGAGTCAGATAGTCCTAACAGTGTTTATTATTAAGAGTGAGATAGTCCTAACAGTGTTTATTATTAACTCATTGGACGCCAGAGGTCGCTGTGTACCGTGTGGTAATTAGGCCACCGCTTTAAAGTATATGGATACATGGCGGTGTTTGCAGGGCTCAAACTATATTAAATATTGTAGCTATGGATATAATAATATTGCCCATTTGACATCGAGTATATATCATTCAATTTGTAAAAAAAAAAAAAAAAAATGTCATCCATACATTCCCGTTTTATACCGTGGTGAATATGAGTATAGTTTTAGAGTAATCCTGTCTAATCCCAGAAAACTACTCTATGCAGCGTTTAGTGCATTTCACTCAAAACCGTGCAGTTTCTCGCCTGTATCAACAATCAATCTGAAATCAACGCTGTATTATCGGTATTATGTTTCATCATGAATGCGTGAAAGGGTGGGTAGGGGGAGGGTCGTTTTTCCATGCTTTGACCGCCACCAACGGAATACGTTACACACACACATTACACACATATGGGCGGATCGCTGTGAATGGATTCTTGGATCAACGCAAGATTGATACCATATAGCCCTTACCTTGACTAGGATGTACTGCAAAAAGAATATTCCAATTATCTGATCGCCATTCCAAGCACCGGGAGTGCTTGATTCTCCTCAATCCATGCATTATAAACGCTTGTCCTGCCTGACAAGGAAAACCCGGACCATACTTTTTAGATCGATGCACAGCCAAAGCCAGAGAGTTTCCAAGGAGGTGCAATATTGGCCACCAGGCGGCAGACGGCGGTATTGGACGTTTGCGATCTCAGACCCATTCCCAATGATAACATCAGGCTCCCTCGATGGATTGTGAATGGAAATAGCGAATAAAAGAAATAACGACCAAGTTACACTCTCGCCAAAACCGGAAGTGCCGATCGGTGCGTCACATCTTGTTACAGGACTCCAGACAAACACTATAGTGCATTTGGATCGCTTCCATAACGCAATAATCGATATAATTTCAGCGTTTATTGCGCCATACAAACCGGAAATGGATGTAGGAGATCGGCGTCAAATAATTGGGATCTTTCTCCTCCAATCTCACCGGCGCACGGTAAGAGGACAGCAGTGGAGGTTATTGCATGACAACTAGTGAGGCAGTACTTCACTAGTATTTTACAGACAAAAAAATATATACATATTATTATTAACACATCCACCGTGAAAAACAGCTTACGACGGGTTTCAAGGTCATGCAAATTCCGCCATTCCACGGCGTACAATGTTATTGAGATCATATTTCATTTTTTCGCCATGGTATTCATAATTCCCTCACCCAGCCTCGGCTGAGACAGTGGGTGTTAACAGAATTCGGCTATAGGGCAACAATAATGTGGTCAAGAGGCATGGTTTCTATCTTGAGCCTTAACTGGCATGGTTTATTATTCACATGGCAGAGCAGTAACACTACAGGTCTTCTCTCACTGAGAGACTGGGGGAAAGAGAAAGAAGTGGGAGGAGACACCACTATTTATACTCGCCACCTGGCGGTGTTCCTGAGTGTCTCCGCCTAGAGCGCCCTTTAGTGGAAACAGTTATATATGCAGTTAGACAGTTACTAGTGGAAACAGTTATATATGCAGTTAGACAGTTACTAACAATCCTACACAGAACCTCTGCCTTCAACACTCCCACTTAGGGTTTAGCATACTGGATAACTTCTTGGAAAAACATTTTACAAAGGAAATAATATAATCCAAAAACATCAACAGGGTATGACAGTCAATACTTTCACATTAAACATGACCCTTGCAAATCCCTTCAATTTTAATTTGGAACAGGTTTCCTCATAGTGTCTGCTACTCTGTTGTCCGTTGGACAGTAAACCGGTGTCATCCTTTCTTCTCTGATGACAGATCTGATGAGATGATATTTTCTATATTGGCATGTTTACATCTATGTTGAAACACTGGGTTCCTAGCAATCACAATGGTTCCCTGGTTGCCCTCATAAACAACAGTGTCCATCATTTTTAACTGATGTTGACAAAATGACCCTCATCTTCAAAAAACACCTTATCTGGTATAGATAGTACATTCCAATGACCTATTACATATTAAACAATATACTCGTAATTTTATCTCCATCACTTCTAACAGTTGTTCTGGATAAACACACTCATGTATGGTCAGAGCTAGAGCCGTATATTCGGCTTCACTAGTTGATAGTACCATTGTGGGCTGCTTCTTTGTTTTCCCACGATACCAGTGAGCTGTCTGTATTCAAACTCACACAATATCCTGTACCTTTAAGATAACAAAAAAAAACATGTTTGGCTGTAATCCAAATGCTCCTCTATGGGGTCAGGCAAATGCTGTGACAATCCACTCTCTACAAACCATTGGTCAGGGCGGGTACACATTGTTAAATAAATGAGGCTACCCACAGCATCTTTGTACATTTTCAATTTCTGAGCATCCTACTGATAGTCTAGTCTTTGATCACATGGTGTTTCCCTTGATCTACATTCTTACATGTCTAAACGTTTCCGGGTATTTCCCACATAGTTACATCATTGAGAACATGGTAAGTCATCCACCTCTGTACTTAAACATGGAATTAAACAATCACCCACCTCTGTACTTAAACCTGGGATTAAACATAGGATCCATTTCAGTATTTAGACATGGACTCTAATCAGGTATTTAAACCTGGATTCTACTCCTCCCGTATTTAAACCTAGAGTATCCTCCTCCTGCCTTTAGGCAGTGTAGCCACCCTCCTTCATTATTTAAACATGGAGTACCCTCCTTCAGCCTTTAAGCAATTTGCTACGAACCACACTTTGTATTTGTCGTGGCCTTCAATACCCTCCTGGATTGAATGCACCCATTTCCCTCCCACTGTCTGTCTGCCCTCTGGTAACTTGGTTGAATACACCCATTTCCCTCCCACTGTCTGTCGGCCCTCTTCGGGGGACAATGTGACCTCTTTAAAGGTCGGGGTTACCCCACTGACTACCCTGTAGTAGTAATCAACAGGGGTAGGTGTACTGTCCTTCTCGTCACTCCCTTTCCGGGCATAGTCTGTCAGATACTTTGGGGGTTTGTGTTCCCTTGAGGGATACCTCCCACTGCTTGGGCCACTTGACATCACCCTCGGGTGCTCCTTGTCATCGCCCTCTGGGGGTTGCTGACTGTCTGCCTGCACGACCGTACTAAGTACACTGGGTTGATGTGTCTCTGTTTCTACACACCTTACTCTGGAGTCCAGCTCTGGCTCCTCTGTCTGTGTCTCGCTCTCACCTGTTGCCTTCGTGACAAACTCGATTAGCATGTGTTTCTGCACTCTCCCGTTACCGGGATGATAAACTAGAAAAGCGGGGCTTCCCTTGTCGTGTCCTACGAAAAATCCTTTTACCCCTCTGGACTTGGGCTTTCCCCTGTCCTGCAAGTACGCATAACACACTGATCCAAATCGGTGCATTCTGGCTAGATTACACTTCTTTCCTGTCAGTGCTGTATACGGGGTGGTGCCCGAGTGCTTATTAAAGCACCTGTTTCTGGTGTAAGCGGCTTCTTGCACCGCATAATGCCATAGGCTCTTAGGTAAGTTACTATCGGCTAGCTTACTCCTAGCCATTTCGAAAAGGTTATGCCATTCCCTCTCTGCCACCCCGTTCTGGTGTGGGGGATATGGACGTGACCTCTCGTGTCTTATCTTATACCTTCTCAACAGTGATTGGAACTCTCTGTTTGTGAACTCAGTTTTGTTGTCGGACCTCAAGCATCCTACGTTACCATAAGGGGCTACGTCTGCCAGGAATCTCTCCGTGGCCTGGGGCGTGTCACTCTTTGCTTTGAGAAAGTAAACAAACACTGCCCCTGTGCACACATCTGTAAAAGACAGTACATATCCAAAGCCTCCTATGGACTCGTTGCTTACTGGGCCGGCTAGGTCCGTGTCAACTAATGCAAGTGGTACCCTTACTCTGTCTGTGGGATTTCTGTATCTCGGTTGAGTAAACTTCCCCATTTTGTACTCTGTACAATTTTTGTCAGGTCTACGCTTTTCTCCTTCAATGTGCATGCCTTCTGACACTACTTGCAGTTTCAGTAAATCCTCGTAATTACAATGACCCATAAGCTCGTGCCATGTCTGAATATCGTGACTGGCCGTCACGCTACACATATCATTATTATCATTACACTTGTCGTTGTCATTACACTCCGTTTGCAGATAATATACTTTCTGGTACATCTTTATGTCAAACCGTGTACCGTCAGGTTCTACAAGAAAATGTTTACCTTTATCGAAGAATACCTTGGCACCGCTTGCAGTAGCAGCTATTACAGAGAATAGTCCTTGTGGGAACGATGGTACGTAGAGAGCGTTCTTTAACGTCACCGTACGCCGGCGCCCCTTACTGTCTGTGAGGCATACCTGTGCGTCTCCTCTCTCTTGCGCCAATCCGTAGGTGCGTCTCCCGTCTGCCAGCTCCATGCTGTGCCTCTCCGGGTGGAAAGTGTTGTCAAAAGTTCTTGAACCGACTCCTGTCGTTGATGACATGGGACGACGCACCTGTGTCCACGATCAGTCCCCTTCTCTGGGCTCGCTGCAGCATGGCCGGTCCGGCGGTGCACGCCGTCCGCGCCCCGAAAGCGCAGTCTTCTTGTCCCGTTATTCTCCGGGCGTCGTCTTGATCCGTCTCACGTCGACCGTCGCCGCCATCGTGTCTGCTGTCGTCATCCTGTCCACAGCCGTCTTCTTGTTCGTAGCCACCATCTTGTCCGTAGCCGCCATTTTGTCCATAGCAGCCATTTTGTCCGTGGCCTCTGTCTCGTCCTTGGCCGCCATCTCGTCCATGGCCGTCATCCAGTGGCGTCGTTTCAGTAAAAGGCAAGGTATGGCGAGGAGGGAGGGGGGGGGGGGGGGGGGGGGGGTGAAGGTGCGGTTTACCCCCCTTGGTGTATTGTTTTTGTCAAATCAGTTGTGCAATAGTCACTTTTGGTGAGTTGTTTCTATACAATTCAGTTATATGACATTTAGGTATGACACAGGACTACACAAGCATTTTTAGTATAGAAATGTGTCAACAGACTAAAGCAGGGAACCACAATATTTTGCATACGAATTATGCAGAATGTAATATCATAACTGTCTATTACTTTTCTTGCAATTGAGCCAATTTTCCTTAGGTGTGTGTTCAACAGAATGTAGTATCAAAAACACATTCACAAAAAGTATGGGTTACTGAATGAATGCTGAACTGCACTGTTATAATCACTAAGCCATTGTAAGACCTTACCTGTGTCCCTGTATCACTTGTCTCTGCTGCCCTTTGATAAAAAAACGTCCCTATGTCCATTTTCCTTTTTTTTGGGCATATTTCAGTTAGTCACAGTAAAAGTCACCTAGTAAAAGTGAGATAATTGACAATATCAAAACATGCTAGGGTTGTACTGAATAGTTCGAAGCTTCGTTTCGAATTCTAAATCAACATAAAAAATTGTAATAATAATTTTTTTTTTACATTTTTATTTGCCAAGGTATGGCGAGTGCCATACCTTGCCATACCATAATGACGCCCCTGCCGTCATCTTGCCCATGCGCGTATCGCGTGCTCTGGTCGTGTTTCTTCATGCACACTCTGTCTGTGTGCCCCGTGGATTTGCAGAAGCTACACCAGACAGTCTTTGTGCAGTCGCTTCTCCGATGGCCTGTCTCTCCGCATCGCCAACACGCCAGTTCCGTCATGGTCCTGGTCCTCTCCCTCGCTCGGGCCTTTAGCACCCTCTCTCCCGCCTCCGCGGCGGCTGGGTGGGTATCTTCTGAGGCCTCGAAGTTCCTTAACTTATCCTTGAACTGTCCCAGCATCATGTCTGTTTTGTACAGCTCCGGTAGTCCTCTCATCATCATTAGCCCATCGCTTGGTGCCAATCGCTTGGTGCTTCTCCGGCACTCCTCAATGGCATCGTGATCTGCTCCGCTCTGTTGACGTATCCGGTCACAGTCTCGGTGGGCCCCTTCCTCAGGGCCGTTAGTGCTATGTAGAGGGCCACGACTCTGGGTCTTCCTCGCCCGATGTAATGCTCTCTCAGCACCTCCAGGCTTTCTCGGCCTCGGTCTTTAGTGTCGCGGAATATCAGCCCCAGGCTGGTGTCGTCGAGCAGCGGCGCTAACTCACAGTACGCGTCTGCGTTACGCTGGTCGTCCAGGGCTTGCTCTTCCACTGTCAGTTCTCCTGTGGGGGCTGCCAGGATCGTCTCCTTCAGCCCCGCACCGTGCATGCAGCATAGCATGCGCTCTTCCCAGAGCTCATAGTCCTCTGCTTTTCCATTGAATGATGGCCATTTGCCCCTTCCCTTGTTTTCCATCCTCTTCGTTGGTGGTAGGCTTTGCTTTAGCTCTTGTTGGCCTAGCGTCTAGCCACGCGGTGCTCCCGGCGCTAACCTAGCCTATACTTTAGCTAAGCTTGCTACAGTACCCTTATTATTTCGCCCTGGCGTTATCTGGGCCCATAACCTGTTAACAGAATTCGGCTATAGGGCGACAATAATGTGGTCAAGAGGCATGGTTTCTATCTTGAGCCTTAACTGGCGTGGTTTATTATTCATATGGCAGAGCAGTAACACTACAGGTCTTCTCTCACTGAGAGACTGGGGGAAAGAGAAAGAAGTGGGAGGAGACACCACTATTTATACTCGCCACCTGGCGGTGTTCCTGAGTGTCTCCGCCTAGAGCGCCCTCTAGTGGAAACAGTTATATATGCAGTTAGACAGTTACTAGTGGAAACAGTTATATATGCAGTTAGACAGTTACTAACAATCCTACACAGAACCTCTGCCTTCAACAGTGGGACTCGGCACAACCGTGCAATGCTTCAATACCGCCGCCTAGTGGATGATCGGTCTCTGGTGATCTCTGTGCATCTGGGAAATGCGTCCGGCAGTCACATATTGTTGCGGGACTCTAGACACACATCCGTGTATATGGATCGCTGCCATAACTCAATAATCTATATGCTTTGGCCGTTTATTGCGCCATACAAACCGGAAATGGATCTAGTCGATCGACGTCAAATAAGTGGGATCTTTTTCCTCCAGTCTCATCGGCGAACGGTAAGAGGACAGTAACGTTACTTTCAGCGTGATTGTTTATTATTATTAATGCAGACCGCTCTGATCAATATATCACCCATACTACATAAAGCATTTACTGACGATCACAGAATTATAAACGACCCCCACCCCCTTTCATCCGCGCATGATGAGTCATAACGTTTAGGATCGTATTCAGTTGGATTTTTTTATATAGCGTGGATCGCGAATAAACTGCAATCGATAATCTATATTATGCGTTTAGGCCTATAACTAGCGTTCTAGTAATTACTGCAGAAAACGATAAAAACACTTATATTCTAGACGGTATTTTCGTATGAATATATGAATGAAAAAGTATAACGTTCCTACATCCTGAACGATAGCTAATCGATGTTGAATGGGCCATAGTAATGTCAATTTAGATACAAGATACAAGATACAAGCGTTTTATTTAGCAATACAATTTAAAAAGTTATAGCCCTGCAAAGAAGGTGAACATCTCCATAGGCTTAGACTGGTGGCAGTGATCATACAATACATTGATGGATATAAGCGTGGCAGTTAATGTGTTAATATACATACATATATATATTTTTTTATTATTATTATTATTATTATTTTTATTATTATTATAATTTTTTTTATTAGTTGCTTCCAGTTAACAAAACGGATTGTTTTTTCATCCGTACATTTCCGTTTTATACCATTTTGAATATGAATATAGTTTTGGTGATTCTTAGTAATCCCAGGAAAAGACGCGATAATAGCCCTTTAGTGGAATACACTTAACACGTTGTCATTTTTCGCCTGATTATCTAATCATCCTGAAATCAACGCTAGATCATCGTTATTATCCTTCCTCATGCAAGAACGAAAAGGGCCTCGTAGCGCGAGGCTGCCCCAGTCCCCTCCTGCACCCAACGGCACACAGCCACACACACAGACACACAGACAGCCGCGATCAGGGTAGAAAGAAATATCAGATCAATGCAAGATTTTATATATAGAGTCCTTACCTGGTATCTGATGTAATGCAAAAGAAATAATCCAATTATCTGATCGCCATTCCAAATACTGCTCGTGGAGGTCCATCCCACATTACCGAGCGTTACACACGAACGGGCGGGCGGGTTTACTGTTCCATGCCATCGTTGTAAAGCCCTACCTTGCCTGAGTATTTAAACCCTGCCAGCACGGCTCGGATCGTCCCAGAAAATAAACTACACCATTTCTAATGGAGTACAATACCAGCTGGAAGGCGTAGGCGGCGGTATTTTCCCTTTTTCGAGCTCAGACCCATTCCCAATGATAACATCAGGCTGGATGGATGAAAATGAATGAATATCGCTAATAAAAGAAATAACGATTAAAACCTGACTATACCCGTGATTGGCGCTGAACGGTCTGCGAGTTAACCCGACTATACTTGTGACTGGCGTTGAATGAGTTAAGAGTCAGATAGTCCTAACAGTGTTTATTATTAAGAGTCAGATAGTCCTAACAGTGTTTATTATTTAAACATTTTTAATCCTCTCTTTCTCCCCGTCCAAATTTAGTCGTTGTGCCAATTCCCCCCCTCCCCTACCTGGTTGTTGTGCGCATGTTCTCCTACTGGTCGGTACAAGGGAACCCTGAAGTCATCCGCACGCTTCCTCCGACACGCGCTGCGACAGCCAGTGACTCTTTTTTCACCTGGCAGCGAGGACTCTCATTGGTGAAGTGTAACGTGTGGGAGGTCACGCTGCCTTCATCAAGTCCTGTCTCCGCTGAGCAAGCGCCCAGACCTGACCTGTAGGCGTCGCTGTCCACAACGCCAGATTCCCACCCATGACTTGCCCTCCCCTAACCCAGCCAAACCGGTTAGTATAGCGATCAGCCCAAGCCCCAAGCAATGCTGACTCCGGGAGTCGAGACCACAGCCTCTTGCATTGGTGACGAGCGCAATCTCCGCTACGCTACCTGACCTCCTTGACAGTGTTTATTATTAAGAGTCAGACAGTCCTAACAGTTCTCAAGTTCACCAGCTGTTAGCTCTCCAGCAGTGTGTGTGTTTGTGTGCATGTTCACAGCCCAGCTGTACTGTATGGTGAATCAGAGATTTGAGGGGTACAGTATACAGTATACAGCTAAATCTTCTTGTTAGCAGAAAATCTGCTTATTCAATTCCCCCAGTGGCCCTTTCAGTTTTAGCAAGGCAGTCAATTTGAGCCCCAACAACCCCTCGGCCCAAGGATTCTCAAGACGCAGGGAAGAAATATTGTAAGATGGCAATCTCCCCACAACACACTGTCGAAATAATAATTGCACTTATTTTTGAAAAACCCTAGGTTTCAATATAAAATGTTTTTGTTTTATTTCGGTCACACTAAGTCATAATTGGACAGATTACATTATAGATGGATTTCTCTCTCTCTTTTTGTCTCTCTCCCTTTCTTCCTCTTCTCAATAACTCTAGTTTGATATGAAGCGGTTCACTTTCAGTTATGTGCTGTCTGATGATGGTAATCTCATCTCTATCTATCCACTCCTTTAATCCAGTATCACTCAGAAGCCTTTACACTGAGTCCGTCCGTCCGTCCGTCCGTCCGTCCGTCCGTCCGTCCGTCCGTCCGTCTGTCTGTCTGTCTGTCTGTCTGTCTGTCTGTCTGTCTGTCTGTCTGTCTGTCTGTCTGTCTGTCTGTCTGTCTGTCTGTCTGTCTGTCTGTTTCAGTGTCTGTTTGTCTGTCTGTCTCAGTGTCTGTTTGTCTGTCTGTCTGCCTGTCCGTCTGTCAGTCACTGTCTATCCCAGTGTCTCTCTGTGAGGATGCTGATCATTGATCTCAGCTCAATAACAGTCAACTCCAATCTGTTCCACCAGGCTCTGGGTTAAACACCCCACTCTGTAACTGGATCATGGACTTGCTGGCAGGGCTCCCCCAGCTGATGATGGCTAATGTAGTATGAGGCACGCTGATCCCTGGCGAGGAACCCGGCTCATAGATGTGTTCTCAGTCCTCCTCCTGCATTCCCTGTTTACCCCCTGGCCGTGTGGCCACACGGTGACACGCGCAGTTGTCAATTCCACATCGATGCACATTCAGCGTGTCAACAGCTTGGAGTTCGTAAGGACCGGTATGGTCCACAAACACACACCAACACGGTCATGAATAAGGCATGTCCATGCCTCTTCCTAATTAGAGCCCTGAAATGGTTCGGAATGGACTCTTAAGATCCTCATCAAATTCTACCGCCACAGCATTAAGAGCAGCCCACGGGGTACATCACTGCCTGGTGGGGTTAGGGTTGTTAGAATCTTTTAGATTCCAGTGCAAAAACCAATACTTTGAAAATGATGCCAATTCCTAAACACTGCCAAAATCAATACTCATAACAGTATATATTCCATTCCATTCAGAGGACGTCAGGTGATTTCTTCTTTTCCCTGGCAGTCGCTGAATCTTCATGTTCTGAGTTGAGTTGAAGCTTTATTAATGCCCTTTGGGGAAATCCGTCCTCTGCATTTGACCCATCCTAACTATTTAGGAGCAGCTGAACCCTACCGCCTGGTATGGCAACAGCTCAACCCTACCGCCTGGTATGGCAACAGCTCAACCCTACCGCTTGGTATGGCAACAGCTCATAGCCCTTGGCTGGAACGAGCTACAGAGGGTAGTGCCGACTCCCAGCCAGACAACCTGCACACCACACCTGTGTCAGAGGAACAACCAGACATATCATCAAGGACCTCTGCCGCTCAGGCCCCAGGCCATTTGCTCATGTTACCCATCTGGAAAGCAGCACTGAGAGACGGCTGCTACAGCTTCTACCCCCCGGCTATATGATTATTAAATAAATAATCTCAGCATTCCCACTCGCTCGCTTTAGACCATCTTTAACATACTGTACCATATATGTACCATACAAGATACAACAAGGTACAAGATACAAGATATGTACCTCTCGTTCCTAAGTGCCCTCTGGAATATTGTTAGACAGGCTGAATATGGTACTAGGCCACCTGTACTTAACCACATACCGCCCGCTTGTACTTGAATATCATAATTTTTGCATATATATTTTTATCCACTTGCACATTTATATTTCACTCTGTTCTATTCTGCATGCTTATATTTGTCTAATGTGTCTTTCATATTCACTTCCACTGATGTAGAAGCTTGTGACTGCAACTTGTTCCTGTTCGCGGACGACTCAGCCCTGCTGGTCTCTGACAAGAACAAGTTACAGGTTGAAAAAACCCTCAGCTCAGAACTCGGCAGAATCTGCACCTGGCTCGCTGATAACAAACTATCATTAGACATGGGTAAAACAGAGTCCATTCTCTTCGGATCAAAAAACAAACTCAGCAAAACCAACGGCTTCTCTGTTACAGTGGGTGACAATATTGTCACAAGGAAAGATGAAATTACATACCTGGGTTCCATCCTAGAGGCAAATCTTTCCTGTGACAAAATGGCATCCAATGTAATAAAAAAAGTCAACCAACGAACAAGATTCTTGTACCGGATCTCCTCTCTGGTAAACAAGAATACCCTGAAGACTCTAGCAGGAGAACTCATTCAAGGGTACTATGACTATGCTTGCACCTCATGGTACCAAAGCACCTCAACGGCACTAAAAACAAGATTACAAACATCACACAACAAACTGGTCAGACTACTGCTTGACCTTACTCCTAAAACCCACCTCACCCCTGCCCATTTTGACAACCTAGGATGGCTTAGAGTAGACGACAGAGTACAGCAACTTGCAATGGGCCTGGTCTATAAGATACACTACACCACTAAGATACCCATGTACATTTCGAAATACTTCCCAAAGGTCAGTGAATACCACGACCACAACACCAGGGAGTTCCACAAATCATGTTCAACCCAGATTCGGCACAAACAAGCGTCGAAACACGTTTCGCAATTATGCCACATCAATGTGGAACGCCCTACCCACAGCCGTAAAAAAATGTGAATACCTACCCACCTTCAAAACTGCTCTCAAAGGCGCGGCTGAGTGGTGCAGTGAGCAAAGCGCTCGCCACTAACACAGGATACGCTGGTATCGAGCCCAGCTCTTGGCGTTGCTACCGGCTTGGCCGGCCGTCATACTAACACAATTGGCAGTGTTAGAGGGTGGGAAAGCCGGTGGGTGGGGATTGGACGTTGTGGACAGCGACTCCTACAGGTCGGTTGGGTGACGCCGGTGCGGCGGATACAGGAAGTAGCGGGGGCAGCGTGAGCCTCCCACGCGTTACTCCTCGCCACTGAGAGTTCGAGCTGCTGCGGTGAAAAGATGCGACAGGCTGCCTCCTCGTGTACCGGAGGGGACACGTGATGCAAGGCTTTTATCCTCACTACAGCCGACCAGTGGGAGGCATAGTCTAGCAACGTTCAAGACAGGGGAGGGAATAATTGGATAATACGAAATTGGTATGGGAGAAAAATTGAAAATAAGTAGAAAAAGTGGATTAAAAAAAAAAACTGCTCTCAAAGAGCACCTACGGGAGGCTGCAATTCGAAACTGGCCCCCGTAAATGTCCAAACCCATCCCCTCCCACCCACCCACCCCCTCCTAATGTACAGTCTCAGATACAAAATCCAAAATCAATGACCGAAAAAAGGAATAGGCTGAAGCACATGCTTATTTTTGCCTATCCTATCCTATCCTATCCTAAACACAAAATCAATTTGAATATAAAAAAAAAACTTAAAATATGCTGCAAGTTATAATTCCCCGAAAAAACAAATGCCTCACTCAAAACTGTACTCCTGAATTATAATTTTTTTTTAGGCTTTTCTAAATCTCCCCTGAGAAGTACACAACTTCAACCTGTCTACTAAGGCTATTCCATAGTTTAACTCCCAAAATGTAAACACATCTAGCTTTTACATGAGTTTCTAGCCTGTTCCACATGACGGGACCGGTACAGGTCCCGAAATGACATCTGGTCATAAATCAATATTTTTTTATTTTAATTTCAAACGTATTCAAGTATTAACATCACTAACATGTCACAACAGCATGTAGAATGTATATTATCATCAATACGTTAGTTTAGCAATAGGTTAAAAGTGTCATTAGATAGATTTTACTTTTCGATTTGGACAAGTCTAGTCGCGAGGGCGACCATTTTGGAAATTTTGAACCATGGGAATTGTAGTCTTTTTGCAGCCATTTTGTGAAGGACATCACTAGCTGTCGATCAGCATTGGAATTTTTCAGAACTACACTTCCTGGAAGATTCTATAGGGGTTCAAGGTTCAGAGTTCTGTATGAATTATTTCAATAACTGTTATTATTCGGGATAATAAACCACAAAAGTTAACGTTTTTGACAAATTTGAAAACGCAGTTAGTTTCTCTTCCCTATTGTTAGCATTCAGCAACAATTAGATTTGAAAATAGTTTCAAAATGGTGCCATCCTGATAAAAATAAAAAAGCTACTGTACATTACAGTAGATTTCATTATCTCTTCTCATGCACACATCCAAATTGAACTCGGGCATTTGAAAGATAATATATATATATATATATATATATATATATATATATATATATATATATATATATATATATATATATATATATTAGGGCTGACCCCTATTAGTCGATTGGGCTGACCCCTATTAGTCGATTAGTCGACTAATCGGTCGAAAGGAGCCGTAGTCGACTGCCAACCTCTTAGTAAAAAAAAATAAAAAGTATTTATAATATTATTATTTTTAACATCCTTTCCAAAAGAAAAGAGGCATAGAAGCGTGGCTAACGCTAATGGCACGCATACCAGAGGCTAACTGCCCACGAAAACAGGCACAGAGGCACAGAAAGAGGATTTTACCCATCTAATGAACACACTAGACTAGACAAAAATATCAAGATGTATCCATCAGTGGACCAATTGCATATGCTTTTGCAGAGGACAAGAAGCCTTCAGTCGACTCCTTCAGACATTAACCCATTCTCCGCCAATCACGTGTTAAGGCGGGTTTCTCCGCCATGCATTGTCTCCCAATCACGCGTTTTTGAGATCAATATTTCATATTTTCGTCATGGTATTTGTAACTGAGGGGTACAATTCCCTGACTGTATTAATCAAGTATGGTATCATTAAACCACTACCGTCTTATGTACATTATACTGGCCATACCGTACACGAGTATATGATGAGAACACTTCCCCACAATGAATCGGTTCTACACAAAGTTGTCTTTAAGTATTTATTAGCAGCAAGAATACATAATATACTTTAATTGAATGCACTTGTAAGGCAAAGGAATGTGCGTAGGCAAATCAATAATGAATGTCCATTCTCATATTACGCATGAGATAATAATACAACTTGAATATTAGGAATTATATCTAGGGGATACTGGTAGGGGGGTTCCTACCGGTTGTAAGCCAGCAGGGGGAGCAAATGTTCGAATGCAAAGCCTGGGTCAGCGGGGACTCAATATAGGCTCCTGCTATGGGAGGCGGTATATTACTCCCTGCTCGGCAGACGAAAGGCAGCTGTAATCCCAGTGTGCGCGCAGCACAGGTGGAAGCCGGTCAGCCTCTCCAATAGAGACGGGCTCGAATGATGGTCCTCACGGTAGATCCCACAGCAGTGGGTGTAGACGATTCTTATCCTCTCCACCAGCCTGGTACAAAGCAATAATAATAATACTCCAGCCGGAAAGGGGCTCTGCATTCACCGGTGCAGATCCTCCGGTGCGCGGTACTCCACACCAACCAAGTTGAACTTGACGTTACTCAACCAAGCTCTGATACTCCACTATCCTATTCGCACGCGGCTATAAGTGCTCTATTTAGACACACAATTGCTCACTTCACTTGGTCTTTGACTCGTGATGAAGGCTTTTACTAGTAAGGAGCGAACGATACGTTGAACAAACGTATTAGGATAAACAAGACTCTATCTTGGGGCAATACGAGCCCTACTTCACCGCACGTTGCATAGTGGGTGAGGCTTCACTTGTTACTAAGACTGAACTGAACGGACTGCGGACTGAACTACTTCTGTATTCACCTGCGCCATATTTATATGTTGGGCGAACAAACTAGTACCAGCCCCACCTCTGTCTCGTAGTCCTGGGCAGAACCGGGCATGTACAGACATGTCCTGACGGTAGCTTTGAACTCGACTCTGGGGGTAAGACACTGGCGCTGGTGGAACGCTATCCAATAAGAGAACGAAATATTATGGTCTGTAGGCTACTAGGTTAAAGGGATATTCCGTGTATATGTACAAAGAATACACAAGGGATATCAAACGATATACAAATATTATGCAATATATATCAATCAATAAATACATATATTCGGTTTAATCTGACCCTTTGTAACAGCCGCCTCCTAATTAGTCCCACCTAATTAGCTAAGCAGAGACAGATTAACCGCACTGTCCACTACTCAATGTCCGTTGTGAGGGTAGGCAGTTCACAAAGTCAGTGGTCATGGTCGTCATTAAGCGAGTCGGGGAGCCTTGGCGACTCTATCAGCCTCGCCACGGGTCGGTTGTAGGTCCGCCCTTGGATGAGCAATTCTGCCACTCTGACCTTTCCGTCGGCACCAGTGGTCACTTTGCTTACGCGGCCGGCCGGCCACGCAGCTTGGGGTAGTGACTGGTCTATGGTCATGACGACTGGACGGGATGAAGGGGGGCTTAGGAGGAAGCGGGCCTGAGACTGCTTTGATCTGTGCTTGGCTGTGCCTCCTCCTCCTCTGTCTGTTTCTCTTGTTTGCTCTGTACCCCGTCTGAGGAGGGGCCGGTCCCGGCCGCCCCATCAAGGAGTCGCTTGGGGTGCTGGGTTCGAGGTCAGCTACGTCTGAAGCGCAGCTGAGGGGGGTGGAGTTCCGAACTCCCTCTGGTGCCCACGGTTCTCTCACGGGCCTCTCGCTTAATGTCAATAGCCTCTGCTGTACGAGGGAGTGGCCGGTGTCGCTCGCCTTTGTGTGTAGGCAGCGTGTAGACGTGGGTTGACTGTCAAGTCCGTAGAGGGGGCCCTGGAGCGTCCATCCCAGTCGGGTCTGAACCGCGACTGGGCATCCTTTGGGTCCGATGTGGGCCGCCTCAATTGGGAGAATGAGGTCCGCGTGGTCGGAGCCGATGAGCAGGGTCGGTGTGGCGCCGTCGATAAGCGGTATAGGTAGTTGACGTAGGTGCACATATTTAGCCATCAGCTGTGGGATGGGGTAGGTGTACTGAGACAGGCCTATGTCGTGGCTGGTGAAGACGTTGGTTATACTATACTGCTTCTCGGGCTGGTCCACCGCTGCTATCTTGAAGGAGACCCTTTCACCTTTTATGGTCTTCTGGTCCCTTCTGATGGTGCGTATGGTCATGGTATCTTTGACACCCCGCAGGCCCAACTGGGCTGCTGCGGAAGCGAGGAGGAGAGTCTTTTCAGACCCATCGTCCAGGACGGCGTAAGTGTCCAGGACCTTGTCCTCGTAGCTCAGGAGCACTCTGACCACTTTGAGGAGCACTCGGGGGGTCCCGCTCTGCTTGGGGTCTATGTGGAGCACTCCTGTCTCGGGGGGGTTGTCACCTGTCTGTGGTGACACAGAATCTATATGGTGCAAGTCGCACCGTGACTCCCAGTGTCTGCTGTAGCAGTCGGGACACCAGGGAGCGGTCTGGTGGAACTTTGGTGCTGGTGCCACCGCCTCGGCATGGTACATTACCGCGACGGGCCCACTCTGTTGTCCTGGCTGACGCCTGTTGATGTCATGCAGGACCTCCAAGTGGGTGCCACCGCACCTGCTGCACTTCTTCTTCAAGCGGCACTCAGCTGCTAGGTGGCTGCGCGCGCAGCGGAAGCAGCGGCGGTGGTCCTTGATCCACTGACTCACCTCGTCCGTGGTCAGCTTCCCGAAAGTGTCACATTGGTACAGCCGATGTTCTCCCTCACAGTACTGGCACTCAATCTTCCACTGGTCCTCTTTCGTCGAGGGGGTGTGGTGGTTCTTGTGCTGCGGTACTGATTCGGCTTGGTGCATAACGGTCACCAACCGGCGGTTATCTGTTGATCCCCGAGGTCCGAGTCTTGGGCTTGGTCCACTCCATACGAACGTGTCGAGTCGTAGGCTACTGACCTCCCTGGCGAGGAATTCAGATAGGTCTAGGAGGGATGCCTCTGGACCGTTGGGGTCGCGGTGGTCTCTCTGCCGCCGAAAGCGCTCTTGTCGGGCGAGAGGGAGCTTCTCTAGTATCCTCTCTACATTAGAGTTAGCGTACAGTTCATAGATCCCTTTTTCCTTTTGGGACCCCAGCATCCCTACCAGGGACTGTACCTTGATAGCGAGGTCATCTAATGCTCTGTTGTCTCTGGCTGGGGGGAGACGGTCAATGTCTCTTATCTCCTGTATCACGTAGTCCCATATGCGTCCATAACGTTGGTCGAGGGCTACTAGAGCCGCGGTGTATGGGGTAGTAGAGCTGGAATATGCCAGCGCTATATTGTGCGCTCTGGGCACCTTCAGGTGCTTGAGTAGGATAGCATACTTGTACGGTTCATCTGGTACGTCGGACAGCATAGTCTCTAGGCACATTCGTAGCTCTGTGTACTGTGCTCTGTTCTCGTGTGTGAAGTCCGGGAACGTCGGTGTGCCAAGGTACGATGCCATGGATGACTGGCACATCGGTGAGCGTTGGGGGAGAGGCCTCCTAGGCGAGTCTCCTCTTACGTGTTGTCTTGGGCTGGTACTTGGTGGGTACCAAGGGCCGGGTACCCAGGTGCTGTTCCTCGGGGCTGGCGGTGCGTCAAACTCACCCGTGAGTTGAGTCGGGGGTTTGTAGCGCAGGGCCTCGGGGCTGACTTCTGGGCTGTACTGGGCCTTCTGGTCCAGAGTACGTTGCTGCTGGTCGGGGCTGTACTGGGCCTCCTGGTCCAGCGTACGTTGCTGCTGGTCGGCTTGACATTCCTCCTCTTCATCCTCCTCTCCCTCTGCTAGGACCTGGAGTCTTCTGTTCAGTCTCTCTGCGTGGTCCGGTTCTTCCCGGTTGCTGGGTCTCGTATGGACCGGCCGGGGAGGGGGTTCGGAGACGTGGACAGGATCCTCCTGTTGGCGAGGTCCCGGGTCGCTTGGTCGGGTAGGGGAATGTGTCCTAGACCCTTGTCGTGACGATCTCCGGGAGCTCCGTGCGGAGTGAGGGGGTGTCGCCATGGTAATCAATTTGTCCATCAGCTGCGCCTGCAGCCGGTCGCGCTCTGTCTCGCGCTGGGCATGGGCGGCGTCGCGCGCTGCTTCGCGCTGGGCATTGGCGGCGTCGCGCTGCGCATTGGCTGCGGCGTGCTGCGCATCGGCGCGGCTTCTCTCAATGTTCTCTTCTGTCTGGAGGCGTCTGGTCTCCAGTCTTATGCGGTCGTCTTCACTCCTTTGTTGCGCCTGGAAGCGCTCTCGCTCGGCTGCAAAATGTTCGCGCTCGCGCGTCTGTTGCGCTTGAAGTCGATCGCGTTCGGTGGAGGCTGCCAGGGTGGCGATGAGTGCCTGCGCCAGCATCTTGTCCGCCTCGCTGGGGGAAGACGCCGGTCGAGGCGATCGGCTCCCGGCAGTACTCGTTGGAGATCTGTTCTCCGGGCGCGCCCCGAGGTCCGTCTCCTGGGCGCGCTTCTCTTCTGGTAGTGGGTCGGGTTCCGTCCCTGGAGCGCTTTCTTTATCCTGGAGCTCTCCGGGGACTGTCCCGTTGGCGTTGTCTTGGGGTAAAGTCATGTCATGTCCCTCCTGGTCCCCCCCGTGAGCTTGGTCAATTACGTTAGAACCCACTAGGGTCTCTACTGGCGGGGTAGCCTGGTCGGTAGGGTTGGACATAATTTTACTATCCGCTTTAGTTACTTTATCCGTATTTAACTTCCCTTTAAAGCTAGGTATTGGACTGACAGTGTATGCCTCTAGATAGGGAGGTGGCTGCCGTCTGCGCTGCGGGCGATCTAGCTTAGGAGAACCGTTTGTGGAGTGTTCATCATTGGCCATGTTAATATTAATATTATATTAATATTACGCTAATTCTTATCCGGGGCTCGAAGGACCAATTGTAACTGAGGGGTACAATTCCCTGACTGTATTAATCAAGTATGGTATCATTAAACCACTACCGTCTTATGTACATTATACTGGCCATACCGTACACGAGTATATGATGAGAACACTTCCCCACAATGAATCGGTTCTACACAAAGTTGTCTTTAAGTATTTATTAGCAGCAAGAATACATAATATACTTTAATTGAATGCACTTGTAAGGCAAAGGAATGTGCGTAGGCAAATCAATAATGAATGTCCATTCTCATATTACGCATGAGATAATAATACAACTTGAATATTAGGAATTATATCTAGGGGATACTGGTAGGGGGGTTCCTACCGGTTGTAAGCCAGCAGGGGGAGCAAATGTTCGAATGCAAAGCCTGGGTCAGCGGGGACTCAATATAGGCTCCTGCTATGGGAGGCGGTATATTACTCCCTGCTCGGCAGATGAAAGGCAGCTGTAATCCCAGTGTGCGCGCAGCACAGGTGGAAGCCGGTCAGCCTCTCCAATAGAGACGGGCTCGAATGATGGTCCTCACGGTAGATCCCACAGCAGTGGGTGTAGACGATTCTTATCCTCTCCACCAGCCTGGTACAAAGCAATAATAATAATACTCCAGCCGGAAAGGGGCTCCGCATTCACCGGTGCAGATCCTCTGGTGCGCGGTACTCCACACCAACCAAGTTGAACTTGACGTTACTCAACCAAGCTCTGATACTCCACTATCCTATTTGCACGCGGCTATAAGTGCTCTATTTAGACACACAATTGCTCACTTCACTTGGTCTTTGACTCGTGATGAAGGCTTTTACTAGTAAGGAGCGAACGATACGTTGAACAAACGTATTAGGATAAACAAGACTCTATCTTGGGGCAATACGAGCCCTACTTCACCGCACGTTGCATAGTGGGTGAGGCTTCACTTGTTACTAAGACTGAACTGAACGGACTGCGGACTGAACTACTTCTGTATTCACCTGCGCCATATTTATATGTTGGGCGAACAAACTAGTACCAGCCCCACCTCTGTCTCGTAGTCCTGGGCAGAACCGGGCATGTACAGACATGTCCTGACGGTAGCTTTGAACTCGACTCTGGGGGTAAGACACTGGCGCTGGTGGAACGCTATCCAATAAGAGAACGAAATATTATGGTCTGTAGGCTACTAGGTTAAAGGGATATTCCGTGTATATGTACAAAGAATACACAAGGGATATCAAACGATATACAAATATTATGCAATATATATCAATCAATAAATACATATATTCGGTTTAATCTGACCCTTTGTAACAGTATTCATATTTCACCCACGGAGTCTTGGCTGATGCTGTCTGAGCCATCACAACTCTGCAACGCTTCAATACCACCACCTGGTGGCCGATCGGCGAGTTGCCAAACCGGAAGTGCCCATTGGAGCTCGGTCCGTCCCCTATTTTTGTCCGTTTTTTCGTCCCGGGGCTCAATACAGACACTGTGGAT
The DNA here is from genome assembly GCF_963971535.1 of Notolepis coatsorum. Taxonomy (NCBI): domain Eukaryota; kingdom Metazoa; phylum Chordata; class Actinopteri; order Aulopiformes; family Paralepididae; genus Notolepis; species Notolepis coatsorum. Next base: position 115,182,505 of record NC_140166.1, read on the forward strand.
ATGGATCTTTGCCATAACTCAATAATCAACATGATTTGGACGTGTATTAGTAATATACAAACCGGAAATGGATCGCATCGATCAACATCCCATAATTGGGATCTGTTTTCTCCACTCTCATCGCCCAATGCTACGAGGAGACTGACGTGAGTTTCAGCGTTTTTCTTTATCATTTTCGATACAAACTGCTCTGATCAATATATCACCCATACTACATAAATCATTTAACGTCGGTCATTGAATTATAAACGACCCCCCCCCCCCTCCGTTCACCCGCAGATGATCATATCTACACATTTTAATGTGCAGGACTTTATGAATAATGGATTTGTCGATTCAAGGTAACTAGCTTTGTTTGTTATTCTAATAGCTATTTCCTGTAGTTTAATAATATCATCTATATTTGTTTTATATTCCCCCAGACCTCAACACAATATGACATGTGATACAATATGACACAATATGACACAATATGACATGACTATGGTGATGTAATTTATAGGCATGCTGCGGAATCAACTCTGGATTCTGCATATCACTCAGCTATCAGATTTATAACTGGTGACAGATATGATACTCACCATTGTGTCCTGTATGATAGGGTGGGTTGGCCTTCTCTATCAGAAAGGTGCAACAAACACTGGTATTTATTTATTTTTAAATCCCTTATTGGTAAACAACCTGTTTATATCTCCTCACTGTTAGATTGGAATATTGGAACCTATTAATTTGTTCTGATCTAGGGAAGTCAGCCTTTTACTTTGATGCCTCTAACTCATGTTATGTGATCGGGATACCCGCTCGACTCACCTGACAAAGAAAAGTGCACCCGGAGACATTTGAACGTTGCACAGGCCAAGATATAAGGTTTCAAAGGGTGCTCGATACTGCCACCTGGGAGCATGCAGCCAGTATTGCACTTTGGCATTCTCAGGATGATTCCTCATGTTAACCCCGAGTCTGTGTGCCTGTAATGAATAGAAATATCGAATAAAAGAAATAACGATGAAAACCCGACTATACTCGGGTCTGGCGCTGAATGGGTGGCGAGATAACCTGACTATCCTCGGGTCTGGCGCTGATTGAGTTAAGAGACAACTTATTCCTATCAAACCATTTCTTTAACTTTATCAATTCCCTTTCTACTGTTTTCAATAATTCTTTCATGTCTTCCCCTGAACAAAGTAAATTAGTATCATCAGCAAACGTACATATTTTCAAAATATTCAATACTGTAAACATTTCATTTAAATAAAGTATAAATAACTTCGGTCCCAATATGGAACCCTGTGGAACACCACAAGTTACTCTTCTAAGATGTGATTCTGTATTATTAATGTTTACATATTGAAACCTATTATTTAAATAACTTCTTAACCAATGATGAGTGACACCTCTTATTCCATACCATTCAATTTTTTGTAAAAGCAGGGAATGATCAATTGTGTCAAATGCTTTACGTAAGTCAATAAATACACCTATTGAGGGTTGTTTTTCATTAATGGCTGTTGATATATTTCCCACAAAATCTATCACTGCTAAGAATGTTGATCTATTGTTCCTAAAACCATATTTATGGTCACTCAATAACCCATATTTTTCAATAAAGCCATCAAGTCTATTTACAAATAACTTTTTTAATATCTTTGAAAATTGAGCTAGCAATGATACAGGTCTATAATTTGATAGTATGTATGTCACCACTTTTTAAAATTGGAACTACCTTGGCCATTTTCATTTCCTCAGGAAAAATACCAGTTAAAAATGATTTGTTACATATAAGTGAATGGTTTGAGGACACAGTCAAATACTTCTTTTATAGTTGACATGTCAATAGTATTACTATCAGTGGATTTTTTTATTTCTTAAACTTTTGAACCACTTCTAGCACATCACTCTCACAAACTCCACCAAGGAACATTGAGTTGCTGTTTGTTGGTGAATAAGAATAAGTTTCACCCTCCATAGGGAGGTACATTTTTTCTTAGTGCAAGCTTTTTTTCCAAACCCTTGGTTAGCCATGGTTTCACCCTGTTTTTAGGATTTTGTCTGCACTCCTTCAATGGACAATGTTGGTCGTAATATGACAAAAATTTTATGAAAAATGCATTGTATACTTCATTGGTATCCTCATAAACCTCCTGCCAATCATGACTCAAAAGGTCTGCTACTCTTGTGCCCCCGTAACAAGTTAGCAGAGTTATAATGCTAAGCAGGAAAGTGTTGCATCAAGTTCAAGGCCATATAATTTTTTATTTTTAATATAAAAAAAAAGAAATCAGGAAGAGCACTAAGAGCATAACCTCAATATATCTGTAAAAGATTACAAATATTTCCGAATTCTAACCACTTATCTTCCTGTTTGTTTGATAGTAAATCCCTTTTTATGAAAAAAAAACTGCAGAAATCTGCATTTATTTCATATTTATACACGTTTTCAACCCCATATTGCAGCAGGAAAAACATGCACCAAGTCCTTGTGAAAAAGAATCTGTCTTTATATTTACAAATGAATGACTAATTCGGTCAGAAATAGCTGAGACGCTAACGTTAGTAAGCACTGCTTATTGATTATTATATCCGCGGGTTACAGTAAACGTTCTCCCGGTACATTCTGAAGACACACCGCTGTCTGCAGAAGAACCAGTCCTCTTCCGCACATAGTGAGATCAGCGAGCAGCGCGAGGTGCCGCCCCCCCGGCTTCAAAGTGTTCAGCTCAGCCGCTGTGACACGGAGAGGAAGGAGGAGGAGAGAGTCCTTCCAATCATGCTTGCTCGCTAACCCTAACCCTAACCCTAACCCTAACCCTAACCCTAACCCCCCCCCCCCCCCCCCCCCCCGGCTGATCTCGCCCTCTTGGAAGCATAATGCCGGTCCTTTGGCTGGCTACATCAGCCATAGTGCAATTGCGCCACCGTGTGTCGTAATTCGGTAACAGACTTTCTGGAATATTCCCTGCCTCACGGCAGTATGGACAGAGCATTTACAGCGACAATTTAATGAATGAGTGCAGATAAAAAAATTGCGTTTTAACATTAGAGTCAATTGGAAGAAAAAAAACCTTAGGTTAATTGGCAAGCTAAGGTCTATAACTTTTTTTTAGAGGTATTCTAATGATGATCATTTAACATAATGGATATATATCGAAAATGACCAAACGGACCCAATTTCATGACATAATAATCAATACAGCCATCGTTGTACACAGAAACACAAAAATATATAGGCAAAAAACACAAAATAGTCGCTAAGGGGGCAGAAGGGTTTTAACCCTTGAGAGTCCAAAGTCCTGTTTGCACCCGTCGGCGGAGAACAAAAGGATTTATAATTTCTCCCAAATGCTCAAAAAGTACCTCTTTTCAGAAATCGGTAAAAATAGCGGCTGCTGACCAAATTTCTTGGTGAAGCACAAAACACCCCCATTCCTCCCAGGTGTCAGGCTCCTCATTCGCTTCCATTCATTTTGGGGACCATGTTTAAATATCATATTTCTGAAGTATAAACAAACTATACTGCTGTGACGATTTCAATAAAACAAACCATTCTGAGTCAATGGTACATGCTTGTACAACTGTACAAGCAAAACTGTATATTGGAATATCTAACATGTATTTACCACCTTCCTCTGCGAGGCCAAAGATGGGTTTTATGGACAATTACGCGGGTAATTTTTTTATTCCAGTCAACGCCGTACTGCGTGTGAGAGAGAGAGAGAGAGAGAGAGAGAGGGAGAGAGAGAGAAAGAGAGAGAGAGAGCGAGATAGACAGGGAGAGAGATAAAGAGAGAGAGAGAGAGAGAGAAGAGAGAGAGAGAGAGAGAGAGAGAGAGAGAGAGAGAGAGAGAGAGAGATAGACAGGGAGAGAGAGAGAGAGAGATAGCGAGAGAGAGAGCGAGAGCGAGAGAGAGAGAGAGAGAGAGAGAGAGAAGGGAGAGAGGCAGTGAGAGAGCGAGAGAGAGAGAGAGAGAGAGAGAGAGAGAGAGGGGAGCATGAGAGACAGGGAGAGAGAGAAAAAGAGAGAGAGAAAGAAAGAGAGAGAGAGAAAGAAAGAGAAAGAAAGAGAGATATATATCGCGCCACTCACTCATATCAGACGTCACCTCACTGCACTTATGTGTATCAAATATCATGTATGTGACAAATAAACCTCTTGAATCTTGACTTGCCATATTCAATCAGTTTCAGTAACTACAGAACAGTACATTAGACTCACTTGTTGTTTGGTTGCATCAAGTTGCAACAAGCCTCGAGCCGTCGCGTTAACCCTTTGAGAAACTTTTGTCGGCAGCCGGCAGGGCTTGATAAAGTGTGTGTCCAGACTCCATATAAATCCAAATCCAACACTGTCAGTAATGTACAGTATCTCGTGCTGATCTCTCCAACTCCTGAGAATACACTTCTTATATCTTGTTATTACCAAACCACGAGCCTAGCTAAGCTGACGCACTGAATCGAAACTACTACACTGGACTGACTTGCGCCGCCCCGCCACAGTCAATAGGGTCTATGCAGTTCCGTAGCATTAGCTGGCACCATTATCTGATTGGATTTCAAGGCTGTCAATCATTCAATCCCCGTTCGTGAATGGCAAGCGCAATACTGCACAGACCGGGCTTAGATGACGTTAATAGCCTATTTTGATTGGCTATTATATTCATAAGGTCATTCCGTGCAGACTAGTTGCAGTGTGTTGCACTAAGTGATTGACAGCTCTCCATTACTAGTGCAGAGCAGGGCAGGCCTGATCAGAGAGCTCAGAGCTGTCACTTGGCCATTTTTGAATAAAAAAAAACAGAGGAAAACATTTCTAATAAAAAAATAATAATAATAATAATAAAAAGAAATAATAATAATAATAATAATAATAATAATAATAATAATAATAATAATAATAATAATAATAATAATAATAATAATAATAATAATAATAATAATAAATAAATATATATATGTAAATTAATAATATTTATGAGTGAATTTATGCCTCGGGTGTTGTCATTGAATAACCTCCACTGACGCACCGGAAAGGGAGGTGGTTAGGCTGCTGCTCTGATGTAAACAGACACACATTTCCCCCGGCTCGTGACTTGTTTGATTATTGTCATTTCGCGGATTAAAGCAAGTGAACAAATATAATGTTGTTCTTATTTATAATCAAACAACTTAGCTCAGCCAAGTGAAAATCGCCAGCAAGAAGGAGGACACATGTACGCGAACAGATCACGGAGACATCTGCAAATAATGCCACCCGGGAATCTGTATGCAAACGGTGCCACCTAAAGGACAGAACTGGTAGATAAACCTGCTTTGCTAATTTCGTGCAGCTACTGGGAATACAGTGCCAATGACGTCTGTGCAAGTTGAATGCCCTGTCGAGGGTTGTGAATATATAGCTGAACATGAGGAGATAGCAGTGGTAGTGGCCATGCTAAACCTACACGCAACAGAACATGCTGCAGCCTCCAGGACGCAGAGGGCTAATACCAAAATGGAGAAACTCAGGCGCCCCTCTATACCGCTAGTCATTACGTCGGTGACATGGGATTGTGTCAGGGATGCGTGAACACTTAAGGCAACTAACTTGTGCTTCCGCGTTTCTCTGATTGGCCAACTGACCCCACGTGACGCTACGGCTCGTTTTCCCCCTACGCCGGTAACGCGCGCAGCGCATTTTCGTTTTGACGGCACTCAAACGCCAAGCGAGGCTGCTCGCGGAAATAGGCTGCTCGCGGAAATGTAATGTTAGAATACATATTTATCAAAACAACATATTTATCAAAACAACTACCAGATTTACTGGAGTTAATGGAGTTACTGGAGACATCCGCAGATATTCCGCAGATATTCCATGGATTAAAGATCTCATCCAAAGACCTCGAGAACGTCATCCATGCCATCATCACACATATGACTCTGTACGATAGCATGTAGGGTCCATCAAGGCCTCAGTCTCCCTTGCTGCCTTCAAGGCCTTAAAACACCTTTATTTTACTCTGCCTTCCACTAGGGCCTGTCTTTTCATCTGCTCCTCGTGTTTTTTATTTTATTTTATTTTATTAATTTTAAAAATTTTTGTTTACATTTTTTTTATTCATATGTTTTTATTTCATTCATTTGAATGTTTTCATGTTTTAAACCTTTTATTTTATTTTTAATCTTATTTTCCTTCTGCTGTGAAGCACCTTGAGAGCTCACTGAGTTTAAAGTGTGCTATATAAATGAAATCTATTATAGATTCACTCATAACGTTATTTCGCGTGACAACACAGCCCAGCTGTCAGAAACTGTACATTGTAACGTTATATAACGCAACGTTATATAATGTTATTTCGCGTTTTATTCATACACTCCCCACTTACTGTAGAACGCAAGCTCTACTGTCTTTAACTATAAGCGTTTACACTCCCCACTTACTGTAGAACATGGTACATGAGTATATAGTATATAGGGATGTTGCACATTCGTCACTCAGTTTTATCATCGATGCACTTAGCTCAACTCGTTCGCCAGCTTGCTGTGGAGCCTATGGTCACAAGTTCAAATCACTTCAATTATTTTTTCTGCAACATATCCACTCTTGAACAATGAAAAACTCCATTTTCTTCTATTTACAAATAAGAGCAGCTCTGAAGGCTCACGGAGATGAACGTTATTTCGATTGATATGAATAGCTAGTTACGTTTATATAGAGAGATGATAAATTAATTAAACGTAAAAAAAAAGAAATAAAAAATTGAAGTGATTCGAACTTGTGACCATAGGCTCCACAGCAAGCTGGCGAACGAGTTGAGCTAAGTGCGACGATGTTAAAACTGAGTGACGAATGTATAATTTACACTTGTGCCAATTGCCTCACTCGTTGGAGGCTCACGCCTCCGGCGTATGGAACGAGCGTAGAGCGGCTGGTATTCACGAAGGAGAGAGCTGGCCATTCAGAGAAACGCGGAAGCACAAGTTAGTTGCCTTAAGTGTTCACGTGTCAGGCGTGCCACTAGCAGCGACGGCGATATGCGCGTTGGAGGAGATGGTGGCTGATGGCTTTCCTGAGTCAAGGGTCGGGATGCCGGAGGCGATTCGCGGCTTCCACCAGTACCGTGAGGACATCACATCCACTTACGGGGTGGTCCTTTTCAAGGACAGGGTGATCATACCGCCTTCACTACGAGGTGAGGTACTGAGCACCCTCCATGCTGCACACCAGGGCGTCTCGATGATGACGGCTTGCGCAGAATCCTCTGTGTTCTGGCTGGGCATGTCAGCTGACATCAGCGCCGCTCGGAACAGCTGCAAGCACTGCCACCGGATGGCGCCCTCGTGACGGTGGACCGTTACTCGAACTGGCCGATTGTCTCAAGGACATCAGGTGGCGCTCCCGACCTCATATGCCACTTACGTCACGCCTTTGCGACATACGGGACGCCTGAAGAGCTCTCGTCAGACGGGGGGCCTGAGTTCACCTCTGCCGAGACCAGGTCTTTCCTGCGAAGATGGGGCGTCCACCACCGCCTTTCATCAGTGGCGTTCCCCCACAGGCACTGCCGTGCGGAGATTGGGGTGAAGACTATGAAACGGCTGATCACCGACAACACTGGCCCGAAGGGTGACCTCGACACCGATGCTGTGCAGAGGGCGATTCTGCAATACCGCAATACGCCTGACCCAGATATGAAGATTTCCCCAGCCATGTGCGTGTTCGGCCGCCCGATATGTGATTTCATCCCGATTGCCCCCGGAAAGTACAGGCCGCATGAGACTTGGCGCGAGACGCTGACAGTGAGGGAGGAGGCCATCCGCAAACGCCACATCCGCACAGCGAGCACCTGGCCAGAGCACACTAAACGCCTCCCTCCGCTCGTAGTGGGGGACTTGGTCCGTGTGCAGAACCAGACGGGGCTCCAGCCCAACAAGTGGGACAGGACGGGCTGCATCGTGGAGGTGCATCAGCACGATCAGTATGTGGTCAAGATTGACGGCTACGGCAGGGTCACTCTTCGGAACAGGAGATTCCTGCGCAAGTTCTACCCGGTTTGCGATGACCGGCTTCCGCCCTGATCGATCTATGATGATCTGCCAGTATGCGTCGCCGCGCCAGCGTCCGTCATTGTTCCTTGGCTGCCTGACCTCACACGCAGCTCTGGGTTGCCCGTGACGGGGCCTTGGTCCGGCCTGCCACCTGCACCGCCGTCGGCAAGCTCTCCTCAGCGCTGGACACGGCCCGCCTCTGCCCCGCCGGTGACACCGGCTCGGGACCCGCTGCCGGCCCCCGTGGCCCCGGTGGCTCTGTCTCCGCCGGACTTTGTCGCGTTGCCGCCGCCGCTGGCATTGGGATTGCGCCGGTCTGCCAAGGCGACCTGCGTGCCCGCCTGGCACACTGACTTTTCTATGGACTGACTTTACGTGGGTGGTGCTCATGTTGTATGCTATGCTTATTGGTTCGCAACTTGTGCACTTGACTCTGCTGTTTACTGTTTACTGTTCTAGGATTGTTTTTGTTTTATTTCAGCCTTTATTGTAGTCGTGTTAAAGACTCAGGAGGATATAGGGAATATTGCACTCCGGTTACGTAGATTGGTGCACGCACCGGAAAGGGAAGTAGTTAGGCTACTGCTCTGATGTAAACAGACACATTTCCCCCGGCTCGTGACTTGTTTGATTATTGTCATTTCGCGGATTAAAGCAAGTGAACAAATAGAATGTTGTTCTTATTTTAATACGACTTGTAAATATGTTTAATTCTTGCTAGATGGTATGATTGTAATCATCTCCGTTTGCCAGATAACTACATCGCATCAAGAAACGCACATACACGCACGCGCGCACACACACACACAGAGCGGCGTGTGCGCTGTGAATAGGTGTTACACCCCGCAGAGGTGAGAGGTATCAGAGACTCGCTACCCCCCATCCAAATTATAAACAACAGATTGGCTTTTCACAATATGTATGAATTATCTCTTGTAATAATATCCACGGGACTCGACTTTTTGCAGTCGTTGTGTATGTGTGTCACCAACACACGCCAACTATCTCCTGCATGCGGACCCACGGACATTCTCTCACCGCTGATAGGGGAAAAAAGGCAATAGCCTACATACTTTTCCGGACTGATCATCTGAGCTCCTCTCCAGTTGAACTGCTACTGTGTTTAAATCCAAAATATTGATAAATCCAAATGCCATTCTGTAACATGTCATCTGTCTTCACGATCCTCTCTACAAGTGAAACTGAAACTTACCAAGCCTATAAATTGTTAAAGGGGCAGTAGGCAACTAATTTACTCAATGGATGCCTGAACACAGAATGACACCAGTATCACTGACTACCACGGCAAGCCTATAGAAAATTATTATTATAAATGTATCTCTCTCTCTCTGTCTATTCTTTCTTTCTTTCTTTCTTTCTTTCTTTCTTTCTTTCTTTCTTTCTTTCTTTCTTTCTTTCTTTCTTTCTTTCTTTCTTTCTTTCTTTCTTTCTTTCTTTCTTTCTTTCTTTCTTTCTTTCTTTCTCTTTCTTTCTTTCTTTCTTTCTCTCTCTCTCTCTCTCTCTCTCTCTCGCTCTCTCTATTATATTATATATTATATTACTATACTATTATATCTAATGTATTCAGGTAAACCTCAATCTATCTAGTGTGTGTACATGGCATCAAATCAAAGTGTGTGTCACTGTAGGCCTGCCTGGGCCCAGTCTTTGGAATAACAAAAGGAACAACAGACTATAAACTGGGCCTTTGTTCCAGGTGTGAATTAGTCTAGTGACATTGCATTCTGGGAGGGAGTGTAGTTCTCTTATCATTTTGCTGAATTCACTCAAACCTTTCAGACCCTCCTGCTGCAAATTGGTAAGGATTTTACCAGAATGTTTCATAGGACATTGATTAAAAATCGGCTCAAATTATTTTGAAGGTATGAACCTGTAGTTTCATATTATGTAAAAAGAAATTGTGAAAATTCTTAAGGAGGAGGAGCATAACCGGCTAGACTTCAGAGGGGAACCAGTATTGCTTCTGGTGATTTTTTCCTAACCAAATTGTATGAATGCCTATTTGTTCTTATTTTTTATTTATTCTTCATTTCATCGATTAGGTTTTGCAACAACTACCTGACAAAGAGCCGACAAGGGCTCGAAACATTGTAGACTTTTAATTAGGGATGTCCGATATTATCGGCCTACCGATATTATCGGCCGATATCGGCATTAAAATGTGATATCGGAAAATATCGGTATCGGTTTAAAAAAAATATATATATATATTTTTTTTTACATTTCTATAACCTTTATTTACCCAGACAAGCAAGTAAGAACAAATTCTGTTTTATTTATTGTCAAAAGTATGCATAATGTTAATTCCACAACAAGAGATATGTAATGTTAATTACTGAAATTATTAATTTTTTTGGGGGGGGGGGGGGGGGGGGACCCTGCATATATCGGTATCGGTTGATATCGGTTGATATCGGTATCAGAAATTAAGAGTTGGACAATATCGGTATATCGGTATCGGTAAAAAAGTCAATATCGAGCATCCCTACTTTTAATGCATTAAAGTACGAAAAAACAAAGAGCTTCTCCAGTCTGAGGTATTCTTAAAAAAAAAGGTGTTGGCCTCAAGGCCAGGGAAAGTGCTCCACTGGTGTATGGAAGACATGAGAGAGAGAATAGGTGAGTGCTGCCCAGGGTGAGGTCCTTGGGTTGGGGTAGTCTCACTCTCCGGGGTGGGTGAGCTTACACACTATGGCAGAGGGAGAAATTAATTGCCTTTTTTGGGAGTATTCACCCTAATATAGGCAGGCAGTCTTCCTCTGTCAAACTCTCCATAGATTCAAGGGTTTCCATTAGCTTCTGTTAACCAAACAGTCCTCTTCACGTCTTCAACATTTCCAACATAGTCAAGGGGCTTCCATATGTTTTGTTACAAGCCATCTTCAATCTTCAAACATTTCCCACACAGTCAATGGGTTCAATAAGTCCACTTATATGCAATCATTCTTCATTCTTCAAACATTTCCAGTATACTTCAAGGTTTCCAACAGGTAGAACAAACTCTGCCTCTGGCAGCTTACCGGTCTGCATTTTGGAGAACAACGTTTGCTCCCACTGAGTGTCGGAGGTCCACTCCTTTCTCCTCTGGTTGTCAGCCTTGAAATACAGCTCTGACCTTGATTAGGGAATAGGCCCCAGGTGTGTCCACGCCCATCTGCCAATTGGCTGCAAAGAGTGAACAGGGAACAGTAGCAGTGGTTAATGACCTCTTATAGCTGGAAGGGGTGTGTCCTCTCACTCTCTGCACTCTGTTGTGTGCTGTGAGCCCAGGGGTTGCCGCAGTGTGTATACTCTGACTACATGAATAGTATACTAACATAGATATGAATCTTCTAATCTGGTAAAATAATCTAACCGGCACTAATCTAACTACCCCGTTCTCTCTCCGTCTCTTTCCTCCAGTGTCGGCCAGTGACTGTGATTCGGAGGAGAACGCTGAGCTGACATACTATACCCTCAGTCCCGACTTCACCATCTCCCCCCACGGCACCATCTTCCCCGCCGGCCCGCTGGACTTTGAGAGACCCAACCACCTCTACGAGTTTGTGGTGATGGCCGTGGACAAAGGGGAGGTGCCTCGCACAGGCACCGCCACGGTCCGGATACGCATGGCCAACGTCAATGACGAAGCGCCCGAGTTCTCCCAGCATGTGTGAGTGTCGAAGTTCTGATACTCTGCTCTTCATAACACATGAGTGTCGAAGTTCTGATCCTCTGCTCTTCATAACACATGAGTGTAGAAGTTCTGATCCTCTGCTCTTCATAACACATGAGTGTAGAAGTTCTGATCCTCTGCTCTTCATAACACATGAGTGTAGAAGTTCTAATCCTCTGCTCTTCATAACACATGAGTGTAGAAGTTCTGATCCTCTGCTCTTCATAACACATGAGTGTAGAAGTTCTGATACTCTGCTCTTCATAACACATGAGTGTAGAAGTTCTGATCCTCTCTGCTCATCATAACACATGAGTGTAGAAGTTCTGATCCTCTCTGCTCATCATAACACATGAGTGTAGAAGTTCTGATCCTCTCTGCTCATCATAACACATGAGTATAGAAGTTCTGATCCTCTGCTCATCATAACACATGAGTGTACCGTAATTTTCGGACTATAAGCCGCGGCTTTTCCCCCCATTTTTCGACCCTGCGGCTTATATAACGGTGCGGCTAATCTATGGATTTTTACAGCTAACTGGGCGTGCTCCCTCAGCTCTGTGACCGTCAGATCAGACTCCTAAATCTGCTGCAGCAGTGCACGCCTTGCCCCTCCTCCTCCCCCTCACAGACCCACGTCAACAAACCATTACGGCAAGAGTCTAGTGTATGAGCAGCTCAGAGCTCCTCTTTCAACATAACTGAAGCATTAAACAAAATGACCCAGTCAACGAACTACTCACTTTAGTTTATTAATGCATGAGGCGTTGTCTAATGTTATCTAGGTACTGATAGCTCCAGATATCATCAGTTTGGCATTCGATTTAGCAGGTGCTGGCTAACTGGCTATCGTTCTGTGAGCTGGCGTTGGTACCTGACTGGCGCTGGCTAACTAACGTGGCTATCGTTCTGTGAGCTGGCGTTGGTACCTGGCTGGCGCTGGCTAACTGGCTATCGTTCTGTGAGCTGGCGTTGGTACCTGGCTGGTGCTAGCTAACTGGCTATCGTTCTGTGAGCTGGCGTTGGTACCTGGCTGGCGCTGGCTAACTAACGTGGCTATTGTTCTGTGAGCTAGCGTTGGTACCTAGCTGGTGCTGGCTAACTGGCTATCGTTCTGTGAGCTGGCGTTGGTACCTGGCTGGCGCTGGCTAACTAACGTGGCTATCATTCTGTGAGCTGGCGTTAGTACCTGGCTGGCTAACTGGCTATCATTCTGTGAGCTGGCGTTGGTACCTGGCTGGCGCTGGCTAACTAACGTGGCTATCGTTCTGTGAGCTAGCGTTGGTACCTGGCTGGCGCTGGCTAACTAACGTGGCTATCGTTCTGTGAGCTAGCGTTAGTACCTAGCTGGCGCTGGCTAACTAAGGTGGCTATCGTTCTGTGAGCTAGCGTTAGTACCTGGCTGGCGCTGGCTAACGTGGCTATCATTCTGTGAGCTAGCGTTGGTACCTGGCTGGCTAACTAACGTGGCTATCGTTCTGTGAGCTAGCGTTGGTACCTGGCTGGCGCTGGCTAACTAACGTGGCTATCGTTCTGTGAGCTAACGTTGGTACCTGGCTGGCTAACTAACGTGGCTATCGTTCTGTGAGCTAGCATTGGTACCTGGCTAGGGCTGCATGATTTTGGGAAATAATTTAATTGCGATTTTTCTGACAGATATTGCGATTGCGATTATAATTTTTTTTTAATTAATTAAGCAGCCCCACAGAGGTTTATTGTAAAATGCGGCTTGCATCTGGCCTACGCGGTGGGTCTGTTCGGGACACCGAGTCTGAAAATGTTTCTTTTTACCTGGGAATCGATACCGGTACGGTACCCAACGGTACCTTTTTTCTGTACTTTACTCTCCCTCTCTGAAGTCTAAACTTCACAACACACAATCTAAAACCCCTTACCTCCCTCTCCCAAACTGTTCCTACAACAATTTTTTTTATGTTGCATGATCATCTATATTTATTTTGTATTATAATTTTTTTTGTGTTTAAATATCAACATTATCTGGCAATCCTCAGTAAATACTATCAAACTCCTCTGATGTCAGACCAGATATGAGATGCGTACACACACACACACACACACACACACACACACACACACACACACACACACACACACACACACACACACACACACACACACACACACACACACACACACACACACACACACACAGAAAAGGAGAATGGCTTAAATGATTTTAGAATACTTCAGCTAATGAAGTTAAATGTTTATTATCATCAACTATCCAGTTCGTTTTTTATAGTGCAACGTTTTTCTACTTTTCTACATTAATTGAATCAGTAGAGAGAGAGATGCCACCGCCCCCGAGCCCCGCTACCCCCCACCCTTTCCTTACTCAGCTCAGATGTTTTCTCTGTCTTGAGCAGGGTTAGCTAGGAACAGCTTTCTCAAGCTTCAGCACGTTACAGCTGTGTACTGCAGTGAAAGTGTTAAGTCCTCTCCTCAGTGAGTTTGGTTCATGACAGTATATATGTTACTTTGTGTATGTAGTATATATACAACAGCAACTATTAGCTTTGTCTGCTGTGCATTGCAAGGTGTAGTTCTTAAAATATCCTAAAACACATTTATTTATGTAATTGCAGAATAGGAATGCGATTTGATCTTAATATGACGTTCGTTACAGCTGTGTACTGCAGGGAAAGGGTTAAATCCTCTCCTCGGTGAGTTTGGTTCATGACAGTATATACCAGGGGTCAGCAACCTTTTTGACATGGAGTGCCTGTTTGAAATATAGTTGTAACTAGTGTGCCTCAACAATATTCCATGCATCGTAATTTTTTTTTCTCATAATCAGGTCTTTTTAATGATCATTTTTACATTATTACATCATTATTGTTATTGTTATTATTAACAATATTATTATGATGGTTGTATCAACCCTAAATCTGAGTTGGGGGGGGGGGAATGCAATGCAGACAAACAGCTGCATACAGTGCGACCATTTCACTCACATTTGCCCATTCATTTTTGGACACATCACACACCATCGGTGTGTGTACTGTACGTGTGCTGTCATAGCTCCACCTACAGGCCTAATGGAGAACACCAGGAGAACACCAGGATGTGAATGGAGGGTGAATGTGAGGTATATCGTGTAAATAAGTTTTGATTGATCGCAAGACTACACTGTAAAAAAAAATTATTAGTTACCAGAACTTAAAAATATTGAGTTCAGTTACTGTGCATTAAGGTTTTCAGTTTTCAATCCATAATAAGTTAACAGAAAAATAAGTACACAACCACATTATTTCAACCTAATAAAACTATGTTTATTGTCATTGTTTTAAGAACACAAGTTGACTTGGTAATACTCACATTTTGAGTAACAAAATGGCTTTTAACATGTGCAATGTTCAATGAAATAGAAAAATAAATAATACAATTTGTTGATTAATCCCACTGGTCACAATGGTGACCGTAATAATGTTTTTGTTATAAGGCTCTGCAAATGTTACTGAATGATGTAGCAATGTATTTCCAGCTAAATTGAAATAATAAACAAATAAAGGGTCTCAATTAAATATGTGGAAGTAAAAAGAACCTGTGGGAGGATTTCAACAAGATAAATGCGACAACAGTGCAAAATAGTTCACTATAATATTTCAAAGCAAAAAAAAAAAATTAAAAAAAAAAAAAATTAAATAATATTTTTTATTTTTTTTTATTTTTTTTTTATTTTTTTTTGTGCTGCCCCCTGTGCCTATGCAAATGCCCCCGCGTGCCTATGCAGGCACGCGTGCCTAGGGTTGCCTACCCCTGGTATATACGTTACTTTGTGTATGTAGTATATATACAACAGCAACTGTTACAAAGGGTCAGATTAAACCGAATATATGTATTTATTGATTGATATATATTGCATAATATTTGTATATCGTTTGATATCCCTTGTGTATTCTTTGTACATATACACAGAATATCCCTTTAGCCTGGTACAGACCATAATATTTCGTTCTCTTATTGGATGGCGTGCCACCAGCGCCAGTGTCTTACCCCCAGAGTCGAGTTCAAAGCTACCGTCAAGACATGTCTGTACATGCCCGGCTTTGCCCAGGACTACGAGACAGAAATGAGGTTGGCACTAGTTTATTCCCTGTACATATAAATATGGCGCAGGTGAATACAGAAGTAGTTCAGTTCAGTTCAGTTCAGTTCAGTTCAGTTCGAGTCTTAGTAACAAGTTGAAGCCTCACACTACGATACAACGTGCTGTGAAGTGGGCCCGTATTGCCCCAAAATAGAGTCTTGTTTTATCCTAATACGTTTGTTCAACGTATCGTTCGCTCCTTACTAGTAAGCCTTCATCACGAGTCAAAGACCAAGTGAAGTGAGCAACTGTGCGTCTAAATAGAGCACTTATAGCCGCGTGCGAATAGGATAGTAAAGTATCAGAGCTTGGTTGAATAACGTCAAGTTCAACTTAGTTAATGTGAAGTACCGCGCACCGGAGGATCTACACCGGTGAATGCAGAGCCCCTCTCCGGCTGGATTATTATTATTATTGCTTTGGACCAAGCTGTTGGAGCGGATAAGAATCGTCTACACCCACTGCTGTGGGATCTACCGTGAGGAACATCATTCGAGCCCGTCTCTATTGGAGAGGCTGACCGGCTTCCACCTGTGCTGCACGCATACTGGGATTACAGCGGCTGCCTTTCGTCCGCTGATCCAGGGAGTAATACCGCCTCCCCGAGCAGGAGCTTATTGAGTCCCCGTGGAACCAGACTTTGCATTAGAGCATTTGCTCCCCCTGCTGGCTTACAACCGGTAGGAACCCCCCTACCAGTATCCCCTAGATATAATTCCTAATATTCAAGTTGTATTATTATCTCATGCGTAATATGAGAATGGACATTCATTATTGATTTGCCTACGCACATTCCTTTGCCTTACAAGTGCATTCAATTAAAGTATATTATGTATTCTTGCTGCTAATAAATACTTAAAGACAACTTTGTGTAGAACCGATTCATTGTGGGGAAGTGTTCTCATCATATACTCGTGTACGGTATGGCCAGTATAATGTACATAAGACGGTAGTGGTTTAATGATACCATACTTGATTAATACAGTCAGGGAATTGTACCCCTCAGTTACAATTGGTCCTTCGAGCCGGAGATAAGAATTAGCGTAATATTAATATAATATTAATATTAACATGGCCGATGATGAACACTCCACAAACGGTTCTCCCGAGCTAGAACGCCCGCAGCGCAGACGGCAGCCACCTCCCTATCTAGAGGCATACACTGTCAGTCCAATACCTAGCTTTAAAAGGAAGTTAAATACGGATAGTAAAATTATGTCCAACCCTACCGAACAGGCTACCCCGCCAGTAGAGACCCTAGTGGGTTCTAACGTAACTGACCAAGCTCACGGGGGGGACCAGGAGGGACATGACATGACTTTACCCCCCGACCCACCACAAGAAGAGACGCGCACCCAGGAGATGGATCTCCTCGGTACGCGACAGGAGAACGGATCTCCAACGAGTACTGCCGGGAGCCGATCGCCTCGACCGGCGTCTTCCCCCAGCGAGGCGGACAAGATGCTGGCGCAGGCACTCATCGCCACCCTGGCAGCCTCCACCGAACGCGATCGACTTCAAGCGCAACAGACGCGCGAGCGCGAACATTTTGCAGCCGAGCGAGAGCGCTTCCAGGCGCAACAAAGGAGTGAAGACGACCGCATAAGACTGGAGACCAGACGCCTCCAGACAGAAGAGAACATTGAGAGAAGCCGCGCCGATGCGCAGCACGCCGCAGCCAATGCGCAGCGCGACGCCGCCAATGCCCAGCGCGAAGCAGCGCGCGACGCCGCCCATGCCCAGCGCGAGACAGAGCGCGACCGGCTGCAGGCGCAGCTGATGGACAAATTGATTACCATGGCGACACCCCCTCACTCCGCACGGAGCTCCCGGAGA
The DNA here is from genome assembly GCF_963971535.1 of Notolepis coatsorum. NCBI lineage: Eukaryota > Metazoa > Chordata > Actinopteri > Aulopiformes > Paralepididae > Notolepis > Notolepis coatsorum. The sequence continues at coordinate 115,200,150 of NC_140166.1, forward strand.
TCGTCACGACAAGGGTCTAGGACACATTCCCCTACCCGACCAAGCGACCCGGGACCCCGCCAACAGGAGGATCCTGTCCACGTCTCCGAACCCCCTCCCCGGCCGGTCCATACGAGACCCAGCAACCAGGAAGAACCGGACCACGCCGAGAGACTGAACAGAAGACTCCAGGGCCTAGCAGAGGGAGAGGAGGAGGAAGAGGAGGAATGTCAAGCCAACCAGCAGCAACCTACGCTGGACCAGGAGGCCCAGTACAGCCCCGACCAGCAGCAACGTACTCTGGACCAGAAGGCCCAGTACAGCCCAGAAGTCAGCCCCGAGGCCCTGCGCTACAAACCCCCGACTCAACTCACGGGTGAGTTTGACGCACCGCCAGCCCCGAGGAACAGCACCTGGGTACCCGGCCCTTGGTACCCACCAAGTACCAGCCCAAGACAACACGTAAGAGGAGACTCGCCTAGGAGGCCTCTCCCCCAACGCTCACCGATGTGCCAGTCATCCATGGCATCGTACCTTGGCACACCGACGTTCCCGGACTTCACACACGAGAACAGAGCACAGTACACAGAGCTACGAATGTGCCTAGAGACTATGCTGTCCGACGTACCAGATGAACCGTACAAGTATGCTATCCTACTCAAGCACCAGAAGGTGCCCAGAGCGCACAATATAGCGCTGGCATATTCCAGCTCTACTACCCCATACACCGCGGCTCTAGTAGCCCTCGACCAACGTTATGGACGCATATGGGACTACGTGATACAGGAGATAAGAGACATTGACCGTCTCCCCCCAGCCAGAGACAACAGAGCATTAGATGACCTCGCTATCAAGGTACAGTCCCTGGTAGGGATGCTGGGTTCCCAAAAGGAAAAGGGGATCTATGAACTGTACGCTAACTCTAATGTAGAGAGGATACTAGAGAAGCTCCCTCCCGCCCGACAAGAGCGTTTTCGGCGGCAGAGAGACTACCGCGACCCCAACGGTCCAGAGGCATCCCTCCTAGACCTATCTGAGTTCCTCGCCAGGGAGGTCAGTAGCCTACGACTCGACACGTTCGTATGGAGTGGACCAAGCCCAAGACTCGGATCTCGGGGATCAACGGATAACCGCCGGTTGGTGACCGTTATGCACAAAGCCGAATCAGTACCGCAGCACAAGAACCACAACACCCCCTCGACGAAAGAGGACCAGTGGAAGATTGAGTGCCAGTACTGTGAGGGAGAACATCGGCTGTACCAATGCGACACTTTCGGGAAGCTGACCACGGACGAGGTGAGTCAGTGGATCAAGGACCACCGCCGCTGCTTCCGCTGCGCTCGCAGCCACCTAGCAGCTGAGTGCCGCTTGAAGAAGAAGTGCAGCAGGTGCGGTGGCACCCACTTGGAGGTCCTGCATGACATCAACAGGCGTCAGCCAGGACAACAGAGTGGGCCCGTCGCGGTAATGTACCATGCCGAGGCGGTGGCACCAGTACCGAAGAGCCACCAGACCGCTCCCTGGTGTCCCGACTGCTACAGCAGACACTGGGAGTCACGGTGCGACTCGCACCATATAGATTCTGTGTCACCACAGACAGGTGACAACCCCCCGGCAAAGGAGGTATGGAAGATCGACTGTACGTACTGCCGCGGAGGACACTGGCTGGACCAGTGCGACGTGTTCCCGGAACTGACCATCGCCGAAATGGAGCAGTGGATTGCGTCTGACCCCCCACAAGCCGGTCACCGCCGATTCTTGTGCGAGGATAACATGATAAGAATAGCCCGACGAGGCAACCGACCAACAGGAGTGCTCCACATAGACCCCAAGCAGAGCGGGACCCCCCGAGTGCTCCTCAAAGTGGTCAGAGTGCTCCTGAGCTACGAGGACAAGGTCCTGGACACTTACGCCGTCCTGGACGATGGGTCTGAAAAGACTCTCCTCCTCGCTTCCGCAGCAGCCCAGTTGGGCCTGCGGGGTGTCAAAGATACCATGACCATACGCACCATCAGAAGGGACCAGAAGACCATAAAAGGTGAAAGGGTCTCCTTCAAGATAGCAGCGGTGGACCAGCCCGAGAAGCAGTATAGTATAACCAACGTCTTCACCAGCCACGACATAGGCTTGTCTCAGTACACCTACCCCATCCCACAGCTGATGGGTAAGTATGTGCACCTACGTCAACTACCTATACCGCTTATCGACGGCGCCACACCGACCCTGCTCATCGGCTCCGACCACGCGGACCTCATTCTCCCAATTGAGGCGGCCCACATCGGACCCAAAGGATGCCCAGTCGCGGTTCAGACCCGACTGGGATGGACGCTCCAGGGCCCCCTCTACGGACTTGACAGTCAACCCACGTCTACACGCTGCCTACACACAAAGGCGAGCGACACCGGCCACTCCCTCGTACAGCAGAGGCTATTGACATTAAGCGAGAGGCCCGTGAGAGAACCGTGGGCACCAGAGGGAGTTCGGAACTCCACCCCCCTCAGCTGCGCTTCAGACGTAGCTGACCTCGAACCCAGCACCCCAAGCGACTCCTTGACGGGGCGGCCGGCACCGGCCCCTCCTCAGACGGGGTACAGAGCAAACAAGAGAGACAGACGGAGGAGGAGGAGGCACAGCCAAGCACAGATCAAAGCAGTCTTAGGCCCGCTTCCTCCTAAGCCCCCCTTCATCCCGTCCAGAGAGCTTATTGAGTCCCCGTGGAACCAGACTTTGCATTAGAGCATTTGCTCCCCCTGCTGGCTTACAACCGGTAGGAACCCCCCTACCAGTATCCCCTAGATATAATTCCTAATATTCAAGTAGTATTATTATCTCATGCGTAATATGAGAATGGACATTCATTATTGATTTGCCTACGCACATTCCTTTGCCTTACAAGTGCATTCAATTAAAGTATATTATGTATTCTTGCTGCTAATAAATACTTAAAGACAACTTTGTGTAGAACCGATTCATTGTGGGGAAGTGTTCTCATCATATACTCGTGTACGGTATGGCCAGTATAATGTACATAAGACGGTAGTGGTTTAATGATACCATACTTGATTAATACAGTCAGGGAATTGTACCCCTCAGTTACAGCAACTATTAGCTTTGTTTGCTGTGCATTGCAAGGTGTAGTTCTTAAAATATCCTAAAACACATTTATTTATGTAATTGCAGAATAGGAATGCGATTTGGTCTTAATATGACGTTACAGCTGTGTACTGCAGTGAAAGCGTTAAGTCCTCTCCTGCGGTGAAAGGCACACACACACACACACACACACACACACACACACACACACACACACACACAGACCGCAAATAAGAACGAACCCTTATAAAACGATTTAATAGGCTAAACTTCGTTTTAAATTCTTTATTTTACACTTGTTTATTGTATTTGATTTTTCTCGACATAATGCTACGTGGCCCGACTAGATCCGTGACTCTGTTGCGATACAAATTAATTATCTATAAAAGTGAAATAAAATCTTTGAAATCCACTGCTGTGTCGAGCCTGGGGCGAGCCTTTATTGCTACCGGGGAAACATAGGGGGAACATAGGACCCAGGGAACATAGAACCCTTTTGCGGCTACCGGGGAACATAGGACCCGGGGAACATAGAACCCTTTTGCGGATGGGGGAACATAGAACCCTTTTTTGAAAAAAAATTATAAAAAAGCGGGGAACATAGAACCCGGGGAACATAGACATGTTCCTGGCGTTAGTACCTAGCTGGCGCTGGCTAACGTGGCTATCGCTCTGTGAGCTGGTGTTGGTACCTAGCTGGCGCTGGCTAACTGGCTATCGTTCTGTGACCTGGCGTTGGTACCTAGCTACTGTTACTGTTTAAACAAAAATGTTAATAAATGGGAGCTTCCTCAAACAGCCATCTCTTTCCCGACAATCCCCTCTGTGCACGAACCCTTTTTATTAATTATCAGTGAGGACTAAAGATTGGAAACAGAAACCACTGTGTGAGTGTAGAAGTCCTGGGGGGATCAGATCTCCATTTTCAAATGGGTAAAATAACCACAGGGTGGACTGAAGACAATAACCCTATCACTGAGGAGAATGGGGAAAGAGCTGGAGGAGGGGATGTAGATGGTACTGAGATCAGAGAGAAGAGCTGGAGGAGGATGTAGATGGTACTGAGATCAGAGAGAAGAGCTGGAGGAGGATGTAGATGGTACTGAGATCAGAGAGAAGAGCTGCAACCGTAGTTGCATTCAACAGGTCGTTATTCCTCTGACTTCTCTGTCTCTGGTCTTTCAGAAGACCAGCGCACGCACGCACGCACGCACGCACGCACGCACGCACACACACACACACACACACACACACACACACACACACACACACACACACACACACACACACACACACACACACACACACACACACACACACACACACACACACACACACACACAGAGCTCCCTCCCCGGGCCCCTGTCCTGTAAGCTATGGGCTCGTGTTGCTACACGGACATGTTTGTATGTTGCACGGTACCTACTAGTAAACAGTCAACCCTCCATCTCTTATTATATGTGAACTAAAGAGTACAAGGTTTACACAACAGCCCCCACCCCTTTTTTTGTATTTGTACCTGTACTACCTGCTGTCAGCTGTTATCTCTCTCTGTGTGTCTGTATGAGCCTGATTAGCCAGCGTCAGCTTGCGCTAGCTAGCGTTAGCTCGCGTTAGCCAGCGTTAGCCAGCGCTAGCTCTGTGGCTGTTAGGTTGAATTAAATGAATGACTCGGTTCTAAAGCATTCGAGTAGTTTTCAATAACTGCACTTAGAAACAATCAAACAGCGGGAGCATTTCGGGAGCATATGACCAAAACCCAGGCAATTTCGAGCGTAAGGAATCAAATAGTCTGCCATGGCTACATGCTAACGCTAACGTTATTGTTTTGAAATGAGCAACTGTCGGAAAAACATGGCATCGATAGACGAATCAATAGTCACGGAGGCATGCGATTCCAAGAATCGGACAATTAGGAACCGGCTCCCAACTGGAACCGGTTTTCGATTCCCATCCCTACTGAGGTCAATCTGTCGGTCAGAGAGAGGAGCTGTGGGTAAAAAGCTAGAATTTCTTTTGGCAATGGGAGTGACTTTCTTCATTGAGTGCTTATCCTTATCATTAGGGCACAAGTATCTTGTGTTTTATTATAATATGACCAACGCGATCAAATCGTATCATTCTAAACTAGACTTAAGATTGATCAAATCTTATTCCAACCTAGACTATTAAATCTTATCATTCTAGACTGCCTCTGATGATTCAATATTACGAGATAATTCAATTTGTCCCATAGGGACATTTGTCCTGGAAATGAAGGCTGCCACATACAATTACATACAATTATAGTGCAGCACATTGTTCAACCCAGTGACACAGTGATTTCAGACAAGAGCAGACATGAAGTGCATTCAAATACACTGCAACACAGCCTCTCATTTCATACCCCCCTTGCTTCGTGAGATTCATCTACACCTATGTCTATATCTATTCACATATAATTTGCTGCATTTAATTGGAACCGTGTAGCATCACTCTCGGCAGTATCTGTTGTGTCGCAAATGCACCGATGCTGAAAAAGGGGCAGGCAGCAGACCCATTAGTGCTCGCCTGTATGAGAGGCACACATAACTGTTATCGACCAGCAGGGAACAATTGGAGAAAGGGCCCTGGCTTGTTTCCAGCTCTTCATTAAAAAAAAAACACACAATAGACTCCCTTTCTCTATTCTGTATTGATTCCCCTGGGTTGGCCCAGCATGAGAAACTGGCACTTCGGTTGCAAAGATTTTTGAGAGTCAAAAATCCATTATACCTGACTAATGACTGGCTAATTATACTGGTAAAACACTCAAATGCGTACCAGAATAATGTTTCAAATTAGTAGTTTCAATAACAATGAAGTCTCCGATTGCAAACTGCTTCAACGGAGACGGTCTAGTATATATAATGAAGAGATGGAGCCCGCGGTAGTTTTGCATGTGGAAATCTGAACATAATAATTAAATGCAATGTGATTTTATGGTGAGTGGAATTATAATCTACTGCATTTGGAAGTGAAAAGTGAGTTTTAAATGTTTTAAAAACGAATCACAATCTCTGCCAAACGGTTGAGGATTACGCGTTGAGTGGTTACCATGGTAACTCAGGATTCTGTAGCAGAAAACAACTGGATGGCACTTTCATCGTAGATGGTCTCAAATGGAAAAACAGGCAATTTTCTATCATAAATGTGTCCTTTTTATCAAAAATGACCATTTTGATTTGTCAGTCATTTACCAGTGACTTCAAATAAAGAAGAACAATGCTAGAAGGCAGACAGTGTGTGACAGATTCTTAGATACGGACGGCTCCCCATTTTAAAACAGATAGTTAGTCTTGTTAGTCCCCGTTATCAAGATGGCGGCAGAGGGAACCGCCTTCTCTTTAGACAAACTTTAGTTTTAGTGCTAAAACCTGCACTCCTATCTCCTATTTATTCCATTTCTTGACTATTTCCCTGTCAAAAGGAATTAATAAATGAAAGACTTACGGATTACTGTGTGAATCTCAAATGCCTCTGATGAAAGAACTGACAAATTCCCGTGACAGACGATGTCAAAATATATTGAGACGCAATTTCACAAGATAAGATAAGATGTTCTTTTATTGATCCCCTTGGGGAAATGGACTTTGAAACACATTTTTATCCGTGCGTGCAACTCAACCTGACAATTCTGACAATATTGAACTGTAGGGTTATATTCAACTGAAATTAATGTCATGCTCTTTATGCTACGTGTTAAGTGAACAGTAATGATTCATAACATGCATCTTGTCATTTCAACAGCAGAGTTTAAGGTGTGTGTGTGGGGGGCGGGGGTGTACTGAACTATGGAACAATTGAACGCTAACCATTTAGAGCACCGTTTTCTATTTAAAAAGTTAAAAATACTTTGCATTCATTCCAGTGTGGAACACGTGTTACGAACACATCATCATTTTTATCTATCTTTCAAATAATATTCATATCAAAGCGTGCTTTTCAGTGTGTTTTGCCTACACCCAGATTGTCAAAGCCCTGTGTATAAAAAGGAGCGTTGACTTCAGACGTCAATATCGTGCCATACTTGTCAAGGAAGGAATAACAGTGATTTGATTTGCTCATAGGCACGTTCACTGCTGACAGAGCTCCCTCCGACATGTCCCCCTGCTCCCTCCAACATGTCCCCCTGCTCCCTCCAACATGTCCCCCTGCTCCCTCCAACATGTCCCCCTGCTCCCTCCAACATGTCCCCCTGCTCCCTCCAACATGTCCCCCTGCTCCCTCCAACATGTCCCTCTGCTCCCTCCAACATGTCCCCCTTCTCCCTCCAACATGTCCCCCTGCTCCCTCCAACCTGTCCCCCTGCTCCCTCCAACATGTCCCCCTCCTCCCTCTAACATGTCCCCCTCCTCCCTCTAACATGTCCCCCTGCTCCCTCTAACATGTCCCCCTGCTCCCTCCAACATGTCCCCCTCCTCCCTCTAACATGTCCCCCTGCTCCCTCTAACATGTCCCCCTGCTCCCTCTAACATGTCCCCCTGCTCCCTCCAACATGTCCCCCTGCTCCCTCCAACATGTCCCCCTGCTCCCTCTAACATGTCCCCCTTCTCCCTCCAACATGTCCCCCTGCTCCCTCCAACATGTCCCCCTGCTCCCTCCAACATGTCCCCCTGCTCCCTCCAACATGTCCCCCTGCTCCCTCCAACATGTCCCCCTGCTCCCTCCAACATGTCCCCCTGCTCCCTCTAACATGTCCCCCTGCTCCCTCAAACATGTCCCCCTGCTCCCTCCAACATGTCCCCCTTCTCCCTCCAACATGTCCCCCTGCTCCCTCCAACATGTCCCCCTGCTCCCTCCAACATGTCCCCCTCCTCCCTCCAACATGTCCCCCTGCTCCCTCTAACATGTCCCCCTGCTCCCTCCAACATGTCCCCCTTCTCCCTCCAACATGTCCCCCTGCTCCCTCCAACATATCCCCCTTCTACCTCCAACATGTCCCCCTGCTCCCTCCAACATGTCCCCCTGCTCCCTCCAACATGTCCCCCTGCTCCCTCCAACATATCCCCCTTCTACCTCCAACATGTCCCCCTGCTCCCTCCAACATGTCCCCCTGCTCCCTCCAACATGTCCCCCTGCTACCTCCAACATGTCCCCCTGCTCCCTCTAACATGTCCCCCTGCTCCCTCTAACATGTCCCCCTGCTCCCTCTAACATGTCCCCCTGCTCCCTCCAACATGTCCCCCTGCTCCCTCTAACATGTCCCCCTTCTCCCTCCAACATGTCCCCCTGCTCCCTCTAACATGTCCCCCTGCTCCCTCCAACATGTCCCCCTGCTCCCTCGAACCTGTCCCCCTGCTCCCTCCAACATGTCCCCCTGCTCCCTCCAACATGTCCCCCTGCTCCCTCCAACATGTCCCCCTTCTCCCTCCAACATGTCCCCCTGCTCCCTCCAACATGTCCCCCTGCTCCCTCCAACATGTCCCCCTGCTCCCTCTAACATGTCCCCCTGCTCCCTCCAACATGTCCCCCTTCTCCCTCCAACATGTCCCCCTGCTCCCTCCAACATATCCCCCTTCTACCTCCAACATGTCCCCCTGCTCCCTCCAACATGTCCCCCTGCTCCCTCTAACATGTCCCCCTGCTCCCTCCAACATGTCCCCCTGCTCCCTCTAACATGTCCCCCTGCTCCCTTCAGCATGTCCCCCTGCTCCCTCTAACATGTCCCCCTGCTCCCTCCAGCATGTCCCCCTGCTCCCTCCAACATGTCCCCCTGCTCCCTCCAACATGTCCCCCTGCTCCCTCTAACATGTCCCCCTGCTCCCTCCAACATGTCCCCCTGCTCCCTCTAACATGTCCCCCTGCTCCCTCCAACATGTCCCCCTTCTCCCTCCAACATGTCCCCCTGCTCCCTCTAACATGTCCCCCTGCTCCCTCCAGCATGTCCCCCTGCTCCCTCCAACATGTCCCCCTGCTCCCTCTAACATGTCCCCCTGCTCCCTCTAACATGTCCCCCTCCTCCCTCTAACATGTCCCCCTGCTCCCTCCAACATGTCCCCCTGCTCCCTCTAACATGTCCCCCTGCTCCCTCTAACATGTCCCCCTGCTCCCTCCAACATGTCCCCCTTCTCCCTCCAACATGTCCCCCTGCTCCCTCTAACATGTCCCCCTCCTCCCTCTAACATGTCCCCCTGCTCCCTCCAACATGTCCCCCTGCTCCCTCTAACATGTCCCCCTGCTCCCTCTAACATGTCCCCCTTCTCCCTCTAACATGTCCCCCTTCTCCCTCCAACATGTCCCCCTGCTCCCTCCAACATATCCCCCTTCTCCCTCCAACATGTCCCCCTGCTCCCTCCAACATGTCCCCCTGCTCCCTCCAACATGTCCCCCTGCTCCCTCCAACATGTCCCCCTGCTCCCTCTAACATGTCCCCCTGTTCCCTCTAACATGTCCCCCTGCTCCCTCCGACATGTCCCCCTTCTCCCTCCAACATGTCCCCCTGCTCCCTCCAACATGTCCCCCTGCTCCCTCCAACATGTCCCCCTGCTCCCTCCAACATGTCCCCCTGCTCCTCTAACATGTCCCCCTGCTCCCTCCAACATGTCCCCCTGCTCCCTCTAACATGTCCCCCTGCTCCCTCTAACATGTCCCCCTGCTCCCTCTAACATGTCCCTCTGCTCCCTCCAACATGTCCCCCTGCTCCCTCTAACATGTCCCCCTGCTCCCTCCAACATGTCCCCCTGCTCCCTCTAACATGTCCCCCTGCTCCCTCTAACATGTCCCCCTGCTCCCTCTAACATGTCCCCCTCCTCCCTCCAACACGTCCCCCTGCTCCCTCTAACATGTCCCCCTTCTCCCTCCAACATGTCCCCCTGCTCCCTCCAACATGTCCCCCTGCTCCCTCCAACATGTCCCCCTGCTCCCTCCAACATGTCCCCCTGCTCCCTCCAACATGTCCCCCTGCTCCCTCCAACATGTCCCCCTGCTCCCTCTAACATGTCCCCCTGCTCCCTCAAACATGTCCCCCTGCTCCCTCCAACATGTCCCCCTTCTCCCTCCAACATGTCCCCCTGCTCCCTCCAACATGTCCCCCTGCTCCCTCCAACATGTCCCCCTCCTCCCTCCAACATGTCCCCCTGCTCCCTCTAACATGTCCCCCTGCTCCCTCCAACATGTCCCCCTTCTCCCTCCAACATGTCCCCCTGCTCCCTCCAACATATCCCCCTTCTACCTCCAACATGTCCCCCTGCTCCCTCCAACATGTCCCCCTGCTCCCTCCAACATGTCCCCCTGCTCCCTCCAACATATCCCCCTTCTACCTCCAACATGTCCCCCTGCTCCCTCCAACATGTCCCCCTGCTCCCTCCAACATGTCCCCCTGCTACCTCCAACATGTCCCCCTGCTCCCTCTAACATGTCCCCCTGCTCCCTCTAACATGTCCCCCTGCTCCCTCTAACATGTCCCCCTGCTCCCTCCAACATGTCCCCCTGCTCCCTCTAACATGTCCCCCTTCTCCCTCCAACATGTCCCCCTGCTCCCTCTAACATGTCCCCCTGCTCCCTCCAACATGTCCCCCTGCTCCCTCGAACCTGTCCCCCTGCTCCCTCCAACATGTCCCCCTGCTCCCTCCAACATGTCCCCCTGCTCCCTCCAACATGTCCCCCTTCTCCCTCCAACATGTCCCCCTGCTCCCTCCAACATGTCCCCCTGCTCCCTCCAACATGTCCCCCTGCTCCCTCTAACATGTCCCCCTGCTCCCTCCAACATGTCCCCCTTCTCCCTCCAACATGTCCCCCTGCTCCCTCCAACATATCCCCCTTCTACCTCCAACATGTCCCCCTGCTCCCTCCAACATGTCCCCCTGCTCCCTCTAACATGTCCCCCTGCTCCCTCCAACATGTCCCCCTGCTCCCTCTAACATGTCCCCCTGCTCCCTTCAGCATGTCCCCCTGCTCCCTCTAACATGTCCCCCTGCTCCCTCCAGCATGTCCCCCTGCTCCCTCCAACATGTCCCCCTGCTCCCTCCAACATGTCCCCCTGCTCCCTCTAACATGTCCCCCTGCTCCCTCCAACATGTCCCCCTGCTCCCTCTAACATGTCCCCCTGCTCCCTCCAACATGTCCCCCTTCTCCCTCCAACATGTCCCCCTGCTCCCTCTAACATGTCCCCCTGCTCCCTCCAGCATGTCCCCCTGCTCCCTCCAACATGTCCCCCTGCTCCCTCTAACATGTCCCCCTGCTCCCTCTAACATGTCCCCCTCCTCCCTCTAACATGTCCCCCTGCTCCCTCCAACATGTCCCCCTGCTCCCTCTAACATGTCCCCCTGCTCCCTCTAACATGTCCCCCTGCTCCCTCCAACATGTCCCCCTTCTCCCTCCAACATGTCCCCCTGCTCCCTCTAACATGTCCCCCTCCTCCCTCTAACATGTCCCCCTGCTCCCTCCAACATGTCCCCCTGCTCCCTCTAACATGTCCCCCTGCTCCCTCTAACATGTCCCCCTTCTCCCTCTAACATGTCCCCCTTCTCCCTCCAACATGTCCCCCTGCTCCCTCCAACATATCCCCCTTCTCCCTCCAACATGTCCCCCTGCTCCCTCCAACATGTCCCCCTGCTCCCTCCAACATGTCCCCCTGCTCCCTCCAACATGTCCCCCTGCTCCCTCTAACATGTCCCCCTGTTCCCTCTAACATGTCCCCCTGCTCCCTCCGACATGTCCCCCTTCTCCCTCCAACATGTCCCCCTGCTCCCTCCAACATGTCCCCCTGCTCCCTCCAACATGTCCCCCTGCTCCCTCCAACATGTCCCCCTGCTCCTCTAACATGTCCCCCTGCTCCCTCCAACATGTCCCCCTGCTCCCTCTAACATGTCCCCCTGCTCCCTCTAACATGTCCCCCTGCTCCCTCTAACATGTCCCTCTGCTCCCTCCAACATGTCCCCCTGCTCCCTCTAACATGTCCCCCTGCTCCCTCCAACATGTCCCCCTGCTCCCTCTAACATGTCCCCCTGCTCCCTCTAACATGTCCCCCTGCTCCCTCTAACATGTCCCCCTCCTCCCTCCAACATGTCCCCCTGCTCCCTCTAACATGTCCCCCTGCTCCCTCTAACATGTCCCCCTCCTCCCTCCAACATGTCCCCCTGCTCCCTCCAACATGTCCCCCTTCTCCCTCCAGCATGTCCCCCTTCTCCCTCCAACATGTCCCCCTGCTCCCTCCAACATGTCCCCCTGCTCCTCTAACATGTCCCCCTTCTCCCTCCAACATGTCCCCCTTCTCCCTCTAACATGTCCCCCTGCTCCCTCCAACATGTCCCCCTGCTCCCTCTAACATGTCCCCCTGCTCCCTCTAACATGTCCCCCTGCTCCCTCCAACATGTCCCCCTTCTCCCTCTAACATGTCCCCCTGCTCCCTCTAACATGTCCCCCTGCTCCCTCCAACATGTCCCCCTTCTCCCTCTAACATGTCCCCCTGCTCCCTCTAACATGTCCCCCTGCTCCCTCCAACATGTCCCCCTGCTCCCTCCAACATGTCCCCCTTCTCCCTCTAACATGTCCCCCTTCTCCCTCTAACATGTCCCCCTGCTCCCTCCAACATGTCCCCCTGCTCCCTCCAACATGTCCCCCTGCTCCCTCTAACATGTCCCCCTGCTCCCTCTAACATGTCCCCCTGCTCCCTCCAACATGTCCCCCTGCTCCCTCCAACATGTCCCCCTGCTCCCTCCAACATGTCCCCCTTCTCCCTCCAACATGTCCCCCTTCTCCCTCTAACATGTCCCCCTGCTCCCTCTAACATGTCCCCCTGCTCCCTCCAACATGTCCCCCTGCTCCCTCCAACATGTCCCCCTGCTCCCTCCAACATGTCCCCCTGCTCCCTCCAACATGTCCCCCTTCTCCGTCCAACATGTCCCCCTGCTCCCTCCAACATGTCCCCCTTCTCCGTCCAACATGTCCCCCTGCTCCCTCCAACATGTCCCCCTTCTCCCTCCAACATGTCCCCCTTCTCCCTCCAACATGTCCCCCTGCTCCCTCCAACATGTCCCCCTTCTCCCTCCAACATGTCCCCCTGCTCCCTCCAACATGTCCCCCTTCTCCCTCCAACATGTCCCCCTGCTCCCTCTAACATGTCCCCCTGCTCCCTCCAACATGTCCCCCTGCTCCCTCCAACATGTCCCCCTGCTCCCTCTAACATGTCCCCCTGCTCCCTCCAACATGTCCCCCTGCTCCCTCTAACATGTCCCCCTGCTCCCTCTAACATGTCCCCCTGCTCCCTCTAACATGTCCCCCTGCTCCCTCTAACATGTCCCCCTGCTCCCTCTAACATGTCCCCCTTCTCCCTCCAACATGTCCCCCTACTCCCTCTAACATGTCCCCCTGCTCCCTCTAACATGTCCCCCTGCTCCCTCCAACATGTCCCCCTGCTCCCTCCAACATGTCCCCCTGCTCCCTCCAACATGTCCCCCTTCTCCCTCCAACATATCCCCCTGCTCCCTCTAACATGTCCCCCTCCTCCCTCTAACATGTCCCCCTGCTCCCTCTAACATGTCCCCCTGCTCCCTCCAACATGTCCCCCTGCTCCCTCTAACATGTCCCCCTCCTCCCTCCAACCTGTCCCCCTGCTCCCTCCAACATGTCCCCCTCCTCCCTCCAACATGTCCCCCTGCTCCCTCTAACATGTCCCCCTGCTCCCTCCAACATGTCCCCCTGCTCCCTCTAACATGTCCCCCTGCTCCCTCCAACATGTCCCCCTTCTCCCTCCAACATGTCCCCCTGCTCCCTCTAACATGTCCCCCTGCTCCCTCTAACATGTCCCCCTCCTCCCTCCAACATGTCCCCCTGCTCCCTCTAACATGTCCCCCTGCTCCCTCCAACATGTCCCCCTGCTCCCTCTAACATGTCCCCCTGCTCCATCTAACATGTCCCCCTGCTCCCTCCAACATGTCCCCCTGCTCCCTCCAACATGTCCCCCTGCTCCTCTAACATGTCCCCCTGCTCCCTCCAACATGTCCCCCTGCTCCTCTAACCTGTCCCCCTGCTCCCTCCAACATGTCCCCCTGCTCCCTCTAACATGTCCCACTGCTCCCTCTAACATGTCCCCCTGCTCCCTCTAACATGTCCCCCTGCTCCCTCTAACATGTCCCCCTGCTCCCTCCAACATGTCCCCCTGCTCCCTCCAACATGTCCCCCTGCTCCCTCCAACATGTCCCCCTGCTCCCTCTAACATGTCTCCCTGCTCCCTCTAACATGTCCCCCTGCTCCCTCCAACATGTCTCCCTGCTCCCTCTAACATGTCCCCCTGCTCCCTCTAACATGTCCCCCTGCTCCCTCCAACATGTCCCCCTCCTCCCTCCAGCATGTCCCACTGCTCCCTCTAACATGTCCCCCTGCTCCCTCTAACATGTCCCCCTGCTCCCTCCAACATGTCCCCCTGCTCCCTCCAACATGTCCCCCTGCTCCCTCCAACATGTCCCCCTGCTCCCTCCAACATGTCCCCCTGCTCCCTCTAACATGTCCCCCTGCTCCCTCCAACATGTCCCCCTGCTCCCTCCAACATGTCCCCCTGCTCCCTCCAACATGTCCCCCTGCTCCCTCCAACATGTCCCCCTGCTCCCTCCAACATGTCCCCCTGCTCCCTTCAGCATGTCCCCCTGCTCCCTCTAACATGTCCCCCTCCTCCCTCTAACATGTCCCCCTGCTCCCTCTAACATGTCCCCCTGCTCCCTCTAACATGTCCCCCTGCTCCCTCCAGCATGTCCCCCTGCTCCCTCCAACATGTCCCCCTGCTCCCTCTAACATGTCCCCCTGCTCCCTCTAACATGTCCCCCTGCTCCCTCTAACATGTCCCCCTTCTCCCTCCAAC
>NC_140166.1:115220036-115297536 GCF_963971535.1 Notolepis coatsorum
CTGTTTGCCTTGTTGTTTTCCATTACCCGCATCACACCCAAACCAGAAAGGATAAACAACAGTCATGGAGGAGAGAGAGAGAGAGAGAGACAGAGAAAAACACAGATTGCAACTGTTATGGGAGATTAATAATATAATAATGAGCAATAACTTGTTCTGAGTCCAAAAGTTGAAATAAGGAAATAGAAAATAGATTTAATTCCTCACATAGATCAATTGATAAGGAATGCACAGTTGAAGATCAGTCCATGTAAACAAATGTCCGATCACCAAGTGAGGACGATCTCTCGTCCGGCAAGACCGTTAATACAAAATTAATATATACATATGACGTGGAAGGAACTGGAACATCACCCTGAGGATTGGCTGAAATGACTATTATGGCTGCTTTACAAGGAAAACAGAGCGGATCCCATAACAATGTCACTTATGGCCTTATAGCAAGGATCAACATAGATCATAACCATATTGTTTTGACTGGCTAATGTGTGCTTCTCTTAAAGAGAAACGCACACACTACGTTGATATCTGATGACAGCGCCCTCTCATACAATACCACAATGGTATGATAATATATTTCCACGACAGTTCCCTCCTCTGATAATAATCAATCATTATCACTATATAAAACAAAACAGAAATAATTATCACACTCCACCAACTACTACCACCACCAGCCCCTAGAGGGAGACAGCGGCCTACATATAAAGGCGGCCAGGATGAGGGACGTGAGGTGATGGAATGTCCAGTGTGAACCGTGAGATGATGAAATGTCCAAGTCGTGAACCCAGCACAGCCAGACGGAAACACCTCTCGAACAAGCTGGAAAGAAACACAAAATCCCAGGAAAAGTATTTTGCAGAAAAATAACCATCCACCGAAGACCCCAGAACATATACACATAAAAACATATCATAATAACAATAACAATAGCCATAATAATAATAATAATAAAATAATAATAATAATAATAATAAAATAAGAATAATAATAATAATAATAATAATAAAAATAACAAGAAGAATAATAAGAAAAGACATCTCACAGGTAGACAAACTAGAGCTTGACAACCACAAACAACACTATGCTAGCTACCCCTCGTTCTGATTCAGATTCAGATTCAGATTCCTTTATTGAGCCATTTGTGTAAAACACATTGGTAATTGTTGCAGCAATACAGTGTATGCATTCTTTTTTTTTCACAGTAAACAAACACCAACACAGACAAGAAACGAAAACAGTGCAGTGGGGGATTAATCAATAAATAAAATACATATATATATATATAAAGTGAAGTGTGCAGAGATCCAGTACGGACTAGTGCAGTGCAGTCAATGTCATTGAGCCAGTGTCACAGGGAACTTTAATGGGCAGCAAAAGATCCCTGTTATACAGGTGTCCCGCCGTGCCAAAAAATCATGCTCCCGAGAGGGCTTTTAGAAAAGCCTGTCTCTACCCACGGACGCGACCTATCACCCCCCACCCACCATCCTATTGTTCATGGTCCAGCAGTCATGGGCTGGGAAAGCGTCCACAGCCGGCCCGGTCTGCTCCCCGCGTAAGCCAATCACCGGTGGGAATGGAACAGCAGGACACGCCCCATCTCTCCCTCGGAAAACAAAAAGAGAAAATACATCACACACTAATTCCAGCATCAAACGATTCAACATTTTTTTTTTTTTTTTTTCAGAGCGCCTCGCCTAAAGTTGTCACCTAAAGGAAAACAGACATCACACACTGGAGTGTAAATGTGTTATCAACAGGATAGAATGAAAAACAAACGGGGCAGGCTGCACGGTTTCTGGTGTTGGGATTGTAAATGTGTTATCAACAGGATAGAATGAAAAACAAACGGGGCAGTCTTTATTTTGATTATGGTTTCAATCATGGGCCAAGGATTCATTTTTGCTATACATTGAGACAGGTATAATGGGGCAGAAGGAAGGGGCTTCACTATGGCAGCAAGTCATATTGTTTATTGTTGAAAAGGATCCCCATTAGCTGTCGCCTAAGTGGCGAGGGGAAGCCACTGTATATATATGTGTATATGTGTGTATATATATATATATATATATTGGGGGGAGATGGTAGCATCTAAAGGTGCCAGGTCAGAGAGGTTGAAATGTGCTTGGCTTGGAAGACACAAAACATAACAACATGAGATACATATGACAATCACAATTAACAATGTAGACATCATTATCAACATCAGCTCACATATTTAAGTAGTGCATTCTTAGGTGGTATTTGAAAGACACTTTACTATTCAATTTACTCATGTTCAGCGGGCAGCCATTCCAATGATCGATGGCACGATAAACTTTAAAGACTTTGGACGTGGCAACGCAATCTGCCCATCACCAGCTGACCCAGCAAAACAAGAATGAACCTGGTTGCATCTGACAATTTGTTTGTATAAGAAAACTGGTTGAGACGAAAAGACAGTGTTCCTGAAAAACTAACCTTGCAGCTCTGTGGTGGGCAGTTTGCAATTTCTTTAGTTGACCTTTGGATACAGAGGACTATACTGCTGCACAATAATCTAGGTGACATCCTGGCCTTAATTGATAAAGTATCAGTAATCGAATTACCTATATCTGACCATCACTGTGTATTTAACAGAGACAAAAAAAATGGAGGGAAAACCCTGCGGTAAAGTAACTAGGAAAATTTGATGGAAGGACGGATGTCATAACCTTGCCCTCTCACTTTCAAACATGCAGAGCGGCAGGGTTTTTGTTATGACGCCAGCTGTAATAGTGTGTTTTGGGACAGGCGAGTGCAAGAGGTACATGCGCGTTCACAAGTAATGTATGCTTGTGGATAATAGAGTGGATATGTATTAATACTCCCAGATGAAGGTAATAGGCTAATGTGTTGGACCTGAAAGGCTGTCCCTCCTAGTTGTGGGCTTTCAGAGGCAGGGCAGAGGGAACAGAGCGAGTGGAGAACAAGACAAACCACTCAAGTTAACGTAAAGCTGCAATACGTAGTTTTGGGATAGAAGTGGGTGTGTGATAGTATCTTTAGAACCAAATTATCAGAGTAGCAGTATATACACGGCACTCCATTTGCAACAAAATAGGAAGAACAGCAATATTCTTCACTAACAAATTACAGGACAATTTGCTTGTGTTATGTCACCTGAGCTTTACAAAACTGTCATGGGAGATGACCACAGCTAAAACGGTGCCGGGTCAGAGAGATCAAAATGTGCATGGTTTGCCTATGTTTAAAACTCAAGTCTGCCTTCCCTCCATCCTGTATGACGCAAGACATCGGCAATGTATAGTTTTCTCTGATTACAGTCCCAGATGCCCCCCCTGGAAAATGCATAGCGCCCGCTTATTTTGCCCCTGGACAACTTTTTACCGTAAGCACGCTATGTGTTGCTCCTGAGTCAACAATGAATGTCACCGGTGCATTTGAAATATACAAAGTCATAACTGGCATCTTTAAGTAAGCTGTATTCTCAAACTTTAAATATGTTTCTACAGCTAAAACAGGCCCTCTACTTTCAATATGCGAAATGGCTTCCGCTATCAGTGTGTGCATTCCTTCATTTTGTTTTTCATTGCACATTGCATGTGTGCGAAGTCGGTTGAGAGTGTGTGTGTAGTGTGTTTATACTCTGCCTGCGGTCGCTGCTCTGCCCGGCCCTCCTCGCCTCGACACCCATCCGCTGCGATCCCCCTCCCAGTCAATGCGATGGCACCACTCCATGTTCCTCTCTCCCTCTCTCTCCCGTTCCACCTCGTCCTCCTTTACGGCGCTGTTGTTGAACCTCAGCGCGCCACTGGTCCTTTTTCCTCTCCAATTGATCCCTTTGATCGCAATCTCGGAACCAATGTTCGTTTTCGCCACAAATGAAGCACGCCGCTGGGCGTTGACGCTGTCCCTGTTTTTTATAGGCATTTCCCCTCTGATGTCCTCTCGGAATGGTCTGGCCAGCTCCGTCCTCCCTCGAAAGTTGTGTGACAGCTCTCACCAAAGTCAACACCAACGAGGAAGGGTCCCCTGATGTGGACCTCGCCCCCATTATGACTTTTGACGTAGCCCGTGTATTTCGTTCCACGGACAGCTGGAGCTCCCTCAGCTGTTTGGAAATGTGGAAAAGGTCATCCGTTGTTGTCAATCCAGCCTTTGGCGTGTTCGGCTTAGGTGGCGTCGGAGGCTGCCACGGCACTGGCGGAGGGGGAGGTAGCTCTCCAGGGCAGGAGGAATCAAAGTGTGGCAGGAGAGGCGCCGGTAGTCCAGGTGGTTGCCACAGGGGAGGCTCAGTCGCCGGTAGTCCAGGTGATTGACGCAGGGGAGATCCAGTAGCCGCCGCCAGTAGTCCAGGTGGTTGACGTAGGGGAGGCCTCACACACGGAAAGGCATCGAGGCCAGGGTCCAGACAAAGCAGCGACACCACCGCCGTGGGGGAAGAGACAGACAGCAAAATGTTATCCTCTACATCGTCTGCAGGCAAAAGCTTCATCGCTCTTCTTCCCTCTCTCCTCTCTGCCTCCCTCTTCCATAGACCTAAACAAGCCTCTTGCTTCTCTAAATCCTCCACAACTTCTATTTTAACACGCTTCTTTTTCCTCAACCGACTCCTCACTTCCCTCAATGCTTCCTCCAACTCTTTCAACTCAGTCAATGAGAAAGAACCCCCTATCGGAAAATTGTTTTCCTTTACCCACTTGTCGACGTATGCCACAGAATCTAAACCATAAGTGCTTCTCATATACTTCACTCTTCCACTTTCCTCACCCTGTGGCCCCGCCAACTTGCTCCTGCTTCTTCCCATAGCGCAAATAAAATAAAGATAACAAATATAACAAAAACAAACCAAACAAAACAAAACCAAACAGAAAATAAAAGACAAAAAATAAAAACCCACAATAAAATATGTGGCAGACAAATCGTTTCCTCTGAACACTTTCGAGAAAAAAGCTCTGTGGAGTAGCGTACTAACACATGCCTGTTATTTCGGATACAATGCCCCTATCCTATTTCTTTTTAGAAAAACTGCAGTATGACCAGATAAGGTAGTGGAAAACTAATCACGTACTAACACATAAGCCCCTGTCCCCCTATCTTTTGGCATCCCACGCACGGTCCAACTTCCCGCCTCTCTGTTAGGAAACCCACAGAATCTAAACCTTCTCATATACTTCCAGAATCAGTGCCTAAAACTATTTGCATGAACTTCCCTTTCCACTATACCCACAGTACTTTGCACACGCCTGTTATTTCGGATACAAATGTAATTCACGCCTAATTATCGGAACATACCTCTTAATTTAAAGTGTCCAGAGGAAAACCATAAAAAGGGTACCCAAAAAAAACAATACTATGTTCCAGCCCTAGACAACATCTGGACTCAGAATCTCAAAATAACTTCCAACTCCCGCACGCATCCATATGGGTTTACCTGCCAGAGATGACAAAACAGTCGGTGTCCAGGTGTCCCCCCTTCTCCTGAATCCTTTTCCCGGAGGCTTAGGGCAAGGGATAATTTAGTATTCCCCTGGATTGCTCGTCGGCAATGCACCGCTCTGAACTCCCGCTGTCTGGTCTATCTTGACACCCTAATGTAACTGTAACTCCTCGTCGCCATCTGTTATGGGAGATTAATAATATAATAATGAGCAATAACTTGTTCTGAGTCCAAAAGTTGAAATAAGGAAATAGAAAATAGATTTAATTCCTCACATAGATCAATTGATAAGGAATGCACAGTTGAAGATCAGACCATGTAAACAAATGTCCGATCACCAAGTGAGGACGATCTCTCGTCCGGCAAGACCGTTAATACAAAATTAATATATACATATGACGTGGAAGGAACTGGAACATCACCCTGAGGATTGGCTGAAATGACTATTATGGCTGCTTTACAAGGAAAACAGAGCGGATCCCATAACAATGTCACTTATGGCCTTATAGCAAGGATCAACATAGATCATAACCATATTGTTTTGACTGGCTAATGTGTGCTTCTCTTAAAGAGAAACGCACACACTACGTTGATATCTGATGACAGCGCCCTCTCATACAATACCACAATGGTATGATAATATATTTCCACGACACAACTTTTCAGACGACACACCTAAACCCTTCGGCCCCCCTATTAGGTACCCCACGTCCAAATCAGAGCGCTCCCTTCCCTCTTACAGTACACCTCCCATCTTGGGCCGGTCCCGTCTTCTAGGGCAAGGGCCCCTTTCAGTGACGGCTCCTTTCCTGAGCTGGTCCCCCTCCCAGGGCGCGGTCCCCTAGGCAAAAATTTCTCCCCTGGTCTGCTACTGCTCAGTGTCTCTGGCTGTCCTCTCCACATCTGCTCCTCCACCGCCGCCGTCTCCTCTCTCTCGTCGTGGATGATCTGTGTACCAGGCTGCGGTGCCTGGCCCCTGCGGCTTCCTCCTCCTCCAGTCTGTCTCCTGGTCGTCTCCACCGCTGTCGGTGTCTCCCCCCGCTGAAAGCAGAAACACAACACCAGCAGTCGTCTGTACATTTGACTTCCCTTGTTTTGCTATTAGTCTACCACCTTCTCCACACCTATTATCCATCTTACAGGGCGGTTCCCTGTTTGTTGTCTTCCGGCGTGACACTTGCAGCTTCCGATACCCACTCCGCGCAACTCTTCATCCCAGTTTGACCCCCAGCGCGCGCCAGTTCTTCTGGTGACATGTCTTCTGAAGACCCTGCCTATCTATTAGGTGTGAGAAGGCCCCACTGGAATTCAAACTCCCTCTTATTTCATAATTAAACTTATTTAATTAACCGCATCTGTATATCTAAATATTCCCCTATGGGTAATGAAAACTCCCCAGCACTACCCCCCCTCCGCCACTAGGTGGCGACCTACTCCTCCTCTATGGTGTTTTAGTTGACGTGTCACTTCCTGGTTCTTTATCTGTTGTTATCTCCTCGTGGCTCCTTTTTGCGGCCATCTTGTCTCGCTCCTAATGGCTACTCTCAAACAAACGGCCGCTGCCCTCCTTTTTCAAGGCCTAACACCAAAACAACTGTCTCTTAGAGTCTTGTCGGCCAAACAGGTCATAATGATGTCTGCAGGTCACATGACAATAGATTATCTACTAAACATGCAAGTACTGAACAGGTCAAAAATAGACTGAATGCCAAATGACGGTAGGTCTGAAAAACGTAGGTAGATTCTCCCAACTCACAGTCCCACGTTCCCGCCTCCTTGCGAGGAAAACAACCCTTATATTACAGACCAACAAAAATGGAATTAACCCCTTAGAACACTGCCTTCCTTCACCGGCCCGTTTGTTTTTCATTCCCCGTAAATAAAACCCATCTTGGTTTTTCAAAACACCATGGCTCTCTGCTCATATTATTACAGCTGGCTTCTCTGTCGCTACTTATTTACGGATGCACTATCTGTTCATTTTTATTTGGCTTAAAAGATCAAAACAACCGTGTGTGCACAGTGAACTCACATCTTTCTCCTAAGCGCTGTTTCTCCTACAGCGCTGGTCCGCCTCATGACCGCTCGACTCGACGCTCTCTCCCAGGGCTGGCCGGCCTTGCTCGATCATGATTCTCCCACACCCGATGACTGTTGTCCACTGTCGTCCCATTATTGAAAAAGTCTTTTTCCGTTGTTCTTATCTCTCGGCGGTGCCTGGCCCCTGCGGCTTCCTCCTCCTCCAGTCTGTCTCCTGGTCGTCTCCACCGCTGTCGGTGTCTCCCCCCGCTGAAAGCAGAAACACAACACCAGCAGTCGTCTGTACATTCGACTTCCCTTGTTTTGCTATTAGTCTACCACCTTCTCCACACCTATTATCCATCTTACAGGGCGGTTCCCTGTTTGTTGTCTTCCGGCGTGACACTTGCAGCTTCCGATACCCACTCCGCGCAACTCTTCATCCCAGTTTGACTTCCAGCGCGCGCCAGTTCTTCTGGTGACGTGTCTTCTGAAGACCCTGCCTATCTATTAGGTGTGAGAAGGCCCCACTGGAATTCAAACTCCCTCTTATTTCATAATTAAACTTATTTAATTAACCGCATCTGTATATCTAAATATTCCCCTATGGGTAATGAAAACTCCCCAGGACTACCCCCCCTCCGCCACTAGGTGGCGACCTACTCCTCCTCTATGGTGTTTTAGTTGACGTGTCACTTCCTGGTTCTTTATCTGTTGTTATCTCCTCGTGGCTCCTTTTTGCGGCCATCTTGTCTCGCTCCTAATGGCTACTCTCAAACAAACGGCCGCTGCCCTCCTTTTTCAAGGCCTAACACCAAAACAACTGTCTCTTAGAGTCTCGTCGGCCAAACAGGTCATAATGATGTCTGCAGGTCACATGACAATATGATCTACTAAACATGCAAGTACTGAACAGGTCAAAAATAGACTGAATGCCAAATGACGGTAGGTCTGAAAAACGTAGGTAGATTCTCCCAACTCACAGTCCCACGTTCCCGCCTCCTTGCGAGGAAAACAACCCTTATATTACAGACCAACAAAAATGGAATTAACCCCTTAGAACACTGCCTTCCTTCACCGACCCGTTTGTTTTTCATTCCCCGTAGATAAAACCCATCTTGGTTTTTCAAAACACCATGGCTCTCTGCTCATATTATTACAGCTGGCTTCTCTGTCACTACTTATTTACGGATGCACTATCTGTTTCGTTTTTATTTGGCTTAAAAGATCAAAACAACGTGTGTGCACAGTGAACTCACATCTTTCTCCTAAGCGCTGTTTCTCCTACAGCGCTGGTCCGCCTCATGGCCGCTCGACTCGACGCTCTCTCCCAGGGCTGGCCGGCCTTGCTCGATCATGATTATCCCACACCCGATGACTATTATCCACTGTCGTCCCATTATTGAAAAAGTCTTTTTCCGTTGTTCTTATCTCTCTGCAACCAACTCCTCCCGTTGTTTTAATCTCTTGCAAATCCGGCTGTCATCGGCACCAACTGTTAGATCCTGATCAAACTGGCCAGTATCACGTCTTCGTCTGCTTGGCTCTCCATCCAATTCCTCTGCGTTGTGTCATTTTAATGGTCCTGACGTCTCCTATACTGGCAGATAAGATCCTTATCTCTCCCCGTTAGTACAATCCGCAAACCATAATAAATCTCCACCTCCGTAAGAATTCGACACTCCGACAACGTGAAATACCTTATGAGGAAAAGCGTTGTTTTATTGCTATAAACAGAAACCTCAGCTCAGATGTTAAGAGATTGTATTGTCCTTGAAGAGTCTATTCTAATGATCTTTCGGTGTGTTCGTCTATCGTCCTTTTGTTATTCAGTCCAATAGTGTTCAGGCCTGGTCTTTAGCCTAACCCTCCTCGCGTTAGCCGAAGCTAATGATGATGTGGCATTCTTCCTTCCCCCCCCCCCCTCTCAATGAGAGGAGAGAGTGTCTTCTGTGTGATCTCAGTCCTACTCGCTCTTGGTCAGATTCTAGTCTGCCTTACACCCGGAAACACCATTCGACTTATAGATCTTCGTCGTAGAAACGATAGCCCCGCCCCTCTTCTGGTTGTCAGGGCGACGCGCTGTCATGACAACCGCGTTTAACCTTTACACACACTTCAAAACGTCTCATTCACTGTTGCATTAAAGAGGTCACCCCTCTCCCTCGCTCTGTTATCTTTGTTCTTACAAGGAATGCAAAACATTCGGCTGGCTGCTAAACATTCTGCTGGCTACTGCCTCTGAACCGCTTCTTCTATCACCGTCTTCCATGCACATTTCGATCTCACCGTTTTAGCTGTGATCATCTCCCCCCAATCTATACATCACATACATTGAAAAAGCACCCCAAATCCTTCAATGTGATGCTCCGATGACCGGAGCAGCGCAGTCCTGGTGATCTCCCAGACCCGACGGCACCGGTCGAGATGGTCCTGTACGGAGGGAACTGCCACCTCCGACTCCTGTGCAGGGAAAAGAGGGGGTTGGTAGCCCAGGGATATCTCAAAAGGTGAGAGGCCGGTGGCGGAACTGACCATGAAGTTGATGGAGTACTCGACCCAGGGAAGGAACCGGCTCCAAGAAGCGGGTTTCTCGGTGGCCACACACCGAAGAGCAGACTCCACACTCTGGTTCATCCTCTCCGTTTGTCCGTTAGTCTGGGGATGATAACCAGAGGAAAGACTGACCGTTGCCCCCAATCCCTTGCAAAAAGCCCGCCATACCTGGGAAGTGAACTGGGGCCCCCGGTCCAAGACGACGTCCTGGGGAAACCCATGGAGGCGGAACACGTGGCGTGTCAGGAGGTCCGCCGTCTCGGCCACCGAGGGAAGCTTGGGAAGGGCCACGAGGTGAACCCCCTTGCTGAACCGATCCACCACGGTCAGTAGGCACGTGTTCCCCTGGGAAGAAGGAAGACCTGTGACGAAGTCCAACGCCACACGGGACCAAGGGTGGCTCGGAATGGGAAGCGGCTGCAATAGCCCGGAGGGTGCCTGGTGGGAGGCCTTGCTGCGGGCGCAGACCGCGCAGGCCAGTAGAAACTCCTTGACGTCGTTCCTCATGGTGGGCCACCAGAATCGACGAGCCAGGAAGGAGAACGTGCGATGAACGCCTGGGTGGCAGGCGAACCGGCTGATATGGCCCCACTGGAGGACCCGGGGCCGGACTGAGTCGGGGACAAAGAGGCGATTAACAGGTACATTGCCGGGAGCGTGATGGAAGCGTAGGGCACGCCTTACCACCCCCTCGATGCCCAAGGTGACCACTCCCACCACCCTGGCCTCTGGGAGGATGGGAGTCGGGTCCTCAGTGGTTGGAGCCCCCTTGGAGTGTAACCGGGACAGGGAGTCTGCCTTCGTGTTGCGGGAACCAGGGCGAAAAGTCAGCGAGAAGTCGAACCGACTGAGGAAGCTGGCCCATCTTGCCTGCCGGCCGTTGAGGCGCTTGGAAGCACGGATGTACATCAAGTTCTTGTGGTCCGTCCAAATGGTGAATGGTTCCTCGGCCCCCTCTAGCCAATGACGCCACTCCTCCAAGGCAGCCACAACCGCCAGCAGCTCCCGATTGCCGATGTCATAGTTCCTCTCGGCAGGGAGGAACCGACTTGAGTAGAAGGCGCATGGATGTACCTTCTGGTCCGTTGCCGACCGCTGAGACAAGATAGCCCCTAGTCCAGTATCCGAGGCGTCCACCTCTACAATGAACTGTCTCTTGGGGTCTGGGTGGAGCAAGACCGGGGCGGTGTTGAACCTCTTCTTGAGGGAACGGAACGCAGCACACGACGCTGGGGACCAGTCGAACGGCAGGGCGGGAGAGGTTAGCCTGGTAAGTGGTTCCGCCACCTGGCTGTAGTTCCGGATGAATCTTCCGTAGAAGTTTGCGAACCCGAGGAAGCTCTGTAGCTCCTTCCGAGAGGTGGGTTCCGGCCACTCCTCCACGGCCCGGATCTTGCGAGGGTCAGCTCGGGTCAAGCCGCTCTCCACGATGAAGCCCAGGTAATCGACGGAGTCGGAGTGAAATCGGCACTTCTCTGCCTTGACGAAGAGCCGATTGTGGAGGAGGCGCTCCAGCACACGGCGGACATGCTGGATGTGTTCCTCGAGGGTCTTGGAGAAAATGAGGATGTCGTCTAGGTATACCACCACAAACTCCTCCAGCATGTCACGAAGAATGTCGTTCATGAGCGCCTGGAATACCGCCGGAGCGTTGGTGAGGCCGAATGGCATTACCAGGTACTCGTAGTGGCCCCTGGGAGTCTTGAAGGCGGTCTTCCATTCATCGCCCTCTCGGATACGGACCAGATGGTAGGCACTCCGGAGGTCCAGCTTGGTAAAGACAGTAGCCTGGGTGAGAGGCTCGAAGGTGGAGTTCATGAGAGGAAGAGGGTACTTGTTCTTAATGGTGATCTCGTTGAGCTGGCGATAGTCGATGCAGGGTTGAAGGTCTCTGTCCTTCTTCCCAACAAAAAAGAAACCGGCCGCCACCGGGGAGGAGGAAGGCCGAATGAGGCCTGCTTCCAAGGACTCAGAGATATATCTATCCATCGCTGCCTTCTCAGGGACGGTCAGACTGTAGAGGCGGCTGCCGGGAAGGGGAGCCCCTGAGCGGAGGTCGATGGCACAGTCGTAAGGCCGGTGAGGCGGAAGGGCCTGAGCCCGGGACTTACTGAAAACCTCCTCGAGGTCGTGGTACTCGGGGGGTATAGTCGAGAGGTCCGGGGGCGGCTCACAAAGGGGGCTCCGGGGCGAGGGACAGGACGCCGCCTGAAGACACTGGGCATGACAGGCGGAGCTCCTCCCCCTGATGGTACATTTACATTTACATTTAGTCATTTAGCTGACGCTTTTATCCAAAGCGACTTACAAGTTCTGTGCGACAAGACAGCAAGAAGGGTATAACTCTATCAGCTGAGTAACAATGTTCATCAAAGTGTTGCGTGTTACAGTGTAGGTTAGTTTATTAGGACAAGTACCGGAGGACCAGGCGATGTGGGGCTCATGCAGCGCGAGCCAGGGCCTGCCCAGGACTACTGGGACAAGAGGGGATCTGGTGATAAAAAACTTCTCAACGTGGTTACCAGCAATGGTGAGAAGGACTGGACAGGTGCGTTGAGTGATGTCAGCTAGGCGGTGCTGGTCCAACGTGAACACCTCCAAGGGTCTCACGAGGTCCTCTAGCGGAATGTTGGCCTGGGTAGCAAACTCGAAATCCAGGAAACTCTCTTCAGCACCCGAGTCAATGAGTGCCTCCACCGTCGCCCGTTGGTCCGCCCAGGCCAGGGTGACGCTCATCAGACGGCTAGGTGGTGCACGGTTCTGGGAACGAGAAAAACGGCTCACCAGGATCTCCCGGGGTCCCGGCGAGCCTGGTCTTTTGGCCGGGTGGGGCAGTTGGAGATACGGTGCCCATCCCGGCCGCAGTAGAGGCAAAGGCCGGACCTGAACCTGGCCTCCCGTTCAGCCGGGCTAAGGTGTGAGCGTCCCAGCTGCATGGGTTCCTCCTCGGGCACCGAACGGGAGGGGAAGGAACCACCAGTTGTGGTGGGAGCAGGACGGACCGCAGTACCGTCACGAGTGCGGGGGGTCTGGGGAACTTCTGGGGGTCCCAGTCGGGCTCTCTCACGCCTTCTCTCCCAGAGGCGTCCGTCGATGCGAATGGCGAGGTTAAATAGGTCCTCGAGGGACTCAGGCTCCTCACGGGTCGCGAGCTGGTCCCTTACAGCGTCGTTGAGCCCCCTCATGAAGGTGAGACGAAGCGCTTGATCGTTCCAACCGCTCTCCGTTGCGGCCAGTCTGAACTCCAGCACGTAGTCGGTGACCCCGCCACTGCCCTGCCGGAAGGTGCCCAACCGAGCTCCTGGGTCCTGGCCACGGGCTGGGTGGTGGAAAACCCTGCGGAGCTCTGCCACGAAGTCTGGGTAGGAAAAACAAAAATCAGCCCTCATTGCCCAGGAGGCAGTAACCCACTGTGCTGCCCGGCCTGAGAGCAGGTTAGTCATGTAAGCCACTCGGGCTCCCTCTGAAGTGAATCGGCTGGGTTGATGAAGAAAAACCAACTCACATTGCATGATGAATGTGGCACAATCCTCGAAGTTAGCATTGAACAACCGTGGTTCGGAGAGACGGGGCTCCCGAGGTGCGGGATCGGGAGACGCGGGGCCTGCCACGGCTGCGGGTGGTGCTCTGGCCGAGACTCCTGAAGCAGGTGGGGTTACAAGCAGGGCGTTAAATGCTTCACTCAGAGTTTGTAATTGGTGAAGAATATCAGCCTGCTGATTACCCTGGGCTGTCTGCAGGGTAGCCAGAGAGCCAAGGGACTCCTGAATAGGCAGGACCTGGGCTCGGAGCTCCTGTACAGCAGCCGCAGCCGCACCTAACTGTAGGCTGTGGTCGTTGGTCAATTCAATCTGGACCGCCAACGCTGTTCTGACTCTGTCTGTGTCGGCTGAGGTTGTCATGGTCGGGTCGTAATGTTAGGGTTTGAAACCGACCTCAACAGCACGGCACAGACAGGTAGTTCAGAGTTAGCCAAACATTAGGGCGTATTTATTACAGAATCAAAAAGAGCCAAATAACAAATCTGAATCAACAAAAAAGGAGAATGCCTTCGGCAGAGTTGTCTGCAGTAATCCTCACACACTCATTCTTAAACTGAAAGCGCATTCTCGTACACCTGAATTTGCATACAGAAATGCCATGCCAGCTCCTTATAGGGCATGAAGGACTGTGTGCAAACTGATTCAACAGCTTCTTTTACCGGAAGGGAGAGGCTAAGCATTGCACCTCGGTCGGGCTGACCCCCATATTAAAAAGGTAGTGCGGAAGCGATTTGCGACCGATCAAAATTAGATTAGATTCAAATGTATTGTCATTATACAGCACAATGACAATACAACGTACGTAACATACGTTAGTGCATTGTTGCTAATAAACTATAGCTTTATAATATATATTATTAAATATATAGCCTACGTGAAAGGAATGGGGTGCTCTGAGAGAAGAATGTAGATGTGTAGTGTAATGTAGAGTTTGTTTCTTATTTATCTATTTATGTATTTATTCACTGTCATTTGCAGTGTTTGTGTAGTGATTATATTTTCAGACATCACGATGCCTCGGCATGACTATAAATGTAAAAGGACATTTTTTATGATACAAATATTGTTGTATTTATTATTATAATTATTTAAATCCAAGGATGTCTGTAGAATCTACATGAACGCAATCACCATGATTTCTCCTAAATTAAGTTAAGAACACGGCACACAACAGTCTGTCCGACTTACGACTGCCTTTCCGTGCTCATAAATCCTGCTCTTACCTACAAGCGAATCACAGAGAAGGAACAATTAGATAATGCCAAAATCAGCCCAAAATGTAAGTATAGTTACGATGAAATTTGCTCTTAACTTTTCTCGTAAGTCCGTTCGTGAATGAGGACCATTGATCAGAGGTAGGAGGGAGCCGTTCCCCTTGCTGCACCGTATGCCAGGTCAAGGACCTTGAAGCAGATTCGTGCGGTGATGGGGAGCCAGTGCAGCTCTCTGAGAAGTGGGGTAACATACAGTAAGCTGATTTTTGTAAGTTGGAGATCAGGCGGGCCACTGCTTTCTGTATGAGTTGAATTTGGTGGTGGTGGTCGGTACACCAGCAAGCAGTGCATTTAATTAGTCGAGGCAAGACATGACTGTTGATTTACATGAGGAGTTGAGTGGCTTCTTTTGTCAGGAAGGGGCGGATCCTTCTGTGAGTGGAGAAGTTATTTTACGAATAATGTCTAGGCTTTCCCAAGTATGTCTCATTCAATCAATCAATCAATCAATCAATCAATCAATCAATCAATCAATCAATCAATCAATCAATCAATCAATCACATTTATTTATATAGCACATTTAGACATGACACTTGTCAACCAAAGTGCTTCACATAGCTAAGAACAAAGAAAAGTATAGAATAAACAGAAAATAAAAACAACCAACGGATAGACAAGGAAACAAAACAACACGTCAACAAGCAAGGGAAGAGTCAAAGTGAGTCAGGGAAGGCCAGGCGGTATAGGTGGGTTTTGAGTTTCGATTTAAAAGACTCAATGGAGGGGGCAGATTTAATGGACATGGGGAGGCTGTTCCAGAGGTCAGGGGCTGCGACCGCAAAAGCACGCCCCCCCCCCCCCCCCCCCCCCCCCACCCCCCCCCCCCCCCCCTAGACTTGAAATTAGACCTACGGGTGGTTAATACTAGCACAGCCATGGAGAAAAATCCTACTAATTCCCGCCAGGAACGGGTCAGATGACCCGACAGCTTATATGAGAAATATGAGAAAAATAAACAGTGTAAACTGTTTAATTACCTCTGAATATAAAAATATGAAGTTTACCACAGTGAAATGTAGGTTTGAGTGACACAAAAATTAAAAACTAAATTTTTTTTATGGAAGAGCCACACATTGACGGGCAAAGAGCCACATGCGGCTCGCAAGCCACGGGTTGGCCACCCCTGTGCTAGACGCTCACAAAGTGCTGTGCCTTTTCGTCTGTTTCAACGGCCCATAATGTGGAATAACGTTCTAATTACATTTTCCTGGAGTCATTTAGAAATTTCAGAAACCGTGCGAGATAAAACGGGTACTTTTAGGAAAAGTCATTGAGTGACAGAGCTGGAGCTCGACCGAGTGACGAGGATACATTTATTGAAAATGCCTAGGGGTCATTTGACCCCTTGTCGGCTGTGCTAGTGTTAAGAGACCCTTGTCAGCCGATCTGAGGGCCCTGACGTTGGTATATAGGGGGTGAGGAGGTCTGCTAGGTAAGCAGGGGCCTTACCATTAAGGGCTTTGTAGACCAATAGGAGGACCGTGAAGTCTATTCTATAGCGCACCGGGAGCCAGTGGAGGGAGGTAAGTACAGGGGTGATGTGAGCTCTCTTCCGGGTACCTGTGAGCAGTCTAGTGGCAGAGTTTTGGGGTAGATGGGCTATGGTGGATTTATTAAGCCCCAGGTAAAGGGAGTTACAGTAGTCTAAGCGTGAAGATATGAAGGTGTGAATTACTCTTTCCAGGTCTGAGGGGGAGAGAATGGCCTTGATCCTGGCTATGGACCGGAGCTGGAAAAAACACCCCTTTACCACGAGTTTACCTGCCTATTGAAGGAAAACTCTGGGTCAAAGAGCACGCCCAGGTTTTTAACGAAGGGCTTGACTAGGGGAGACAGGTTACCCAGGCTGCTGGCAATGACACTGGTTTGGTTTGGGGGTCGAAAAGGAGGATTTCACACTTTGATTGATTGAGCTGTAGGAAATTGTGTGCCATCCAGCATTTGATGTCGTCTAGGCAGACTGTCGATATTGGTTATATTGTTGGGTTTCATGGGGAGATAGACCTGAGTGTCATCGACTCATCGGCATAAAAATGGAAAGAGATATTGTGTTTTTTAATGATCAGACCAAGGGGCAGCATATAGGGAGAATAGGATAGGGCCAAGGATGGAACCTTGTGGAACCTCTGTGTAATCAAACTCAGGAGTGGTGACGAGGCTCCACGCCCTATATGAGCAGACCATGAGCTTGTCACTGCAGTGCTCTCTCACCTGTGCTCTCACCATGTTTTCCCATGTGCTTTTTGTTGTATCCTGAACCATTGAGGCTGGAGCACCCAGCTCTCCACTTTTGTACATTTAGAGTAGTAGGAAATAAATATTGATATTTTTGCTAAAACGTGTCTGTCAAGTCAAGTCAAGTCAAGTACATTTTATTTATATAGCACATTTCCAGGCAGCGGCAGCTGGCACCAAAGTGCTTCACAGGCAGGTTGATAAAAACAAAATAATGTGATGCAAGATATAAGATTAAAAACATAGTAAAGCAATGAAAGTAATACAAACAAAATAATATGATGCAAGATATAAGATTAAAAACATAGTAAAGCAATGAAAGTAATAAAAACAGGTAGGACACAGTAAAACAAAGAGGATAGAAGGGCCAAGGGTCTAGTGGTGATTAAGTGGGGGGGAAGGCCAAGGAGAACAGGTAGGTTTTTAAAAGTGATTTAAAAGCCTGCACGGTCTGGGCAGTCTGTACGCTGAGGGGGAGGCTGTTCCACAATCTAGGCGCTGCGGTGGAGAAAGCTCTGTCTCCCCTAGTCTTGAGCCTAGTTCTAGGCACCACCAATAGCAGCTGGTCAGCTGATCTGAGGGATCGGTGGGGGGTGTGGCGGTGCAAGAGCTCGGACAGATAGGGAGGAGCCATGCCATTTATTGATTTAAAAACATTTATGGCTAATTTAAAATCGATCCTAAAGCGAACAGGCAGCCAGTGGAGCGAGGCCAAAACTGGGCTGATGTGTTCATGTTTTTTTGTTTTGGTGAGGAGGCGCACGGCTGCGTTCTGCACCAGTTGTAGGCGGCGAAGCAGGGATTTGTCGATGTCTGACTTCTATGTGTCCACCATTTTACAACCAAGACCGGGAAACAAGCCTTATTTCCTGTGACTGTTGAGGCCTTAGGGCAAGTCATTTATGCTTGGTTGTAACAGAGGTGAACCATGATAGGGCTGTGCCACTGACACCAACTGCCTGGTGGAGACGGTCAATGAGGATAACATGGTAGATAGTGTCGAAAGCTGCACTGAGGTCTAAAAGCACAAGGACAGCACAGTTGCGGTTGTCGGTAGTCAGGAGCAGGTCATTGGTGACCTTAAGCAGGGCAGATTCTGTGCTGTGGTTGGCTCTGAAACCTGACTGAAATGTGTCCAGGATGTTGTTCAAGTGCAGGAGACAGCTGGGAGAGAATAGCCTTTTCAAGGACCTTTGATAGGAATGGGAGCTTGGAGATTGGCCGGTAATTATTGAGCTGGGTGGAGTCTAGGTTGGGTTTTTTCAGAAGGAGCTGGACCACTGCATGTTTGAAGCAGGTTGGAACGGTACCAGTGACTAGGGAGGTGTTAATGATAGAGAGGATGCTGGGGCCAGTTGTGTGAAATACTTATTTGAGAAGAACAGAGGGAACTATGTCAAGGGGGGAGGTGGTTGGTTTCATGGCTGAGACTATTATCTGTGAGAGTGGAGAGGGTGATGGGTTGAAAACAGGCCAGGGTGGATGAACAGTGGATGAACAGGTGGATGATCATTGAATTCTGATGTAGTTGATGAATGCCCTTATTTCAGTGTATCAACCAGTTAACTACTGTACTGTATGTGATGTTCATGGTTTGGACATAAAAAGGCTTGTGATGAGTAGTATTGAGTAGGATACCTTTTCCTGATGCCTCAGAGGTCAGCAGCAGCTAGGTTAAGAGAATGGCCAAAATGAGTCAAATTCAAATGCCAGAATTGAAGTTGCTTCAGCTTGATTCCAATGGTGACTTCAGAAGTCACGAAGGCATGCATCATTACGAGACTCTCTTCCCTAATGCATAATAACAAGAAAACAGATGTAGATGGACACATCACTCTGGTGGTACCCTAAAGCCTGATTGATGCTGAATCCAGCTGGCACCGTATAGAGGAGGACTATGGTGGACCCGGAGACTCCATATCTCACTGCCTCTCATGGTTCTAATGGAGAGGGATATACGTCTCTGAGACTCTGTACCTAGCTGCCTCTCATGGTTCTAATGGAGAGGGATATACGTCTCAGAGACTCTGTACCTAGCAGCCTCTCATGGTTCTAATGGAGAGGGATATACGTCTCAGAGACTCTGTACCTAGCTGCCTCTCATGGTTCTAATGGAGAGGGATATACGTCTCTGAGACTCTGTACCTAGCTGCCTCTCATGGTTCTAATGGAGAGGGATATACGTCTCAGAGACTCTGTACCTAGCTGCCTCTCATGGTTCTAATGGAGAGGGATATACGTCTCAGAGACTCTGTACCTAGCTGCCTCTCATGGTTCTAATGGAGAGGGATATACGTCTCTGAGACTCTGTACCTAGCTGCCTCTCATGGTTCTAATGGAGAGGGATATACGTCTCAGAGACTCTGTACCTAGCTGCCTCTCATGGTTCTAATGGAGAGGGATATACGTCTCAGAGACTCTGTACCTAGCTGCCTCTCATGGTTCTAATGGAGAGGGATATACGTCTCAGAGACTCTGTACCTAGCTGCCTCTCATGGTTCTAATGGAGAGGGATATACGTCTCTGAGACTCTGTACCTAGCTGCCTCTCATGGTTCTAATGGAGAGGGATATACGTCTCAGAGACTCTGTACCTAGCTGCCTCTCATGGTTCTAATGGAGAGGGATATACGTCTCAGAGACTCTGTACCTAGCAGCCTCTCATGGTTCTAATGGAGAGGGATATACGTCTCTTAGACTCTGTACCTAGCTGCCTCTCAAGGTTCTTCTGTTCCTCTAGTCAGTGGAATAGAGAGGGAGGGGAGAGGT
Organism: Notolepis coatsorum; assembly: GCF_963971535.1. Classification (NCBI taxonomy): domain Eukaryota; kingdom Metazoa; phylum Chordata; class Actinopteri; order Aulopiformes; family Paralepididae; genus Notolepis; species Notolepis coatsorum. Next base: position 115,239,857 of record NC_140166.1, read on the forward strand.
ATCCCCCAGCACCCAAAACAACCAACAGCCAATCACATCAAAGCAGAGCAGCCTGGGTACATTCTTTAACGTTTACTGAACATGCACAAAATGTAAACAAACGCAATATCAAAAAAAGAATTGGCATCACGAAACCCAAATCATCAGCAGATTAATTTCAATTTTGTCCATAAAACATATTTAACCCCCCAGAAAGCTTATAGAATGAGACGTGCTATTTCACCAAACTGTACACTTTGTTCTCTAAATACTACTGGTACTTTTACACATATGATGTGGGAATGCCCCACAGTTAAAAGTTTCTGGGAACAGATAACTAATTATCTATCTAAAGTATTACAAAAACATATTCCCTGTTGTCCCAAATTACTTCTCCTTAATGATGGTGATTCTTTAGCTTTAAGTATTGTTCAGAGACGATTTTGGCTGGCAGGAAGTACTGCTGCAAAAAAAATGTTGGCGCTGCGATGGCAAGCTCCACACTCTCTGCCCTTTAATCACTGGAAACAGTTATTAGCTGATGTTGTAACAATGGAGATTTCTACAGCTAGATTAAATGGTGCAAGCTATCAAACAATAGATAGCTGGAACCATATTCTCTATCAAGTTAGGACCTTCACTATATAGCTAGCAGGACATAACTAATTATATCTGTATAATTCCTTTTATTTTTTATTTTCTTGGTCTTTGTTGACATTTTTGTTCAATACATTTTCTTCTCAGGCCTATGACGGGGTGGGTTCGGGGGGGGTTACTATTATTATTATTATTATTATTATTATTATTATTATTATTATTATTATTATTATTATTATTATTATTATTATTATTATTATTATTATTATTATTATTATTATTATTATTATTATTATTATTATTATTATTATTATTATTATTATTATTATTATTATTATTATTATTATTATTATTATTATTATTTTATGAATTTTTTGTCAACGGTGGTTGGTGCAGGGGTTAGGGGGTAGGAGTTTTTATTTTAAATGAGGCAAGGGGCAAGCCAATGCATGTAATTGGCAAATAATTAAAATTTATGTTTTATTTGCATTGTATGCCTGTACCTGTGCCTTTTCTTCCAAAAAATGAAATAAAAATATATATATAAAAAAAAAAAAAAAAAGCGTGTTGATGTTTAACGATGTGGCCCGTGTTGACATGTAGTAACACTGGTATTGTCCTTTAATTCATACACATGTTCCTGCATGGATGGAACATGGTAAATGGCTTTTTTTTTTTTTTTTTTTTTTGTTATATATATAGCGCTTTTATCCAAAGCATTTAACAATTTGTTCCTCACATTTGACCCATTCACTCACACATTCACACACCGACGGCGGAGGCAACCATGCAAGGTGCCAACCTGCTCATCGGGAGCAATTAGGGGTTAAGTTTCAAGTTTCAAGTTTCTTTAATAGTTGTCATACAGAAGTACAGAATACTTTTGTACAAAATGCTTCTTACTGTTGCGCTCCAGAGACTGTGCATGACAAGATAAGTATGAAATAAAAACATAGTAAAAATTAGAAGTAAAAAAAGAGGTCACAGTGTTCAGTTTAGACATATGTACAATGTTCGTAGACGTAGTTACCATACAATATACAATACTGTGCAGTGTACTAATATACAATACTATATAGTGCAAGGCATAAATGGACGAGGTGCAGTTTAGGTACAATTCACAGTAGGTGTACGAGTTGTAGTGCAAATCCTTTATCAATAAATATAAAGTGTAAGTGTGTTTGTGTGATCTAAAGTGTGGAGAGTGGGTGCTGCAGTGAGTTGTTTGTTTGAGTGAGTGTGTGCGTGTGGGTGTGTGTGCTGTGTGCATTTGATGGTTGTTGCATAGTGATTATTGTTCGTTTAGCGATTATTGTTCGTTTAGCAGCCTGATGGCCTGGGGATAGAAGCTCCTTCTGAGTCTTTCTGTGCTCGCCATAAGACTCCGGTATCGCTTGCCTGACGGCAGCAGTTCAAAGAGGCAGTTGTTCGGGTGGCTCGAGTCCTTAATAATTCTCTTAGCCTTCCCCTTGCACCGCTTGTTGTAAATGTTCTGGAGGGTGGGAAGCCCCCCTCCAATTGTGCGTTCGGCTGAACGTGTCACTCTTTGTAGTCTGCTACGGTCTTGTGCAGTGCTATTCCCAAACCAGGAGGTGATGTTGCCGGTCAGGATGCTCTCTATTGTACATGAGTAGAAGTTCCTAAGGATCTTCTGACTGACTTGGAACTTCCTTAGGCGCCTGAGGAAGTAGAGGCGTTGTCGTGCCTTCTTCACAACACTGTCAATGTGTGTGGTCCATGTCAAGTCCTCGGATATGTGGGCTCCGAGGTACTTGAAACTGTTCACTCTCTCAACTGGTGCCCCGTCGATGCTGAGGGGGCTGTAGTCCTTGACCCCCGACCTCCTGAAGTCCACAATCATCTCTTTTGTTTTGCTGACGTTCAGGGAGAGGCAGTTCTCCTGACACCACTGTGACAGGTTCTCTACCTCTTCCAGGTAGGCCCTTTCGTCGTTGGCAGAGATCAGGCCCACCACTACTGTGTCATCAGCAAATTTGATGATGGTGTTGTTGTTCCGCTGTGCTACGCAGTCATGTGTGTACAGGGAGTAGAGGAGGGGGCTCAGAACACAGCCCTGGGGGGCCCCTATGTTGAGCGTGATGGATGAGGAGGTGCAGTTGCCGGCTCTTACCACCTGGGGTCTGCCCGTCAGGAAGTCCAGGACCCACTGGCACAGGTCATAGTTCAAGCCCAGGTCCCTGAGCTTGGCTATGAGTTTGGAGGGGACTATGGTATTGAATGCTGAGCTGTAGTCGATGAACAGCATTCTCACATAGTTCCCCTGCCTCTTGTCCAGATGTGATGCTGCTGTGTGCAGCACATGGGCTATGGCGTCCTCCGTGGACCTGTTGGGGCGATATGCAAATTGCAGAGGGTCCAGGTTGATGGGGAGGGAGGAACAGATGTAGCCCTTCACTAGCTTCTCAAAGCACTTCATGGCTATGGAGGTGAGGGCTACAGGGCGGTAGTCGTTGAGGCAAGCGGGCGTAGATTTTTTGGGTACAGGGATGATGGTGGACTTCTTCAGACAGGTGGGGATGACGGCCTGTTCCAAGGACAGGTTGAAGATGTCAGTGAATACCGGGGCCAGTTGGTCGGCACAGACTTTTAGGACGCGGCCGGGGATGCCGTCCGGTCCTGCTGCCTTCCTGATATCCACTTTTTTAAAGATCCGTCTCACCTCATGCTCTGTTACCCTGAACACTGAGTCTCCATCAGCAGACCCCCCCCCCCCCCCCATTGCCGTGGTTTGTAGGCTGGTGTTGTTATTCACAGCCTCAAACCTCGCATAGAAGGAGTTGAGATCATTTGCTAAGGAGATGTCACTGTTCAGTTTGAGGGGGGTTCCTTTGTAGTCTGTCATTGTTCTGAGGCCCTGCCACATGCCTCTAGAGTCAGCCTGTTCAAACTGAAGTTCAACTTTATCCCTGTAACGCCGTTTTGCCTCTATTACTGCTCTCCTGACGTTGTATCTTGCCATCTTGTGTTCTTCCATGTTGCCTGTCACCAGCCCGGTGTTGTATGCTGATGTGCGCACTTTCAGAGCCTCACGGACGGATTTGTCTACCCAGGGCTTTTGATTTGGGTAGATATTAATTTTGGTGGTGGGGATTATTACTTCTACCTGAGTACAGACATAGTCAATCACCGTTTCGGTGTATTCGTTAATATTGGCTGTGTTATCACGGAATACACTCCATTCTGTGCTTCCCAGCACTGCAGTGTCTTGCTCAAGGACACATCAACATGCTGCCCGGGAGGAGCGGGAATCAAACCAGGAACCTCCGGATTGCCAGATTACTGCTCTACCTCCCGAGCCGCTGTCGCCCCTCTAAATCTTACTAGGACCCAGCTGCCTTCAGTTTTCCTGGCCTGGGCCCCCGTTCCTCGTACCTGGATAACTGAGTTAGCCGGATAACTTTAACTGGATAACTGAGTTAGCCGGACTTTCCGGTTCCCCGTACGTGGATTTTCCAAATCACCATGACAACAGATCCAAAAGTTTGAGCCTGGTCGAAAGCAGAGTTTAAGTTCAAGTTAGCCTGAACCATCGCCACGCCCCCGCAAAAAAGTGACAGCCCGTTTCCTGAAACTATTCCCACAGTCTACGATCTGCATTATACCATTCTGAATTACGTTTTTGTGCTCCATTCTTCCAGAGGGGGCTTTTGAAATGTAAAATAGACCCAAAATGCTGATACTAAATTCACTTTGTCCTAAATAATGCACGTTATATATACCGTGGCGCTCGCTCGGTGCGATGTACACATTATGACGTGGTTATTTTAATTGTAACTGGGATTAAGATGTCTGATGAGATGCGCTGTTTGACGGATTTGAGAAATTGAATGAGCCGTTGACGTCACATTAATGAATGAGGATAAAGAAATAAAACTTCATTCAAAATAAGGAATATTCTAAACACGGGTCTCTCATTCATTAATGTATAAACAATGAATGTATCCCATCTGGCACAGTGGCCCAGCGGTAGTGCTCAAGCCTGCCAACCCAGCGACCGGGGTTCAAAACCCTGTGTTTCCAATATAATTTTCTTGAATATAATATTAATGATTATACGCCAAAGTAGCCTGGTTTTAAGTTAAAATATTATAAATCTACATGCATTGAGGATGTCATTCTTTATATAGCTCTCAACGTGCACCAAATTGAATTATTCCTATATTGCAAAAAGAAGGAAAAGACTAGGGTCTCGAACCCTGGTCGTCTGCGTGAAAGTCAAAGGAACAACCCGTTAGACCACAGTAGAGATAAGTTAAAGATCGACTATACATCAATCAATGGGTAAGAGAGCCGTATCGTAATTCTGTGTAACAGTTTAACTAATTATTTTCGCTAGCAAGATCTCATTTGATTATTCAATCCAGCAGGCAAGTTTAAAGAAATATAATCTGATTGATTGAGGTAATGAGGGACTTAAAATTAGCCTATAGATAACGCATTTAACTTGTCGGCGAGGCGATTGAGCCGTATTGCAATCTGTCAATAAAGTTTCAAATCAATTAATCAATCAATGCCGTTAGAGAATCAGGATCTCTGCCATCGATACGTGCTGGCTTTTCACCTGAAGCGGCCGCGCGCATTTAGCCTGAGTCGCAAGTCTGGCTTGAGTTAACGAGACTGAATCCACCTTCGAGGAACAGGAAAATCCCGACTTCAAACATCGGGTTAACTGAAGCTGGATAATGACATCTTGATCGACTTAGTTGAACCACGTACGAGGAATGGGGCCCTGGTCTTCTATCTGTTGGCCAACTGACAAAAGGGCTGCCTTCCATCTGGGCGGTGTCACTCACCAAATCAGGGCCCAATCACCTGCCATCACCTGCTTGTTGCCATAGAAACCACCCTGGGAGAGTAGCTGACTGGAACCCTTTGAGTTGACGGGAATGTCACACTTTATCTGTGTCGTGTGTTTGTTTGTGTGTGTGTGTGTGTGTGTGTGTGTGTGTGTGTGTGTGTGTGTGTGTGTGTGTGTGTGTGTGTGTGTGTGTGTGTGTGTGTGTGTGTGTGTGTGTGTGTGTGTGTGTGTGTGTGTGTGTGTGTGTGTGTGTGTGTGTGTGAGACTGAGAAATCCTCTGTGTGTGAGAGAATAGAAAGGAGAGAATAGAAGAAAATAAAAGAAGAGAAGAGAAGAGAAGAGAAGAGAAGAGAAGAGAAAAGAAGAGAAGAGAAGAGAAGAGAAGAGAAGAGAAGAGAAGAGAAGAGAAGAGAAGAGAAGAGAAGAGAAGAGAAGAGAAGAGAAGAGAAGAGAAGAGAAGAGAAGAGAAGAGAAGAGAAGAGAAGAGAAGAGAAGAATCAAGAGGTTTATTTGTCACATACATACCAGGGCATACAGTGAAATGCGGGTGGTCATGCCTGCATCGATTGTGCAATAATACAAATAGACATGATTTTTTTTTAAATAATTATAATAAAAAGAGAAGAAAAGAGAAGAGACGTTAAGAGAAGAAAGGAGTAGAGAGACTTTTAAAACACTGTTATTTATTCATTCAAATAATTTGACCTTACATGGAATTATTCACATCCAGACAAAAACAACCAAAGATCCACTAGACAAGAGACAAAAACGTACATAAACAAAACACAAACTATTGAAAACCAAGCGACAAAGCTCCTCCCTCCCCCAGTGTTCATAGTGCCCCATTGACACTCCACATCATTGCAAAGCCCTCCAGGTTACATGTCATAGGTTCTATTTTCAGCCTAGCTGCCAACAGCCCCCTCAGTGTTTGAACATCAGTTGAAGAACCCCTGGATCCTGTTCCTTCTATGTTTGGGTCCAATTATGAATAACTGATGGGAGATGAGATCTTCAGCCCCTCAAATTACTGACTCCTCAAATGACTGATACGAGGATGGGAGAGGAGAAGAGGGTAGAAGAAGAGGATATGAGAAGAGAAGAGAGAAGAGGAGAGAAGAGAAAAGGAGAGGAGAGAAGAGGAGAGGAGAGGAGATGGGAGAAGAGGAGAAGGGAGAAGAGGATGGGAGAAGATGAGAGAAGATAAGAGGAGATGAGATAAGAGGACAGGAGAAAAGAGGAGAGAATAGCAGAGGAGAGGAGAGGAGAGGAGAGAAGAGGAGAGGGAGTATACACAATATTTGTATTGTTATTACCTGCATTGCTTTTCCCCTTTTTATTATTCTATGCATTGCTTTTATTCTGTATATCTTGTGCAAATTATATGTATATTTGTACTGCTGTGAATCACTTTGGGCTGCAATTCTTGTATGAAAGGTGCTATACAAATACATGTTTTATTATTAATAATAATAACACTAATAATAATAATAACACTAATAATAATAATAATAATAATAATAATAATAATAATAATAATAATAATAATAATAATAATAATAATAATAATAATAATAATAATAGTAACAATAATAATAATAATAATAAAGGCTTAAGACGTGCAGACTTGGCAGCACAAACCACGCAGCAAGGATATATATCTAGTGTACGTCTAGTAGAGGTGGGTTGTAGAGGGTTTGTAGCACAAAAATAATGTCTCTATTGGGAAAACTGAAGAATGTCAGATTTGAGGGCAGAGTTTCTGACAGGCTGTAAAGGAGATGTTGAAGGAAGTAGTGGAGTTGGTTGAGGAGAAACAGTGTCTGCTGGAGGCCGAAGCAAAACATTTGTAAGCGTATAATTTGTCTATTTCATATGTGATATTGGTATCAGGAATAGCCTACTGCTGTTTTCAACATAAGATAACATAATAATAATAATAATAATAATAATAATAATAATAATAATAATAATAATAATAATAATAATAATAATAATAATAATAATAATAACTAGACAATTCCGCACGGGGGAAATTGTGAAAGTGTGGGTGACGCCTGTGCACCGGCGGCCAACGGGAGAGGGTCTCTCGCGAGTCTCTATGACGAACGGTTCAAAGGATACAAAAAGGGGGCGCGGCCTAAGGATCGGGGGAGTGGTCAACATAGACCAATGAAAGAGGATATCCCTACTGAGTGCAACGACACAACCCGCAAGTCGCATAGCACTATTACACTATTACACACTATTACACTATTACACACTATTACACTATTACACTATTACACAATATTACACTATTACACTTTTACATTACACTATTACACAATTACACAATTTACACACTATACAACTATTACACATTACACACAACACTACATATTACACTATTTACACTATTACACACTAATAATTACAACTATTACACATTATACTTTACACAGTACACTATTACACAATAACCCACATTACACACAACTATTACACTACTATTACACTATTACACTATTACACATAACACTATTACACACTATTACACTATTACACACTATTACACACTATTACACTATTACAAACTATTACACTATTACACACTATTACACTATTACACACTATTACACTATTACACTATTACACTATTACACTATTACACACAATTACACTATTACACTCTATTACACTATTACACTATTACACACTATTACACACTATTACACTATTACACTATTACACACTATTACACTATTACACACTATTACACACTATTACACTATTACACACTATTACACACGATTACACTATTACAAACTATTACACTATTACACACTATTACACTATTACACACTATTACACTATTACACTATTACACACTATTACACTATTACACACTATTACACTATTACACTATTACACACAATTACACTATTACACTCTATTACACTCTATTACACTATTACACTATTACACTATTACACTATTACACACTATTACACACTATTACACTATTACACTATTACACACTATTACACTATTACACACTATTACACTATTACACACTATTACACTATTACACTATTACACACTATTACACACTATTACACTATTACACAATATTACACTATTACACTATTACATTACACTATTACACTATTACACACTATTACACTATTACACACTATTACACTATTACACACTATTACACTATTACACACTATTACACACTATTACACTATTTAACCACAAAACTAAACACACTATTACACTAATTACACTATTACAATACACTATTACACTATTACACTATTACCATTACACACTATTACACTATTACACTATATACACTATTACCCCCTATACACTATTACACTATTACACTATTACACTATTACACACTATTACACTATTACACATACCTATTACACTATTACACATACACTATTACACCTATTACACTATTACACACTATTACACTATTACACTATTACACTATTACACTATTACACTATACACACTATTACACACTATTACACATATTACACTATTACACACTATTACACTATTACACACTATTACACTATTACACACTATTACACTATTACACACTATACTATTACACACTATTACACTATTACACACTATTACACTATTACACTATTACACTATTACACACTATTACACACATTACACACTATACACACTATTACACTATTACACAATTACACTATTACACACTATTACACTATTACACACTATTACACTATTACACTATTACACACTATTACACTATTACACACTATTACACACTATTACACTATTACACACTATTACACACTATTACACTATTACAACTATTACACTATTACACTATTACACACTATTACACATAATTACCACTATTACACTACAACTATTACACTATTACACTATTACACTATACACAATTTACACTATTACACACTATTACACTATTCTACACACTATTACACTATTACACTATTACACACTATTACACTATTACACACTATTACACTATTACACACTATTACACTATTACACTATTACACTATTACACACTATTACACTATTACACACTATTACACCTATTACACTATTACACACTATTACACCTATTACACTATTACACACTATTACACTATTACACACTATTACACTATTACACACTATTACACTATTACACACTATTACACTATTACACACTATTACACTATTACACTATTACACACTATTACACTATTACACACTATTACACTATTACACTATTACACACTATTACACTATTACACACTATTACACACATTCCTATTACACTATTACACACTATTACACTATTACACACTATTACACACTATTACACTATTACACTATTACACACTATTACACTATACACACTATTACACACTATTACACTATTACACACTATTACACTATTACACACTATTACACTATTACATATTACACACTATTACACTATTACACACTATTACACTATTACACTATTACACACTATTACACTATTACACTATTACACACTATTACATTATTACACACTATTACACTATTACACACTATTACACACTATTACACTATTACACACTATTACACTATTATACACTATTACACTATTACACACTATTACACTATTACACTATTACACACTATTACACTATTACACTATTACACACTATTACACTATTACACACTATTACACTATTACACTATTACACTATTACACACTATTACACTATTACACTATTACACTATTACACACTATTACACTATTACACTATGACACACTATTACACACTATTACACTATTACACACTATTACACTATTACACTATTACACTATTACACACTATTACACTATTACACACTATTACACTATTACACTATTACACTATTACACTATTACACTATTACACACTATTACACTATTACACACTATTACACTATTACACTATTACACTATTACACACTATTACACTATTGCACACTATTACACTATTACACACTATTACACTATTACACACTATTACACTATTACATTACACTATTACACACTATTACACTATTACACACTATTACACTATTACACTATTACACACTATTACACTATTACACACTATTACACTATTACACTATTACACACTATTACACTATTACACACTATTACACTATTACACTATTACACACTATTACACTATTACACTATTACACACTATTACACTATTACACTATTACACACTATTACACACTATTACACTATTACACACTATTACACTATTACACACTATTACACTATTACACACTATTACACTATTACACTATTACACACTATTACACTATTACACACTATTACACTATTATAGTGTAATAGTGTGTAATATATATATTATATATTATATAGGGATAAAGTTGAACTTCAGTTTGAACAGGCTGACTCTAGAGGCATGTGGCAGGGCCTCAGAACAATGACAGACTACAAAGGCACCCCCCTCAAACTGAACAGTGACATCTCCTTAGCAAATGATCTCAATTCCTTCTATGCGAGGTTTGAGGCTGTGAATAACAACACCAGCCTACAAACCACGGCAATGGGGGGGGGGGGTCTGCTGATGGAGACTCAGTGTTCAGGGTAACAGAGCATGAGGTGAGACGGATCTTTAAAAAAGTGAATATCAGGAAGGCAGCAGGACCGGACGGCATCCCCGGCCGCGTCCTAAAAGTCTGTGCCGACCAACTGGCCCCGGTATTCACTGACATCTTCAACCTGTCCTTGGAACAGGCTGTCATCCCCACCTGTCTGAAGAAGTCCACCATCATCCCTGTACCCAAAAAATCTACGCCCGCTTGCCTCAACGACTACCGCCCTGTAGCCCTCACCTCCATAGCCATGAAGTGCTTTGAGAAGCTAGTGAAGGGCTACATCTGTTCCTCCCTCCCCATCAACCTGGACCCTCTGCAATTTGCATATCGCCCCAACAGGTCCACGGAGGACGCCATAGCCCATGTGCTGCACACAGCAGCATCACACCTGGACAAGAGGCAGGGGAACTATGTGAGAATGCTGTTCATCGACTACAGCTCAGCATTCAATACCATAGTCCCCTCCAAACTCATAGCCAAGCTCAGGGACCTGGGCTTGAACTATGACCTGTGCCAGTGGGTCTTGGACTTCATGACGGGCAGACCCCAGGTGGTAAGAGCCGGCAACTGCACCTCCTCATCCATCACGCTCAACATAGGGGCCCCCCAGGGCTGTGTTCTGAGCCCCCTCCTCTACTCCCTGTACACACATGACTGCGTAGCACAGCGGAACAACAACACCATCATCAAATTTGCTGATGACACAGTAGTGGTGGGCCTGATCTCTGCCAACGACGAAAGGGCCTACCTGGAAGAGGTAGAGAACCTGTCACAGTGGTGTCAGGAGAACTGCCTCTCCCTGAACGTCAGCAAAACAAAAGAGATGATTGTGGACTTCAGGAGGTCGGGGGTCAAGGACTACAGCCCCCTCAGCATCGACGGGGCACCGGTTGAGAGAGTGAACAGTTTCAAGTACCTTGGAGCCCACATATCCGAGGACTTGACATGGACCACACACATTGACAGTGTTGTGAAGAAGGCACGACAACGCCTCTACTTCCTCAGGCGCCTAAGGAAGTTCCAAGTCAGTCAGAAGATCCTTAGGAACTTCTACTCATGTACAATAGAGAGCATCCTGACCGGCAACATCACCTCCTGGTTTGGGAATAGCACTGCACAAGACCGTAGCAGACTACAAAGAGTGACACGTTCAGCCGAACGCACAATTGGAGGGGGGCTTCCCACCCTCCAGAACATTTACAACAAGCGGTGCAAGGGGAAGGCTAAGAGAATTATTAAGGACTCGAGCCACCCGAACAACTGCCTCTTTGAACTGCTGCGGTCAGGCAAGCGATACCGGAGTCTTAAGGCGAGCACAGAAAGACTCAGAAGAAGCTTCTATCCCCAGGCCATCAGGCTGCTAAACGAACAATAATCGCTAAACGAACAATAATCACTATGCAACAACCATCAAATGCACACAGCACACACACCCACACGCACACACTCACTCAAACAAACAACACACTGCAGCACCCACTCTCCACACTTTAGATCACACAAACACACTTACACTTTATATTTATTGATAAAGGATTTGCACTACAACTCGTACACCTACTGTGAATTGTACCTAAATTGCACCTCGTCCCATTTCTCCATTTCTGCCTTGCACTATATAGTATTGTATATTAGTACACTGCACAGTATTGTATATTGTATGGTAACTACGTCTATTCTGCATCGAACATTGTACATATGTCTAAACTGAACACTGTGACCTCTTTTTTTTTTACTTCTAATTTTACTATGTTTTTATTTCATACTTATCTTGTCTTGCACAGTCTCTGGAGCGCAACAGTAAGAAGCATTTTGTACAAAAGTATTCTGTACTTCTGTATGACAACTATTAAAGAAACTTGAACTTGAACTTGAAACTATTACACACTATTACACTATTACACACTATTACACTATTACACACTATTACACTATTACACACTATTACACTATTACACACTATTACACTATTACACTATTACACTATTACACACTATTATTACACTATTACACTATTACACACTATTACACTATTACACAGTATTATACTATTGCACACTATTACACTATTACACTATTACACACTATTACACTATTACACTATTACACACTATTACACTATTACACACTATTACACTATTACACTATTACACTATTACACTATTACACACTATTACACTATTACACTATTACACACTATTACACTATTACACACTATTACACTATTACACACTATTACACTATTGCACTATTACACTATTACACACTATTACACTATTACACTATTACACTATTACACACTATTACACTATTACACACTATTACACTATTACACTATTACACACTATTACACTATTACACACTTACACTATTACACACTATTACACTATTACACACTATTACACTATTACACACTATTACACTATTACACACTATTACACTATTACACACTATTACACTCTATTACACTCTATTACACTATTACACTATTACACACTATTACACACTATTACACTCTATTACACTATTACACACTATTACACTATTACACACTATTACACTATTACACTATTACACACTATTACACTATTACACCGAGTACAATGGCACAATCCGCAAGTGTCTACGACAAACGGTTCAAGAGATACACTGAGGGGGTGTGGCCTAAGGGGGCATGTTCTAAGGATCGGGGGAGTGGTCAACATCGACCAATGAAAGGTGGTCAACATCGACCAATGGCACAATCGGCAAGTCTCTACGACAAACGGTTCAAGAGATACACTGAGGGGGTGTGGCCTAATGGGGCATGGTCTAAGGATCGGGGGAGTGGTCAACATCGACCAATGAAAGGTGGTCAACATCGACCAATGGCACAATCCGCAAGTCTCTACGACAAACGGTTCAAGAGATACACTGAGGGGGTGTGGCCTAATGGGGCGTGGTCTAAGGATCGGGGGAGTGGTCAACATCGACCAATGAAAGGTGGTCAACATCGACCAATGAAAAATGAAAGAGGATATCCCTACTGAGTACAATGACACAACCCGCAAGACAGAGGGCGCTGTCCAGCAATTAAGTACTGCAACACAGTGATGGGCAATGATGGGTTAAGTCGATGAGGTCATTGGCAGGTCAGCTGAGCCATGAGCCCTGAGCCTCACAGCTGTTAGGCTGAACCAATCAGCCACGAGCCACACAGGTGATGCAATCACAACACAATGACTTGCATTTTCTGGATTTTCTTTGCATGACTGCATTGTCACGTTGATTAAAAGAAAACTATAAGAGATGAAGCGTTGTGACTCGCACAGGAGCACTACAACGAGTAGGCGAAGGGTTGTGTGCGATATTGTGGCATTCGTGCGATATTGTGGCACTCCTTCGGCGATCGGAACAGAAGGGTAAAAAAGAGTGGGAAAAAAGAGATTCCTAGTGTGGATTTGCATGGCAGTCAATGGGGAGGAGAACCTTCAAAGAAATGGTCGTCAGTTGAGATATAAATGTCCAATTCCATTTATTTTTCTTTTGTGAGCGGGCTGACAGCCGTGTCATCGTTTTGATGTGTTTGTTTTATTTCTACGTCCAAAATTGAGATCACACTCGCAATTCACCCAAGGTAGTGGAAAAAAGATTATTTCAGCTTTCACACTCTAAATTGCAATGCATTTCCAATGGGACCGAAATTTTACTGTTTAAAGTCGATTCGTAGCCAGACGGTGCGGTGAAACTTTACGAGTTCGAATAGCGCTGTTGCCATAGGCAAGCCGCTCGTTTTGATACCTTTCACGTGTATGGGGCGCGAACGCTCTGGCACGAGGAGAGGACAGCAGGAGACACACACACCACTGATGATAAACGGGGCTACCGTGGACAGGGTGAGCAGCTTCAAGTACCTGGGGGTCCACATCTCAGAGGACCTGACATGGTCAACACACATAGGCACAGTAGTAAAGAAGGCGAAACAGCGTCTCTACCACCTGAGACAGTTAAGGAAGTTCAGAGTATCGGGGAAGATACTCCAGTCCTTCTACTCAGGAGCTGTAGAGAGCATCCTGACCGGAAACATCACTGCCTGGTATGGAAACAGCACGGCACAGGACAAGAAGGCCCTACAGAAAGTGGTGCGCTCAGCCGAGCGTACCACGGGTATTGCACTACCCCCCCTGCAGGTTCTATACAACAAGAGGTGCAAATCCAGAGCCTGCAGGATAATGAAAGACCCTCACCACCCCAATAACAGCCTGTTTCAGCTGCTGAGGTCAGGCAGACGCCTGCAAATCCCAGCTACTAGGACAGAGCGGCTTAGGCTCAGCTTCTTCCCCCAGGCCATCAGAGCCATGAACAATGTACATTGAGTGCTCAGAACATTGAACTGTCCACACACAAGCACACATGAACACACACACGACACGCACACTGTGCACGCTCACACACGAGCAGCCACTTAACACTTTAACATGAGCGGGCACACACTCATGTCGCACACACGCACACTTATGGCCAAAGGAAAGGACACTTTAAATTAGAATAACAGGAACAGTGTATTGCACTACCAAAGCTAACTAGCATGTCACACATGCGCTGTAAATAACTATGTACAGATACCGAGATGTCACTCCATGTTACCTGCTACCTGTTACTGCACAATGTTGTTTCTTCTTTTGATTCTATTATATGTACCACTGTATTGCACATCGTTGCGGGCAAGACCACCCGCATTTCATTGTATACCTGTATGCCGTGACAATTAAAACTCTTGACTTGACTTGACTTGACGAGTTGTGTTTGCAAAATCGGTGGAATAAAGAATAGTAAAGAAGATGAACAAGAATAACTATAGTGTGGGTGGCAACCTGGCTTCGCCAGGTCACCCACACTAATAATAATAATAATAATAATAATAATAATAATAATAATAATAATAATAATAATAATAATAATAATAATAATAACTAGACAATTCCGCGCGGGGGAAATTGTGAAAGTGTGGGTGACGCCTGTGCACCGCCGGCCAATGGGGGAAAGGGTCTCTCGCGAGTCTCTATGACAAACGGTTCAAAGGATACAAAAAGGGGGCGCAGCCTAAGGATCGGGGGAGTGGTCAACATAGACCAATGAAAGAGGATATCCCTACTGAGTGCAATGACACAACCCGCAACACTATTACACAATATTACACTATTACACACTATTACACACTATTACACACTATTACACACTATTACACTATTACACACTATTACACTATTACACACTATTACACTATTACACACTATTACACTAATACACTATTACACTATTACACACTATTACACTATTACACACTATTACACAATATTACACAATATTACACTATTACACACTATTACACTATTACACTATTACACACTATTACACTATTACACACTATTACACTATTACACACTATTACACTATTACACACTATTACACTATTACACACTATTACACACTATTACACTATTACACACTATTACACACTATTACACACTATTACACTATTACACACTATTACACACTATTACACTATTACACACTATTACACTATTACACTATTACACACTATTACACACTATTACACTATTACACTATTACACAATATTACACTATTACACACTATTACACTATTACACTATTACACAATATTACACAATATTACACTATTACACTATTACACACTATTACACTATTACACACTATTACACTATTACACACTATTACACTATTACACACTATTACACACTATTACACTATTACACTATTACACACTATTACACACTATTACACACTATTACACACTATTACACTATTACACTATTACTATTACACACTATTACACTATTACACTATTACACACTATAACACTATTACACTATTACACACTATTACACTATTACACACTATTACACTATTACACACTATTACACTATTACACTATTACACGATTACACACTATTACACTATTACACTATTACACACTATTACACTATTACACACTATTACACTATTACACACTATTACACTATTACACACTATAACACTATTACACTATTACACACTATTACACACTATTACACTATTACACACTATTACACTATTACACTATTACACCGAGTACAATGGCACAATCCGCAAGTCTCTACGACAAACGGTTCAAGAGATACACTGAGGGGGTGTGGCCTAAGGGGGCGTGGTCTAAGGATCGGGGGAGTGGTCAACATCGACCAATGAAAGGTGGTCAACATCGACCAATGGCACAATCCGCAAGTCTCTACGACAAACGGTTCAAGAGATACACTGAGGGGGTGTGGCCTAAGGGGGCGTGGTCTAAGGATCGGGGGAGTGGTCAACATCGACCAATGAAAGGTGGTCAACATCGACCAATGGCACAATCCGCAAGTGTCTACGACAAACGGTTCAAGAGATACACTGAGGGGGTGTGGCCTAATGGGGCGTGGTCTAAGGATCGGGGGAGTGGTCAACATCGACCAATGAAAGGTGGTCAACATCGACCAATGGCACAATCCGCAAGTCTCTACGACAAACGGTTCAAGAGATACACTGAGGGGGTGTGGCCTAAGGGGGCGTGGTCTAAGGATCGGGGGAGTGGTCAACATCGACCAATGAAAGGTGGTCAACATCGACCAATGAAAAATGAAAGAGGATATCCCTACTGAGTACAATGACACAACCCGCAAGACAGAGGGCGCTGTCCAGCAATTCAGTACTGCAACACAGTGATGGGCAATGATGGGTTAAGACTTAAGTGGATGATGTCATTGGCAGGTCAGCTGAGCCATGAGCCCTGAGCCTCACAGCTGTTAGGCTGAACCAATCAGCCATGACCACAATGACTTGCATATTCTGAATTTTCTTTACATGACTGCATTGTCACGTTGATTAAAAGAAAACTATAAGAGATGAAGCGTTGTGACGCGCACAGGAGCACTACAACGAGTAGGCGAAGGGTTGTGTGCGATATTGTGGCATTCGTGCGATATTGTGGCACTCCTTCGGCGATCGGAACAGAAGGGTAAAAAAGAGTGGGAAAAAAAAGATTCCTAGAGTGGATTTGCATGGCGGTCAATGGGGAGGAGAACCTTCAAAGAAATGGTCGTCAGTTGAGATATAAATGTCCAATTCCATTTATTTTTCTTTTGTGAGCGGGCTGACAGCCGTGTCATCGTTTTGATGTGTTTGTTTTATTTCTACGTCCAAAATTGAGATCACACTCACAATTCACCCAAGGTAGTGGAAAAAAGATTATTTCAGATCTCGCACTCTAAATTGCAATGCATTTCCAATGGGACCGAAATTTTACCGTTTAAAGTCGATTCGTAGCCAGACGGTGCGGTGAAACTTTACCAGTTCGAATACCGCTGTTGCCATAGGCAAGCCGCTCGTTTTGATATCTTTCACGTGTATGGGGCGCGAACGCTCTGGCACGAGTGGTGTTTGCAAAATCGGTGGAATAAAGAAAGAAAGAAAGAATAAAAAGACGTACAATAACTACAGTGTGGGTGGCAACCTGGCTTCGCCAGGTCACCCACACTAATAATGATAATGATAATGATGATACTTTCTTATTATTTTTCTTATATTCTTGTTTACCTGTCTGTTAAGAGAACAATAAGAAAAGCCACTGCCACTTTCATCAAGCCGTTCTTAAAGTCCAAATCTGTTCTTACCCAGGTTTTTTGAATGGTGAATCACACTCATTCTAAACTGGATGCGCGCTCTCGCGCAAGTCATTTACATACAGAGACACGCCTCGCGGGCTCATTATAATACGAGAGACGTGGGTCTGCATCGGATCCCCCGGCCATATTCAAGCGTTGGAGCACTTTGCGATGGATCAAAATTAGATAGGAATAAAATGTATTGTCATCATACAGCACCTATAGCTATATAGTGGAATATACTGTATTAATATAGTAATATAATAGTAGTTGGCTAGTTGCGCGCTTCTGGCCACCTCCTGCAGTGCGCGCATACACACATACTGTATACAGTACGTGCAAAATGAATCGTTCCAGCAAAGTACTGTAGGCTTT
Organism: Notolepis coatsorum; assembly: GCF_963971535.1. Lineage (NCBI taxonomy): Eukaryota > Metazoa > Chordata > Actinopteri > Aulopiformes > Paralepididae > Notolepis > Notolepis coatsorum. Next base: position 115,258,991 of record NC_140166.1, read on the forward strand.
GTCAATACTGAACGACTGTGCGTTGTCAAGAGCCAATCGCACAGGTTGCCACTCATCTGGCTCTTCAAATATATCTAGAGTCTGAATATTTCCGCATATAGCCTGATGACTGACAGTGCGCATAGTACACATCTCTCTCAAATCCATTCTGAGAACGGAACACAGTGCCCGCGACCCGGGTCTTGATTGATTGATTGATTGATTGAAAATTGTATTAACAGATTGCAGAATGGGTACAATACAGTACAGCTCAATACACACAATTGTTAAGGCGATGGAGACCAGAGAAAGACTTTCGTCTTGTTTACATCAGGGTCCCCCATTTTCAATTCATCATAACATATATGACATACATGACATACAGAGGTGGTTGGGGTGGGGTGGGGGGGGTGGGTATGCGGGTGGGGGTAACTGTACATTGGATTATCGACGAAACCTACTTGGTCCAAGAAGAGGGTCTCGTGTATTACTGGGTTTAAGTCAGTTGTTTATTTATTTATGTTTTACTGTTTGCATACGAGGTGGTCCGCAAATGTTCTTGATAACAATCTAGTGGTCCGCATAAAACAGAAGTGTTTTTGGAACCACTGATATAGACGATCTCTAAATATGCGTTCTATGCTACGTATACAGTACTGCATATCTGTATGTCATGTCATAAATGTCATGATATATATCTGTATATCTGTATGTTGTGTATGTCATAAATGTCATTATGAATTGAAAATGGGGGACCCTGATGTAAACAAGACAAAAGTCTTTCTCTGGTCTGCATCCCCTTAACAATTGTGTGTATTGAGCTGTACTGTATTGTACCCATTCTGCAATCTGTTAATAAAATCGTCAATCAATCAATGGCCTGGGCGGCCAGAGCATAACTGTTCTAACAGCAATATATAATCCATTTCAGACAGAACGCACGCAATAGGTTAGAATAATAATAATAATTATTATTGAAAAGTTCTGTATTTTTAAAGTCATATTTGGGGGCAATTAACCAGTGGTAGGCTTTTAAAATAATTTCTTATTTCGGTAAGAGTGCTCTCAACCACTCTTATAATTTGTTCTTGCCTGAGAAAAAAGCAACAATAAGAAAACTTTGCTGAATCCCAGGTAAGAACAAAGTAAGAGGAAATGCTAGTTAACCCTTTCACTGCCACGCTTATGTACATCCTTATACCATCCTCTGCCAGCTCTATTTGTCTATGGAGAAGTTCCCCTTCTTTGCAGGGCTATAACTTTTTAAATTGTATTGCTAAATTGACATTACTATGGCCCATTCAACGTCAATTATCTATCGTTCAGGATGTAGGAACGTTATACTTTTTCATTCACATATTCATACTAAAATACGGTCTAAAGTATAAATACGTTTTTATCGTTTTCTGCAGCATTCTGCAGAACGTGATTTATAGCCCTAAATGCATTATATTGATGATCAAATACAGTTTGATAGCGATCGGTGCAAGATAAAAGATTTCAAATGTTACTACTTATCATCTGATGTTGACCGGATGTGGGGGGGGTCGTTTATAATTCCGTGGCCAACGTTAGATGATTCATCTAGTGTGGGTGATATGATCATTAGAGCAGTTTGTATCGAACACGGTAAAAAAAAACGCTGAAACTTACCCCAGTCTCCTCGGGCCGTTGGGCGATGAGCGTGGAGCAAAAAGATTCCTATTATGGGATGTTGAAATATGCGATCCATCTCCAGGTTGTATAATAGTATATACGTCCAAATCATGTTGTTTATCGAGTTATTGGTAACGGATCGCTATCCATTGTGTCGACCTCGAGTCCCGGGACATATAGCGAGTGGTCGGACCGAATTAGGATGAGCACCAGTTTCTGTTTCCGGTTTCCGGTTTGGGTGATCCGCCGATCCGCCACCAGATGGCGCTCTTGAACCATTGGAGAGTTGAGAGGGGATCACAGATTTTTGAAATATTGATCTCAATGACGTGTTACGGCGTCATTGGCAGAATTAGCATGGCGGGGAATAACGTGTTAGGCGTCATTGGCGATTATAGTGTTAAGAATGAAATCTGTTCTTATATCGCTTCATGCATGAGGCATAATAATAATAATAATAATAATAATAATAATAATAATAATAATAATAATAATAATAATAATAATAATAATAATAATAATAATAATAATAATAATAATAATAATAATAATAATAATAATAATAATAATCATAATCATAATAATCATAATAATCATAATAATCATAATAATCATAATAATAATCATAATACACTTTATTTGTATAACACCTTTCATACACAAATTGCATCTCAAAGTGCTTCACAGCAGAGAAAAGACAAAATGAGCACATAAAGTGCAGAAATATAAAATCACAGTTTTTCACATTAGGATCTAACATCCCAACAGGCCACCTTGTTTATGGTTTGATTGTATGACAGTTTTGAAATAGACAATAATAACAAGAGTAAAATAGAATAGACAGAGTAAAATAGTGCAATAGTGCAGTGCAATAAAATTGTAGAATAGAATAGACAGAATAAAATTATGCAATAGTTCTGTGCAATAAAACATTTCTGAATGGCTGTTTAACAGTTTAAAACTGTCTTTACCTTCCATGTTTGATATCCACAGTTTAAAACCTGACAGTCTTCCTTCCTGTTTGATACCCACTTTGACTCTTCGAACCTCCCTCTCAGGGCAAACCTCCCTCTCAGAGCGCAGTTCCCTCTCTCAGGGCACAGTTCTAGGCTTTGGTCCCCCACACAGTTTTAAAACCTGACAGTCTTTGTTCCTGCTTGATACTCACACAGTTCAATACCTGACAGTTTAGAATCTGTAATAAAAAGTTATAAAAGAGTAAAATAGAATGGACAGAGAGGTACCTCTTCTGAGAAGAGGTACGTTTTTAGCTTGTTTTTTTATATTTAAAGATCTAGCTTCCCTAATGTCCATAGGTAGGGTGTTCCATAGCTTTGGTGCATATTCGTTTGCAAAGGTTTCGTCCCCGATTTTCTTTAGGCTGTGGTTGGGAACCTTCAATAGACCAGTAGTAGATGATCGTAATATTCTAGAAGGCACATAGTTGACTAGAGAATTTGCAATGTAGCTTGGTCCTGATCCATTTAGTGCTTTATATATAAGGAGAAGGACCTTGAAATCTATTCTAAATGTTACCAGAAGCCAGTGAAGTGTAGCTAATACTGGACTGATGTGGTATCTCCTCTTGGTTCTAGTTAGTAGCCTAGCTGGTGAGTTTTCAATGAGTTGGAGTCGTTCTGTGTTTTTTTTTGGGAGGCCGATGAGGAGTGCATTACAGTCAAGTCGGCATGAGTTATAGGCATGGATCCGTTATATAGTGCAATAGCTCTGCGCTCTGATCTATATTGGGACATTCCCTATCTAGTCTATTTGCCATCCCATAGAGCCCCATTGTGAACCCGGAAATTTCGGAACCACCAAAGTTTTATGATGGATATGGATAGTACGGATCCCCAGCACTCAGAAACTGCCGGATGCTAAGTTGTAAATGTTGGGCAATTATTTTTTTGCATAATTAGCATACATTTGCATAATCACCTAAATGGGCAAATCTCAGAAACTACTTGATCAATTTCAACACTGTTGGAGTGGTTTTGTGGGTTATTCGGGATGCTGAATCCATTTATGATACTTAAGGAAAACTCCAACTTTTGGGGAAATTAGCTTATTTAACATCTTCCCTGGAGTTAGACAAGAAGATACATACCTTTTTTGTCTCTGTGCGTGCATTTAGCTTTGGGAACAGTCTCTCCGTTAGCGTAGCTTAGCTTCATCACTGGAAGTGGGGGAGATCCGGAGATTCATCACTGGAAGTGGGGGAGATCCGGAGCCTGACGTTCCCTTACACTGTATACAGTCACGAAATACACTCCAAATACAACTCCAAAACGTTCATGTAAACATGTTGTGACCTGTGTATTCACCACGTGGAGAAATAAAAAATAATTGAATTAGACAATTACGTTTTATAAGCAAATATACTCTGAACTATTTTTTGCCTAACCACTCCTCTCTGAGCGCAGTCAGTGATTTCAACGTGTCGTCGTGATTGTTGACATACTCATTCATTCAAAGGATCCGAACCGATTGAAGTTTATGGATACCATGACTTAAAATCCTCTTACATTGACGATTAAAAGCCTCCCCAATTTAGAAAACAGTAATCCAATGGCTGGTATTGATAATATACTACTAACTACTGGACGCTCTGAGCTAACCGGAGCTAACACAGAACAGGATGGTAAAGCATACATAATGACTTCCTTTCTGGGGTTTTCAAAATAAAAGTGCGACGTTTATAGCAGCGGAAAACGTTTATTTTGTACATTATCTAACGTTAACACGAACCTAAACTAACTTTAGGTTAGTTGTAACGTTAGTTTAGGTTCGTGTTAACGTTCGATAATGTACAAAATAAACGTTTTCCGCTGCTATAAACGTCGCACTTTTATTTTGAAAACCCCAGAAAGGAAGTCATTATATATGCTTTACCATCCTGTTCTGTGTTAGCTCCGGTTAGCTCAGAGCGTCCAGTAGTTAGTAGTATATTATCAATACCAGCCATTCAGGGAACAAAATAACTACACGCCATTCGCCAAATGCGTGTAGATTTACCGTCTGGCGACTAAAAATAATAGTCTGCCCGCCAGCTGGCGTGTAGTTCATATCGATACTCTTATTTTGAAAATCCTGTGCGGGTCTCATTGCCGCCCCAAGCGCAGCTCCAGTCATAATATCTGGGCTCCGGCAGCTAGCAACATTCAGGTTCATATGATACTCTTATTTTGAAAAACCTAGCAACTCCGCGAGTCATATGATATCCGCCCACTCCGTGTTTCACTTTCTTGAAAACAGAGCAGCAGCGTTAACACAGCAGCGTTAACACAGCAGTGCGCCTACAGACTCAAAATAAGTCTGTGTTTTTTTTTTTCTTCTCATGAGTCCAATGCAGCTACATGCTTTGCACCGTCGCCATTCCTTTATGCCCACATCGCCCGAAATTAACGTTTATGTACCAATCACTACAACGTTAACGTAAGCTAACAAGCTAATCCTGATGATCAGACGAGGCAGAGCCATAGTGAACAGCACTAAGGAAAGGGAAATGGGGGGGGGCACTCTCCCCTTCCCTGTGTGTGTGTGTGTGCGTGCGTTTGGAAAGACGACGGAGTCACTAGTCAGGACTCAGGACAGGAGTATATTATAGTAAACTGAGGATTACTGAGGATGGACAGATAATGTTGATATTCAAATATAAAAAAGTTTCGAGAGGAGTGGAAGTTTGAAGACAGACTACAATATGATGCGGGGGTGGTGAGTTGACCCGACCCCACTTCTATGTTTCAATAAATTATTTGCATTTAAAACTATTAACGCTGACTCATTCCTTCAGTCCACTCAAAATTATGCTAATATTCCTTATGTTGTTTATGATATTAATTGAAAATAGCATATGAGAGTATTATATGTAATAATAACACATGGCGATATACTAAAAAGCTATTTATAATTTTTGGCTGGTAAAAAATCTGCCCGGCTGGTACTTTTAAAAATCTACCAGCCAAATGGCTGGTAAGTCTAAAAGTTAAGTTTGTTCCCTGCAGCCATTGGATTACTGTTTTCTAAATTGGGGAGGCTTTTAATCATCAAGGTAAGAGGATTTTAAGTCATGGTATCCATAAACTTCAATCGGTTCAGATCCTTTGAATGAATGAGAATGTCAACAAATTACAATCACGACGACACGTTGAAATCACTGACTGAGCTCAGAGAGGAGTGGTTAGGCAAAAAATTGTTCCGAGTATATTTGCTTATAAAACGTAATTGTCTAATTCAATTATTTTTTATTTCTCAAAATTGCAATATTTACTGGAATTTACCAAATTTCTACTCATTTTGGTGCAATTTTTTATGAATTTTCAGTTTATAAATGTTCAGAAGATGCGGAATTTATAGATAATTTTCATGGAATGTTCAATTGTAAACAGAATGATAATAATAATAATAATAATAATAAATAATAATAATAATAATAATAATAATAATAATAATAATAATTACTTTAATTTGTAGAGCGCCTAATGGGGTACTCTACTGGGGTAACTGCTGCAGCTCTGCCATGAGTCCACGTGGCAGCGGAGCAGTTTGCTGCCACAACTAGAAACTATTCTATTGGATTTTTGTATGTGACTGTTACCTTATAAAATTTCCTCAGAACCCCAGTTCCTAGCCTTGACTGAGACTTCAGTGCGCTAATCGTTAATGCAAAACTTCCAAGTGAGTAGTGGCTCATTTGCACCGTGATCTCATTCCTACTGTGGCAACGAGCAGCTGCAGCTGCAGAAAATACAGACCCCTGGGTTTCAAGGATTGTTGTTTCAATGCAAGTAAGTTGAGAAAATAGAAACAGATACACAAACTGTGGTTTTATTACTATCCAATAACAAACACTGAATAATATAATCACAAGCTGTAGTAAGCTAGCTCTTAGGGTTAACGTTAGCCATCTGACGGTAACTAATGTTAATGCATAGCTAGTTAGCTATGTTAGCAATGTATGTCATGATGAATGTGTGATTATTACCTGTTATTACCTAGCCTCACATCACCAGGCTCTATCCCTCGTCACACAGAGAAGCATCAAGTTTGATTCTATTATTGTATAGAATATTCATATGGTACTTTTGCTCTCCTTAATGTAGAATTGTGTGATAGAAGATCTGAGGCACTGAGGCAGAGAAAGAGACCCAAAAGGTAATGCAAATACCAGTCAAGTTCATGTAGGATACCAATAACATGGGAAATATACATGTTTTCATTGGAATAGTGAACAGCCCGTCCGAAATGTCCATCCTGGCAATGTATCCATATTGCTCTGTAATGTAGAGTGTGTGGTAGTGCAGAGACGGAGGATACAAATAGTGCATTCTTCTTTTGTTAATTTCAGATTGACATGTCAAGGAAGAAATGCCTATTCGAGCCCTGTGACGGCAAGGACAATGACTTCAAGACATCTGGACCAAAAGGCATTACAGCTTTGCTTCAGAGGAGTGAAGAGCTTGACGATTCAGCTAAAACTGAGACTTTATCGAACATCATTGCACATGGTGTCAGCCTCTGTAGTTTGTCACAGATCATGTTATAGCTCATATACCTCCAAGTCTAGAAATGCAACCAAACGCAAGCTCAGCTCAGCTAGGGAAACGTATGTCTTGTTCTCATGCCTTTGAGTTTTCTAAACAATGTCTGTTTTGTGGTATCATTTGCGAACCCAAAGACACCAAACACCCTGATAGATGGAAGCCAGTGAAACAATGCCGGACTGTTGAGAGACCAGGGCCCTCATTCATCAATGTGTGCGTAGAATATGTTCTATTTTCACACGTAAGCACAAAATGTAGAATCAGTGTACGCACAGGGAAATCGGGATTCATCACACGTGCGTACGCAGGTTCTACGCACACCTGTCATGATGAATATGACTTTGATCCTACGTTTGAGCTCGTGCACTGTTTTAAGTATTTGCATACCAGAACCGCCCCGATTAACCATATACGGTAATGGACACCCCCATGAAATGTGGAAGAATGGACTAAACCGAGGGTGTTGTACACTGTCGGATATTATACCTATTAACTTCCTAAAAGACCATTGCTGCCTGGACACCGCAAACACTAATAAAGACCATTAACCACTGTTTTGCCGTTGCCCGTTAGTGTCATTAATGCATGCTGGAATAAGAATGCCTTTCTTAATCTATTTTCAATATTAATAATTATTATAATACAATAAAAGACAGCTCCGTCTTTTAATACACATATATTGTACAGTAACGTCAAATAAATACTACAGTCCCCGCTGAAATAAAGGTTCTGCACGCACATATACCAGCAGTGATCTACAGCATAAAAGATAGCCACTTTATAATACTATTCTGAGTAGATAATTCATCTGTATCGCAACAGAGTCACGGATCTGGTCGGGGCAGGTATCATTATGTCGGGAAAATCCTTATGAAATAAACAAAAGTGAATTAAAGAATTTAAAAACAAAGTTTAGCATATTAAATTGTTTTATAAGCTTTCTGAGTAGATAATTCATCTGTATGCAACAGAGTCACGGATCTGGTCGGGGCAGGTATCATTATGTCGGGAAAATCTTTATGAAATAAACAAAAGTGAATTAAGGAATTTAAAACGAAGTTTAGCATATTAAATTGTTTTATAAGCTTATAGCTTTTTTCGTGCTGATTTGAGAGGGTCCAGCTGCAGAGCCGGAGAGCAACTCTCAGGGCCAAGATAGCACTTATACTATTTTGAGAGAGACAGCAGAGAGACAGACAGCAGAGAGACAGACAGACAGACAGACACTGTTCCACAGTGTGTGTGTGTGTGTGTGTGTGTGTGTGTGTGCGTGTGTGTGTGTGTGTGTGTGTGTGTGTGTGTGTGTGTGTGTGTGTGTGTGTGTGTGTGTGTGTGTGCGTGCGTGCGTGCGTGTGTGTGTGACTACTAGTCTAATAGTAGAGACTCAGCCCCCCCCCTCTGGACCACCTCCTAGTAGAGACTTCTCTAGGAAGAAGACGAAGATGAGGATTAAGGCGAGACACTGCAGGTGAATAGGCAAATATACCTTTTTTGTTGATTTTGAGATTCTGTTATATTTTGCTTCCTAAACATGTCTTCTATGAAACTAGTGACAATAAAACATCAATAACACACATTTAGTTGTTCATTTTACTTCATTTTGCCTTATTGCATCCATAAATGTCCACATATTTAACACTTTGACTGCCTAAAAACGCTTAAACACGTGATTCCCGGCCATGCTCAAGTTGCCGAAGACGATTTAAAGCGTCTTTGATATCAATATTTCAAAAATCTGGGACCGGATTCATATTTCCCCTCCGCTGGCCTGAGATCCACCAGGAGGACCCACTGAGCTCTCTGGCGGTTCAGGAGCGCCATCTGGTGGCCGATCGGCGCAATCGCTTAACAGGAAGTGCAGTAGAGGTTTTGCTGGACGGCCGTATTACTTCCGGGGCACTCGGTACATGTCCCGGGACTCTGGCTCGTCACACTACACAGCGATCGATTGCCAATAACTCGATAAACAACATGATTTGGACGTATATACCATTATACAAGCTGGAGATGGACCGGGTAAATCGCCATCCCATAATGATAAAATGTCTACTCTACGATGATCGTCCAACGGCGCGCGGAGACTGGGGTGAGTTTTAGCGTGTAACGTTACCGTCTTCGATACTAACTGCTATTATCAACATTTGACCCACATTAGATGATTGGTATAACGCTGCCCACGGAATCATAAACGCCCCCTAGCCCATCCGGTCAACATCAGATGACGTGTAGTAACTTCTAGAAGTACGTCTAGTTGGAATTTTTTATATCGCGCCGATTGCCATAAAACTGTATTGCATCATCAATATAATGTATTTGGGGCTATAGATCACGTTCTGGAGAAAGCTGCAGAAAGAGATGAAAACATACTTATACATTAGACCATACTTTACTATGAATATGTGAATGAAAAAGTTTAACGTTGCTACACAATGAACAATACATATATGACTTTGAATGGGCCCTAATAATGGCAATGTAGCAATAGAATTTAAAAAGTTATAGCCCTGCAAAAAAGGGGAATTTCTCCATAGACAAATAGAGCCGGCAACCTACGGTTGATAATGAATTTAACCCATGGCAGCCAAAGTGTTAATGGGGAAGTGCCTCATTTGCATATATAAACATAAATTTCAGAAAACTTGTCTCTACTAGGAGGTGGTCCAGAGGGGGGGGGGGGGGGGGGGGGTCTCTACTGGGAGGTGGTCCAGAGGGGGGGGTCTCTACTAGGAGACTAGTGGTCACACACACACACTGTGGAACAGTGTCTATCTGTCTGTCTGTCTGTCTCTCTGCTGTCTGTCTCTCCAGCTCTGCAGCTGGACCTTGATCAAATAAGCACGGAAAAGCTTTTAAGCTTGTAGCTCCAATTTGGGTCCCAAATTGCTGTACAAATGAAGGAGGTGTCTCGGGTAGTGGACTCTAGTTAATATTATGTTCTCTCTGCAATTAGACTGCCCCTCATTCATCTCTATCTGATGCTATCTCTGAAAACAGTTCCTGCGAGCGCAGTCAGTGCACCCCATAACGCTATATATATAAACCTGCATTCATTCGGAGAGAAAGACCTATTCCACATGCTATTTAGGGTTTGACAATAATTACACTAATATCTCTATTTCACAATGAACTATAATGAATTACGGGGGTCAGACTCATACAGAACACGGCCAGTGTCTTTATTTCCGCGTTGGAACGAATGCATGTACTGAGGAGCGCTTGTGCGTAGTAACGATATTCTACCACTGGGCGTCAGCTAAGTGTGCTCTGACCTGTGCGTACACGTAAGCACGGAGTCAAGTTCAAGTTGAAATTGATGAATCCCACTCTTTGCTTAGAAATGATCGTACGCACAGGTTAAGCACAAATCTGTGCGTAAGTCAGGTTGATGAATGAGGGCCCTGGAATGCCATCCTTCAAAAACATTTGTCAGAGTTACATGATATATATGTAGCCAACTCCGGGCACCTCTCTGCAGTAAGTAGATACTTGTGTGGCTTTTATGGTGATGCTGTAGCTGTCATGAGGGTGGAAGGGTGCCAGACTATTGTTGGATTTAGACATTCCATGAGTAAGTCACTCAAACTGGTAAAACGAGATAAAACCACTGCCGCTGATGAAGTTATCACCAAGCTTGTGTAACGGAGGTCCGTGAGTAATATCCACAGTCACGATGAACGTGTGTGTTGTGAAGTGACTGTGGCAGTAAGCGGGCTGCGAGGTAAACTCACTTCCCCATAACAGGGTTAATAGACACATAGATACGGTACCCAGGAGTGAATTCACCTCTGGGAGACCCGGGTTTGAAACTCCCTCGGGGCATCGACATTTAACACAACGCAGAAGGAGTAACATACGATCGGTCACACTTGTGAAGAGAGTGCAAGCTGAGGTGCAGAATATTCCCTTGCTCCGTGAATATGACCTTGGCAGCTGGAAGCATACAAGCCACAAGTCCATCCCTTTTGAAGTTTGTCTCCTGTCTGGTATCAAAGGAAGGAAAAGTGACCAAACCATCACTCACACTCGCTCAGTGCATCCAGCAGCACATCAGTGGGAGCTGGAATCAGACAACCCTGGGGCTTGCCGTAAGACTCCACCATAAATATGGTAGCGCAGAGCTGGTCAAGAATCTTAACGAGCATGGCATTGTCACCACCTACGATGAAGTCATACGGTTCCGGAAGTCAGCTGCCAAATATGCTTCAGAGCAGGGGTTCCCAACCTTTTTTCCCCCAGGGACCCCCAAACATCTCTGATGAAATTCCTCGACCCCCCTCCTAATAAAATACCATAAAATACTTTTTTTGGGTCATTTTAATACCTTTTTTTGTCATTTTAATAACAAACTGCTTATACACAGGCATATGCATCATCATTAGACCCACTATGCTTCTTTGACTTGTGCCTTCAATCAACAAATCTCATCTTGCACCATATGTATTTCAAAATGTTGGCCAATATTCAAATCCTGTATTCATCCTCTCAAATCAGGCCCTAATGGTGAACGGTTTGCATTTATGTTGAATGAAGTAAGAATCCACTGCAGTAAAAATATCCTCACCTCGAGTGGTGGTAGTAAGGTTGACTGACATGAGAATGTCCTGCTTCAGATCCTCATTTTCGATATACTGCACATAAACGATGAGCACAGCCTTGTCTGCGACAGTTGTAGTTTCATCAAGTTGTATGGCAAATGGACCCTTTCTAAGCTTTTCTGACAGCTGCTGCTCGCAATCACTTGACATCTTATCAATTCGGTCTTTCACTACATTGTTCGAGAGTGGTACTGATTTTAGTTTATCCGCCACCTGTGGGCCGCACAGTTTCTAAACCATTTTGATGCAGGCTGGTTTGATGAGCTGCTTGCCAATATTGTGCGGTTTCTTTGCTTTTGCAATTAAAAGCGAACACTCAAAGGAGGCTTCGGTAGCCTTCTGTAAATCACTGCCACCCCTGCTCCATGCTACTCTAACATCAACGGGCTTGTTTGCCTTGAGAGACTGTTCTTTCCTCCGAAAAAAGTCTGGATCCTTCCCAACGGTTTCTGGGTGCTTAGACGCCTGATGTCTCTTCAGCTTGCTGGGCTTCAGGCTCGAGTTTGCCAACTTTTCTCCACAAATCACACACTCAGGTCGTTTGTCTGGTCCCTCAGTGAAGCCCATGGTGATGTAATTTTCGCGATTGCTGTAGGTCCTAACTTTTTTTGCAGATGAGCTGCCGTCATCTCCTTTTCGTTTGTCACACATTTTCGCCTCTGCCTCTGACTGCAGACGAGCCGAGAAAGTTAACTAGCGTGCTAGGCTAGCTACGGAAAGTGATACAGTCAACTGATTCGCGTTTTAGCGGCTACCCGGTAGCCTACTGTTAACGTTCAAAAATCATGTCTAGATGTTTATTTATTTATCTTTATTTTTTATTGTAGTGGAGAGACTATTCATGCTTCTGATGATAAAAATATGCCAATTAAATATTTATCTAAAAAAAAAAAAAAAAAAAAAAACTCAAATCATCTGTGGTCTGGCGGACCCCCTGCGCCCCCCGGACCCCAGGTTGGGAATCACTGCTTCAGAGGACCCAGAGAAGTATCTGCGCACAGTTGGCTTGGAGAGGCAGATTGGCCCCATCCACAGTTGGGGTGACAATTTTGATCTTGTGGTCTTCACACCAAATGGTCGCCGCACGACTCATGCCATGGCCACTCAGTTTGTGCAGAATCCTGCAGGTATTCTGTTCCCTGGAGGAGCCACTCCTGGTGGTGGTTGTGTCACTAAAACTACCTCGTCTGACAAAGCTTGACGCCAACTACTGCTTCTGCAAAGGCAATGACAGCACATGTTGCAACTCACTGACACACTCGCAGGAAAAAGAAGATGACATTAAAGTAAATTCAGAGGAAGATGAAGACAGTGGGGAGGAGTTTGATGATGAGGAGTTTGATGATGTGGATTCAGAGTTCTGAACACGGTAGCCACTTTCTGAGTGAGAAGTTTCAGGAAGACTTACAATCCAAAACAAGTAATTATCTACTACTATGCAGTAAGAAGAAGCACATATTGTTATGTTGTGGCCTATATGCTTGAGTAATGTAAATACCTTTCTTTTGTTATTTCTGTTTTATTAAGCTATGTTATTGTATTAAGGAACACAGTTTTAGTGTTTTTCCAATTTGCTGTGACGTTACAGGTAGTAAATAAAAGAGCGGATGCCCTTCACATCTGAGTATTTTTCTTGACAACGCAGATCTTTATACACCTGCCTATCTACTGTACTATGACAATATGACATTACCATAGGAACTATTTGGGGTCAGTAGAGATATTGTGAATACATAATGTCTGTGCTGTCCAAATGTAATCATTTCAATGTCCTCTAAAACTTTCTAATTGACTGAAAATGCACCAAAATTGCACCAAAATTTGTTGAAATTTGGTAAATTCCAGTAAATATTGCAATTTCGAAACTCTCGAGTATCATAAACAGATTCAACATCCCGAATAACCCCCAACACCACTCCAACATTGTTGAAATTGATCAAGTAGTTTCCGAGATTTGTCCATTTAGGTGATTATGCAAATGTGGGCTAATTATGCAAATACAAAAAGTTGGTGTGCTGGTGACCCATACTATCCATATATATCATAAAAGTTTGGTGGTTCCAAAATGTCCGGGTTCATTGTGTTGGCAAATAGACTAATCACCTATTGTGATCTTGAAAATGTTCTGCCACAGTGCACCTACACCTGTCCGGCCACGCCCACATCTGCCCATGTATATAAGCGAGGGGTGTGACCGTACTTCCGCCCTTCCTTCTTTCACTCACGGAAGTCCGTGGCTACAAGCACTCTTCGCAGCGAAAGTTATATTAGATTAGTTTAGATTTCAATTTGTGTTGCTGTCCCTTTTCTTTTTTTCCTAAATTGAAAATGGCATCACCACCGCGACCTGGGAACTACCGCTCAGGCCTCCACCAGCGGTTCACTGTCGCAACCTCATCTGTGCGCCGCAGAGGTTCCCTGACTCCATAGCCTGACTCCGCCACCGTTCTCAGGTCTTACGAGCCTGCACGCTGTTCGATATCAGCGTTTGGTCTTATGGGACCGGTATCAGTGACTGACCCGGGCGTGTTCTCAGGTGTTTATCGAGTCAGCCTTTTTTGGGGTCAGCGTGCCCTGGCCTGTCCAACGACATGACCAGCGTTTTATGCGGCCGGCTGGGATATTTTTTTTTATCTCTGCCGAGTGCCAGCTCACTAGGCCAGCTCGAGGGCTCGCGTGCATCTCCAGGGGGAAATGACAGGGCAGATCAAGCATCGACAGGGGGGTTTCACACCCGTTAGGTGGGCCACCGGGAGCTGTGCGTTCTCGTATATGCGTCGACCGTCTTGGTGGCGCCTCCTGTTATGTTTTTTGATCGAAACGTGTACCTATCCCCCTCTCCTTTGGAGAGGTGCGGCAGCGTGAAAGGGCACAGGACTCATCCTGGTCACGCCTGACCGGATCAGTACAACCCGGTGCCCGCCGGGTCACAGATATGTTCTGATTAACCCGAAGGGCCCTGAGCTTTTCCGGGGGGGAAATGCCAGGGCGGGCCGGACACCACAGGGGCTGATGTCATGAATGTTGTGTGTCATAAAAATGCCACTACGAGTTGAAAATGGGGGACCCCGATGTGGACAATACAAACATCTTCCTCTGATCTACATCCCCTTAACAGTTGTGTGCATTGGACCATACTATGTTGTACCCTGTTTTCCTTTCTCCATTCATTTCACCCCTCCCTCCCCGCTCGGTGGGGGGGGGGGGGGGGGGGGGCGTCGGGGGGCTGCTTATTATCAGTCAGCCCCTCTAAGCGCCCCTGTGTAGTTCCCGGTCCTCCAGGCACGGGTCGGGAATTGCCCTTGTTACCTGTTGGCCTGGGTTAACCCTTTTTCAAGCCTGAAATGCCTTAAACTGCATTATATAGCCTGTATATACGCGCAGTTGTGTTTCCCATTTTTTTAATGGGTTAAGGGAGCAACCCTTTTCTGTTGGGATGGTTGTCTCCCCGGCATGTCGATAGCGGAGTCAACTCTCTGAAGGAGCCTGGGTCCGGCTCCTCGAGGGTTTGCCCCCGCATGTTTTATGACATCTGCCAATTGTGTCGAACTCTTTCTCTGAACCCCGACCCGTGGGATTAATAGATTGGCGGAGTCAGGGTTTATGGAGAGGTCAGTTTACTGGCGGAGTCGGGGTCCTTGACCCCGATCCCGCAAGGTTCGTGACCCCACGAGATTGTGACATTGTGCACGGCATGTCAAACACCCTCCCGTCCCCCCCGCTTGGCGGGTGGGCCGCCGGGTTACTGTTTTTACAGTCAGCCCCTCTAGGCGTGCCTGTGTAGTTCGCAGTTATCCGGGTGCAGGTCGAGCTCTGCTCTTGTTACCTGTCAGCCTGGATTAAGCAAACTAGCTACTTTTTGGAGTGTTTGTCTCCCCGGTGCACCAACTGACCCCACGAGATTATGGGGGGAAGCCTTCTCAGAGAGCCTCGGAGCCTTCTCCTCAGGGAGTTTCAGAGCCTCCTCAGGAAGTTCTTCGGAGCCTCCTCCCCACCTCAGCAGAGCCTCCTCCTCAGAGAGAGAACCTCCTTACAGAGCCTCCTCCTCTGGGAGTTTTCAGAGCCTCTTCCTCAGGGTGTCCTCACGGCGTGCCAGGTGGAGAAGGGCCTTCACCTGTTGTAGGCCCTGTCCGATACGCCGGCGGTGTAGAGGGTGGTGTCACCAGTGAACGCCTGGAGAGGTCTCGATGCCACGGCCTCATTGACCTCACCAGGTCCCTTTTTGTGGGTCCTGGCCCCCGGACTCGGCGGTAAGCCTGCCTTGAGTGGCCTGGGGCTGGGACCTCCTTCGCGCCCCACTGCTACGGCTTCGCCTGCGGGGTCGGGGTTTTGAATCAGGGTTTTGAACCTTGCGGGCAGCATCTAGGTTTAACGACCCCGACCCCACGAGGTGTGGAAGCGGTAACGTACGTTCCCTGGTAGCGTGCAGGGCACGTGGTCGGGTAGTAGCGGTCCTGCGGTCTGCTAACCCTGTGCGTTTCTCTTTCGCACAGTCGGTGTCCTGTCCCCCCCACCCCTCACTAGGGGGGGCCCGGACCCTCCCCTGTGTTCTGATGGTTGTAGGGGACCTCAGCGGGTACATATGTCGGGCTCTCCGCTCTGCTCCGCTCTTGTGTCCCAATATAGAGCAGAGCGCAGAGCTATTGCGCTATATAACGAAGGTTATCCTATAACCCTAGTTATATGAGTAATAGCGAGCGCTCTGCTCTCACTCACTGAGGGCCCTTATTGGTCTTCCGGATAACGGTCAAGACTAGGCAAGAGCGGAAGTACGGTCACACCCCTCACATACATGGGAGGATGTGGGCGTGGCCTCACAGGTGTAGGTGCACTGTGGCAGAACGTTTTCAAGATCACAATAGGTGATATGGAATGTCCCAATATAGAGCAGAGCGCTCTCTATTACTCATATAACTAGGGTTATAGGATAACCTTCGTTTTTCAGCGTCCTTTTGATTTATGAATAGCCGTAAGGTGGAATAATGATGATGTTTCCTTTTTTATTTTTTTATAAAATGAGATGAGATGATATGATATGAGATTAGATTAGATTAGATAAAATAAAATAAGATAAGATAAAATAAGATTAGATAAGATATTCCTTTGTTGATCTCCTTGGGGAAATTCGGGCATCATAGCAGCAATGGGGGGGGGTACACGCAGTGTTCGAATTATGAGGGGACCAATGGGGGCTCAGCCCCCATAGCTATAGTCTGAGCCCCCATAGTCAAGACCCCCTGTGGGGGTCTCTCAAAAAAATTATATAATCTTTTTTTTTTTTTTTTTTTTTATGTACGAATTAGTATTATTTATGCTACCTAAATAAATTGTTAATAGATCATATTTTTCTTTTCAGTTTTTAAAAGAACAGAGTAATTAATGTTGTGGAATAGGCTGCATTTCACCTCCAAGCCGCTATGTGTCGCCCATGAGCGTCGCCCCATAAGTTTAACGCTACTCCAACCTAGTGAAGAAGAAGCAGCTGATGTAAACAGAAGGCTGCCGGTCCGTCTGTGTCCTGCAGGCTGCAACTGAAAACATAAACACTAAACAGTACGCCACATGCCGCCAAAAAAAAGGCTCAACCCGCCGCAAGGCTGTACAAAGCTGGACAGCTTTGGTTTTATAAAAAGGCCAAAGTCTGACGCTGTTAGTGCAGCAGCTAGCAGCGCTACTGTCACTGAAGTTGACACTGCTAGTGCTAGTATTAGTGTTAGCTCTGCTGCTCCGTTACCGCGCCGTTTGCCACTGCCAGACCCGAGTCTCCACCACTAGACCTGGACTGCGCTGCTACTCAACCACCACAATGCTGGGGTCCGAGTCAGTGGATCTTTTGGAAAAATAAATATAGCTGGTTATTTGCCAAGGAGGGATGCATTGGCTGCCTTCCATGTAAAAACGCCAAGATATTGTTAAATAAATCATTTGGAGCCCATTTGGCAGAGCAGTGGATGAATGGGACTGTGACTAGCTCTCAGAGCAAGAAGTTGAGGAAGAAAATATACTTGCACAGTGATAGCGTTGCTCATAAGCAAGCTATAGAATGTCAAACCCAGAAGGAAGTGCTTCCAAGAAAAGTGAGCGAAATCACATCTGCTTTGCTCAAGGAGACAGCCAGTTCATTCAGGGCAGCATATACCGTCGCTAAAGAAAGGTTGGCGTTCACAAAATTGAACCCCCTTATGACACTTAATGAGTTGAACGGTGCGACAGTCGGGCCAGCTCACCGATCCGATCATTCTTGTGCACAGATCATAGAGCACATTGCCACAGAGATGAAAAAAAAATTGTTTCTCATGTCAAATTGCAGGATTCACGTATCAGTATAACACTGGATGAAAGCACAATTCATGGAAAAGCTTACATGATAATTTATGTCAGATGTGATGTCACTGGGGATGGAGATGTGGACAATGTTTTTCTTGACCTTGTTGAACTTGATAAGGGCACAGATGCAGAGTTGCTTGATTACCTGTGCACATTTGTTTATAACATTATTTATTTTGATTTATACAAGTATGAAGAGTTTATCGCCGGCCACTAGAGGGCAGCTTTTATGTTCATTTTATTATCAGATGATAATGTTACTTACTGTATCCTGATGAATGCTGCTGTTTTTTTTCCATTCGATTATTTTGTTAGTTTTTGATTTATAAGTGCAGAGACAAATAAATGTTAATTCAAGTTAATTCAAGTTGTCTCATTTTTCAAATTAAATTGTTGTATTTTATCAGATGCAAAATGCAAATAAGTAAATATGGCATTATATATCAGAGGTGAGTAAGAAAATGAACAAATATTGATGGTTAAGAATGAGACTGAATAATGACATCACACAATAGTCTAATGATTAGACTGTTGTGTGATGTCATTATTACTTAGTATTAGACAAATTCTAATGAGATATTCCTCTAAATATGACTTCGAAAACAGCCACAATTTCAGGAAAATAATAGTAAAAAAAAAAAAATTCAGGGGGCCCCCATAGCTCTCAGATGATAATTCGAACCCTGGGTACACGTATGGGAAGGGTAATAGTAGAAATGCATCAATCAGGAGCCCGAGCCCATTGACAAGGGAGAGTCTGAAATGCCTATAAACTGTTCTACTATGGAACTACAAACTGAGCATGTACTGTAGAACATGGCCCATAATGGCCTCCCAAAAGCATTGGCAACTTCAACAGACCCTGCTGGAGTTTAGATGTAAACTCCAGGGGGCGAATTCACAAAGGGATTGCATGGCTTTTTCGGACACTATGCCGGTGCAAATAGCTCTGAAACACAGTTTTCTATTCACAAAGGAAGCGCAATGAGTGAAATGAGGTGGTAACTGCGTTCCATCAGCATCGCGTCTCGGTGCGTCGACTTTTTTTGTAGCCAATGAAATTCTGGAAATGATGATATCTTACATGAGGGATATATCTGAGGATATAAGGTTTTTTAATATGGGATGTTTCTACCATGCAAACTAATTTAGCACATCTACTGTGATTTACAGCAGTGGTTCTCAACTGGTCTAGCCTCGGGACCCAACATTTTCCTTAGTCATTAAGTCGCGACCCAAAATGTTGAACCACTATGATTTATGTAAAAAAAAAGAATGCAGTAATACGCAATCTTTCAAAACATGAAATAAACACAAAAAAGTGCAACAAAAGTGCAACTATTGCTAAAAACCCAATAAAATAAAAGAATAATAAATAATATATGCTTCTTAGCAGATTTCTTAGCTTAACATAACAGACCTAAATTTGGGGGAACTAATGGGATAACTGAGTTTGCAACAAAAGTGCAACTAGGGCTAAAACCCAATGAAATAAAATAATAATAAATAATATGCTTCTTAGCAGATTTCTTAGCTTAACATAACAGACCTAAGTTTGGGGGAACTAATGGGATAAATGGGGTTGCAACAAAAGTGCAACTAGGGCTAAAAACCCAATGAAATTAAATAATAATAATAAATAATTATGCTTCTTAGCAGATTTCTTAGCTTAACATAACAGACCTACGTTTGGGGGAACTAATGGGATAACTGGGGTTGCAACAAAAGTGCAACTAAGGGCTAAAAACACAATAAAATAATAATAATAAATAATATATCCTTCTTAGCAGACTTCTTAACTTAACATGCAGGGAACTAATGGGATAACTGGGGATGATGTTTGCTCCTGACAAGAGTCTCAAAGTCTGGGGTGATGGTAGACAAAGCAACTATGAGGTCATGCTCAATGTCCAATCTGTTCCTCCGCTTTGTCTTCAGCTGGACCAGAGCTGAGAAACCACTTTCACAAAGATAGGTAGTGAAAAAAAAAAAGCAAAAAAAAAAACAAAAAAAAAAAAACGTTTTTTTTTTTACTTTTTTTTACACACACATCCGCGACCCACTCAAAATGGCCCCGCGACCCACTTTTGGGTCGCGACCCACCATTTGAGAAACACTGATTTACAGTACCAAGCCTGAAGGTTATTTCGGGAATGGTGACTGCGTCTACATTTCAATACGACAGGGTGGGTGCTAACCAGGCAGCTGCTCTTGCTGTGTCGAGTAGGCGCAATCAAATAATACTAGATACGTCAGGGGCAAAAATTATTCAGACGCAGATGGATATGTCTCCTTAGGATGCAGAAAAACACAGTGATTGAAAGTTACATTTATATATCTTCAGAAGAAAAACTGAGAGTTCAAAGACATTGTAGCCTAAAATAAATTATTGTTGACATATTTCCAATCTCCCTCTTTTGGCCAACATTGCTTTTGGGGGATTTGTTTTGCATCTCCTCTCTGATGCAGGTCTCTTCCCAGTGCGCTTTCCCTGTCATCTCTCTCTCTCTCTCTCTCTCTCTCTCTCTCTCTCTCTCTCTCTCTCTCTCTCTCTCTCTCTCTCTCTCTCTCTCTCTCTATCTCTCTCTCTCTCTCTCTCTCTCTATCTCTCTCTCTCTCTCTCTCTCTCTCTCTCTCTCTCTCTCTCTCCGCTGTGAGTATTTGCCTGCTTGACAGTTAGATTGGAAGATCTCACCAGTACTGCCTGCACTCCATCTTCCATTCTTCTTGTCAGGAAATTGGTAAAACCAATTTTAACCTGTTTTATTTGCAGAGGTTTTATTATATGCCAATTATTCTCATGAAGTGTGTCTGACCACCAAAACCTGCACAGACTCAGGCTGTTTGAAGGGCAGTGGTGAAAAGAAAAAAGGGCACCTACTGCACAACATGGGACCCCATCAGTGAGCAAAAAGCTATGATGCATCATGTATGGTGAAATAGTCCTTATCGTTGATTAATATTAGCATTAGATTGACATGTAGTCTAGGCAATCCAGATGAAAAGTATAACCACACCTCTATGACAAAAACACACAGCAAAGAATACACATTTAAAATGTTTATTTCACAAACACCTCCAAAGACAATAGTTGGTTATTTTCATGATATATGTTAAGCTATAAGATACACTTGATTCAAGAAAATTATATGAAAAAATATGATTTTAAGACCCAACATTAGATTACATGACTGTTACTGTAACTGAAAAGTGTTCTCATTTGAAAATCACTCTGCATGTCCATTAATGGCACATATTAGTTTATGCTGGTGTGTTTAGTTCAGTGCAGCTTTAAGACCTGGGGACAGTGTTGCCAGATTGGGTGGTTTCACGTCACGCCCAAATTGGGCTACTTTTTATTTGATTGGGCGGGTAAAAATGGCTTTGGGCGGAAGTGCCTGAATAGAAGTCGAACTGCCTCATTCTTCACCGATCGCCACATCACCATGTTTTCAACAATGGGATTGGGAATGAGTATTTTAAACTCTTAACCTCTTAAACCCGGAGCCCTATTTTCTGAAAATCTGCCTAAAATACATACCTAAGTAAATGGAATATTGCTCCACTTCTACAAGGTCCATTTGTATGTTCTTGGTATCTAGGGACATCTATGGACCTCAGTGAATGTATTCCCAGTGTCAGGAATATTGTGTCTATTACTAGGCTTGCTTAAATTGTGATGAAACAAAGGAGAATATGAATTATGATTTTTCTTTGCATCTTTGACAGTGAATAACACCATGGTAAATGACCAGACATGACCAGAGCTCATTCAGTACATTATTGAGATCACGTGTACAAAGAATCAAACGAAATTAATAAAGGGAAGATGATTAAACAGAAGGTTTTATAGATACAGTACTGAATTCTCCCATCCGGACCAATGCAATTTAAAATATTATTATAGAATATAGAATAGCAGGCCTATAAATGACTTTATTACAGCCAATTGGCACATTTATGGATTGGGCCAAATTTTCTCTTTCAAATGGCAGAGTTCAATTTGGATTTAGTATCACCAGGCGTGCATGAAGAACAGATAATGAAATCTACTGTAGGCCTATGTACAGTAGGTTTTTTATTCTTGCAAGAGCTCTGCCATTTTGAAACTGATTTTAAATCGGATGGTTGCTAAATGCTCAAAATAGGGGAGACAAACTAACTGCGCTCCAATATATGCCAATAACGTTCAGTTTTGTGTTATATATAATCCCGAGTAATAAGAAAATTTTTAAATAATAATCAGGAAGTCATTTGCTGGATGTCCTCTTTTCAAAATGACTCAAAATGACTACATTCACCGACAGCCGGTAATAAAAAATTGCCGATTTCCGCGACCACAACAACACATTTTTTAAAACTAAAATCTCACTAATAACACTTTAACCTATTGGTAAACAAACGTATTGATGAAAATATACATTATAACTGCTGTTGTGACATGGTTATGATGTTTATTTCTATGAACGTTTAGCAAAGATCCGCATTGCAAACCGATAAAAAATGGCAGAGCAGTTTCCAATTCCTTTGACTTGTTGAAAATGTCTAGAATACAAATGTTGAGATTGTTGGTGAACAAGCGATTAACTGCAGCTATGTTATATGATGTTTATTTTTTGTTGGCTGAGTTTGCGCATGCAAGTTAAGAAATAGGTGGGCTATTGCGTCATCGGTTCAGGAAAGATGCGTACTGGCTTGTAAATACGGAAACGAAAGGGTGGCGTCTTCAGATTTGTTCACTCTGGGATCCGTTTTCAGAAAATAGCGTATTCAGGCTCCCAGAACGCGGTTCCATGTGGACGAAACGTGCACAGGATAAAATACTTTGGCGGATACACCCAAACTCGTCTCTGTGTGGACATGGCCGTAGTTCCTTGTTTCAGTTTCCTGTAATTCTTTGTTAGTAATCTGTAATCAACCCAGGTGTGTCTTGTTTGTCGTTACCCTCTGTATATCAGTCCTGTTTTTCTGTTCAGTCCTTGTGGTGTCATTGTTTGAGGTTAGTGTGTATTCTGTCTGTCAAGTTTTTCTTCAGTCTTCTGTCTTTGTCTACATAGGTCAGTTTCTAGTATTCCTTGTTTTTTGCCTCTAGTTCTAGTTTCAGTTCTAGTTTCTTTTTCAAACTGAACTAAATATTTGCTGAGACGCCTTTAATAAACACTGTTGGAATCCTCCGCCTTCCTGCACCTGGGTCCTACACCCCCATGCTTGTGAGGACAGTAAACTGTCTTGTGAGCATAGTAAAGACGCTTTGTAACACAAAGGTGTATCGGTGTAGAATACAACTTATTGAATTGCCCAGATAATTACAGTATAAAAGAATACAAATCACATAGAAGACGTGAGATTCCCAAAAACTCCCGCCGCTCATCCTTTCATATTCATGTGAAAGGTTAATCATATAATCTATAATCATTCTAATGTATATACCTACCTTCATATAACTCTGTATATGCATGTACAATAATGCTATACTGTATATATATATATACAGACCATGTATATTTATTTATTCTTACTGTATATACAGAATATCTATCCACATCTGTCTGTACCTGCATATAATAATTTGTACATACTGTATCTGTAGATAATATATCTATATATGTACATATCTCCTACCTACACTTACTAGTTACGACTAGCAAGTATGACTTACTACCATAGTGTCCTTATACATGTATCATTGTACATATTAATACTACAACTCATTGTCATGTGACAGTTTGCCGTACAATGAAAATTGTACTTTGCTAGTCCTCCCTTCACACAAAATCACACAATACTTAAAAAAAATAACAATTTAAATACAAGCGAATGCAAAAAAATAAGATACAAATATGTATTTTTTATTAAAAAAGGTATAAGCTATATACAAGGCACAGTGAGTAACTCATTTATCAGTAGTACTCATTTATGTTATACCCAGTTTAATCACCTGTACATTGTATATTACTATTGCACTTTACTGTTACATTTGCACTCTGGTTGGATGCCAACCGTCTTTCTGTTGTACTGTACTTGTGCTGTATGATAATACATTTTAATATAATATAATATATTATGACGGCAACTCCCAAAGAAAAGAGTGCAACCCAAGGAAACTATAAAAGAAGGAAGTTGTCCTTGGTTGGCTTGGTGCCAGTTCTAGTGAAGCCTGTATTCAAATGAAAAATATACAAGTTGTCTGAGAAAATATATATTAACCAATATATCAAACTAGTTAGCTTGTTAATGATTGATTCCGACAGGCCATGAACGAGGACCTCATTGTCGGCCGAACTGAAGGTGTCCACGCTTTGCACCAATGTGCATTCACGCGCTACACAATGACATGATGACCCCTCCTTCTTTTATAGTTTCCTTGTTGGAACTGTTTTCCTCTTCAAAATGTTATGTTTACAAGCTGACCTGATGCATTCTAGCCTTCTTTGTAGACCTGACACACAGTTCTGCTCTGTTTGTATCTGTTTTATTCAACTGTAAAGGGAGAAGTATGGAGAGGGTGGCCTCACTCCATCTGCTATATTGATCCCACTGGAGTCGCAGTGAATGTAATTTTCAAAAGCAAAATGTTGTTCCCTCGATTCAACCGACCACTTTTCTGTTGGTGAGGTGTTCCCATTTAACTAATTTGTGGAACGGAGCCACACTGGGCCCACAGTTCAGTAAATCACTGCGGTAGAGCCTTTATGTTGTCCTGGATCAATACTTTCAGCTGAAAAGCTCATGTTTTTTTATATACGACTTTCTTCTCTTTTTTCATCCCTCTTCTCTTTCCCTCCAGGAGATAGATCTAAGCTAGGTGTATCACTATACCTCTTTGTTAGTGTGACCAGATTGATTGATTGAAAACTTTATTAACATATTTACATTTAGTCATTTAGCTGCTAGATTGCAGAATGGGTACAATACAGTACGGCTCAATACACACAATTGTTAAGTAGTAGTAGTAGTAGTAGTAGTAGTAGTAGTAGTAGTAGTAGTAGTAGTAGTAGTAGTAGTAGTAGTAGTAGTAGTAGTCTTGAACAGTATAATGAGTGGCATGATTTAATCAGACAGTAGTAATAGTGATGACGGTATACATGGTCCACACCCTAGTAACACACTGCACCAGAGTTTGTGTAGTGTTTATTATTAAAAGTCAGATAGTTCTAACAGTGTGTATTATTAAGAGTCAGATAGTCCTAACAATGTTTTTTTAAGAGTCAGCCAGTCCTATCAGTTCTCAAGTTCACCACCCGTTAGCTCTCCAGCATTGGCAGCAGTCCGTGCGGTTGTGGAGCCTGATGGCTACTGGCACAAAGGACTGTCCGAGGCGGTTTGTGGTGTGTGGGGGGACAAGTCTATGGCTGAACGTGCTCCTCATTCTGCCTAGCTCCTCATCGATTGGGGGGGTATAGCATCCAGCTTCTTCCTCCTTCCTCCTCTCGGCCACCACCTCTAGTCTGACCAGCTCGACATACTGAAGGGTACAAGGTTATGCCTGTTATTCATTACAGACCAGCCTCTCCTGCCTCGTGTTCACACGGCTGGCAAGGCTTTTGAAAGCGGTTAACCAGACTTCGGCTCCCCGCAGGAAGCACACACCGGATGGCTAACATTCCTTTTGAAAACACATTCGCTAAATATTGATGTAGATTGGGCATGTTTTCTTTTTTTACGCTACACATGTTCTTTTGAAAATCTACCCAATCGCGTGGTAATTGCCAAACACGCTCGGTTTGAGTAGTCAGGCTATTTCGGATCATATTCCAGATGGTGATGAATTGAAGTGAGGCCAAAAGTAGGTTTTTCTTGAGATAAATAAGTTGTGTAAACAGACATTATTGCAAACTGTGTATCCCCTGCCTGCACACAGAGCATCTCTCCACCACATATCTTGCCTGCGAGGCTGAGTGCACCTAAACAAAAGCATTTGATGAGGTTTGTATTATTAGTTTGATTTCAAGCCAGGTTAGATTTCAAACGGTCATTGACTGAAGTGCACTGGAGCCTGTTCCAGGGGCCGTAATGTAGGCAATCTTCGGTCAATATCTACATCGATCTAATTTAAGGGTATGTGTCGAGCCGAAAATGTATTACAATAGGCAATTTACTGTAATTTGGCTGCAGGGGTATTTGCATCCTGCCTACCATTCATCCTGCTAAGCCACACAGTAGCTCCATAATGCAATAGCTTCCAGTATGGACCTGTTTCAGTTCATGAAAGACACACATCCGTTGAGGATAGTAGGATTATAGAGTCAGATAAATCAATCGTTGCATTGATCTATAGCTTAGAGGGAGAGTTTTTGTCAAGCCAGAAATTGATTCCAAAATCACCATTTTAATATTATTATTATTGGTTTTCTTTTATTGCTGGGCTATTTGCACCACTGTCCATTCATCCTGTTGGAAATCCAGCAGTTCCCTGTGGCAGCCAATAACATAATACTCACCCATAATGTAATAACTGTTTAATGTAATAAAACAAAATGTACAACATAATATCATCTTTGCCAATAATAATAATAGGCTACCGTAATAAAAACAGTAGGCTAGTTGCCAGGAATAATTTATTGTACAAGTGCATTCATTTTTATTTGCACTTAGCTACACAGGGAATGGAACCCCGAACCCTGGCAATGTTAGTGCCTTGCTCTACCCATTGAGCTACACAGGGAATGTAACCTCTAACCCTGGCAGTGTTAGTGCCTTGCTCTACCCATTGAGCTACATACGGAATGGATCTCCTAACCCTGGCAGTATCGTTTTAATGATGACTATCAAGCCCCCTTAAAGGACTGTATTTTAAAAGGCTGTTTTGTTTCTGGCACCAGCTTCCTGTTAGCAGGGACGTGCACAGGACTTTAGAGGGGCAGGTGCTCAAAGGCTGAAAAGGGCACTATACCTGTGTGTGTTTTAACCGAGCAGGCCCGATTTTTAAGGGCCCTTTTCGGGCGGGGGGCCCCCTTTTTATGCTTTTTGGGGGGTTTTGGTGATCAAATATTGAATATTGAACTAT
Organism: Notolepis coatsorum; assembly: GCF_963971535.1. Taxonomy (NCBI): domain Eukaryota; kingdom Metazoa; phylum Chordata; class Actinopteri; order Aulopiformes; family Paralepididae; genus Notolepis; species Notolepis coatsorum. Next base: position 115,286,098 of record NC_140166.1, read on the forward strand.
AATAATCAGTGCAGGAGCTCACTTATCCTTGAAAGACACTTTTATCACTGACTTAAAAGGCCCATACATCTCCATAAATGTCCAGGGGCGAGGGAATAAGTGCTTACCCTACAGACCCCAAGAAGTGCTGTATATTCTGTATTGTTTAATATAAATGCATTTTTTATTCCAATCCCGATTTGTATTTGAGATTCCCAAATCCCATCGGACTTGACTTCTTCGTGTCCCTCAGTGAGTGTAATACCAGCATTCAACTGTATGCGCCACAGCGGTTTCTATCATCATCATCATCACCAACCACGCTATGCATAAAATATATAGGTCCGCGGTGAGGCACGCTGAGGAGGCTGTGCAAACTGCAATGGAATATGGGGCATCTCTCTCTCTTTACCTAATATTTTGATTCTATCCTGACATTTTTCAGTTGGAAGGGCAGTCTATATGCGTAACGGTAAAAATAAATATAATAATAATAATAATAATTTATTTTTATTTTTTTAATGGCACTTTTTTGACGAGGCTCAAAAAGGCAGGTGCTCAAGCACCCCTTGGCCTCTATGTGTGCACGTGCCTGCCTGTTAGCATTTGTTAGCAATGATATTGCAAGTCAATGGGGAATGTACTGTATATCAACGTTGCACACAAGCCATTCTATTTAATTCAACAAGCTAATTATCAGTATTAAAACTGTTTGAAATTACTTGTCATGGCTGGGAGAGACATCGTTTCCTACACCATTGACTTGCATGTAAATTAGGGATGTCCGATATTATCGGCCTACCGATATTATCGGCTGATATCGGCATTAAAATGTGATATCGGAAAATATCGGTATCGGTTTTCAAAATAATATATATATTATTATTAATTTTTATTTTTTTACATTTCTAGAACCTTTATTTACCCAGGCAAGCAAATAAGAACAAATTCTGATTTTATTTATTGTCAAAAGTATGCATAATGTTGTGTTAATTCCACAACAAGAGATATGTAACGTTAATTACCTGAAATTATTCCATTTTTTGGGGGGGAAACCCTGCATATATCGGTATCGGTTGATATCGGTTGATATCGGTATCGGAAATTAAGAGTTGGACAATATTGGTATATCGGTATCTGTATAAAAGCTAATATCGAGCATCCCTAATGTAAATATATTCAAACTTGATTGATTGGTTGATTGAACATTTTATTAACAGATTGCATAATGGGTACAATACAGTACAGCTCAATACACACAATTGTTAAGGGGATGCAGACCAGAGAAAGACTTTCGTCTTGTTTACATCAGGGTCCCCCATTTTCAATTCATCATAACATATGACATACATGACATACAGGTAGACAGTACTGTTGCATCTAGCCATTTATGACATACCAGATCTACAAATATACAGTACTGTTTATGTGTACAAAAGGAGTCTAAAAAGAGAGTATATACATTTGCGGGGGAAGTAACTGTACATTGGAGGAGGTTGGGTAGGTGGGGTGGGGGGGTTGGGTAGGTGGGGTGGGAAACTGTACAAAGTGTACATTGGAGGTGGTTGGGTGGGTGGAGTGGGGGGGGGGGGTTGGGTAGGCGGGGTGGGGTGCAGTGCACGTGAGCGGCGCGGCGCGTGAACGGCGCGGGGAGCGTGATTCTTACAGCCCTCTTCTGTAGTATATATAATGGTTTTATATTAGTCCCATAAGTATTCCCCCATACTTCAACACAATAACTAAGATAAGGTGAGATGAGTGAACAGTAGAGTGTTCTCATTGCCTCATACTCTAGTCTAACACATCATTTACTTTATTCATAACAAAAATAAAAAATTAATTTAACATGTGCTATGTGAGATTTCCATGTTAGTTTATCATCCATAATTACACCAAGACAACGAAATTCAGTAACTCTCAATATCAACTCCAACTATGGACAGGTACCAATGGTACGAACTGGTACCAATGGCAAGAAATACAACATCATTGTCTGTGATAAACAGGACAGCGTAACAAAAACCCTGAACCTCCCCTTTAAATTATACAGTAGTAAGTAGCGAACAGTCCCGGCGCCATGGGCGGGCATTAGGGGGCCGGGCCCGCCCACTGAGTCAGCTGTGCCCACCCTGGTAAAAAAAAAAGAAGATTTTTATTTTATTTTTTTGTCAATCAAAGTCAACTATCCAAATCCTTAGTCTGGGACAGCCCTAGTGGGCACTGATGTCAACAACAACACTAGTACTAAAGCTAGCACGGCACTCTGTGAATTTTTTTTTTCTACCCTCAAGAATGTCTTTACAGAACATCGCCTTAGTATGCTTCATCGACGCAACTAAGGCCAATTTAATTCAGTTGGCATTTGAGAAGGACTTAACAAAAAAGTTCAGGAATGAGTGGAGGGGCAGTGTTTTAAGAAGATTTCACTCTGTCCCCAAACACCGCTTGCCTCTCTACTTATGATGGTGGTGAGTAGCCTGTGGAGGAATTTTGTTTGCTTTTTTATGCACCTTATTTTTGTCAGTTCAGTTCAGTTTGTCAGTGAATTCAGAAGTGTTGAATAAATGGAGGCTTTTCAAAGATATAGAATAGAATAGAATAGAATAGAATAGAATAGAAATGTATTATCCTGAGGGAAATTTGACACTGCAAATCACTCAACATTAAACATTTAGACAGAACAAGTCACAAATAAGAATAAAAAAACAAATGGCCTAAGAATAGAATAAAATGAAAATAAATAAAAAATAGACTAAAATATACAGTAAATAAATACAGTAAAAATATACTGAAGTCTACAGGTGTAATATTGCACAGTGCTGTTTAAAAAGTAAGAGTCCAGGAAGATGGTAACTGTCACTCTGTGCTCAGTGATGCAGTGAGGCACAGTGATGCATTGTATAGTCTGATGGCTGTTGGAATGAAGGACTTCGTGTGCCGTTCAGTGCTGCATTTAGGCAGTGTGAACCTATAACATGCTCCTCCTGTCAGCCAAGTGTATAGTGGGTGGGAGGGGTTTTCCCTGATGGCCTGGAGCTTAGCAAGGTTCCTCCTCTCCGCCACCCTCGCTAGGGAGTCCAGCTCCACCCCAACCATGCTACTGGCCTTCTTGACCATCTTATTCAGCCTGTTTGTGTCCCCTGCTCTCAGTCCGCTGCCCCAGCAGGTCTGTTATATATATCCGTTCAGTCTGTTTTTGTATAAGTGAAGGTTCTTAAGATAGAGAGAAATTAGATTTTTCAATTGCCTCTCTGCTGTTTAGTTCAGCATCGTGGGCAGCGCCAAGCAAGCCACAGCGCCGCTGTCCCAGCTGAAACGTATAAACGGGAACCTGTGTTGAAAAACCATTGTGCCCCCCCGAGAAAATTTTATGCCCCCCCACTAATTAGTTTCTGCAGCCTGGTCTGGTAGCGAAGTACATTTAAAACAACTGTAGTTGCACCAAAGTGCTGTACATATAAATGGCACAATAATTCAACATGGTAAAAACATGGTAAATAAAGTAATACAAATATGACAAATATAATAAATAAGAAGTATAAAAAAAAAATACACAACATCAAACAGGGTAGTTGTGAGATCAGACAATCCAGGATAAAAAAGCCCAGTTTAAAAGCTAAAAGGCCTGTTTCTAACCTGGATTTAAAGGCAGACAGGGAAGGAGCGCACCTTATGTTGGAGGGGGAGGCCATTCCACAGCTTTGGGGCAGCAACTGCAAAGACACGGTCGCCCTTACTCTTCAGCCTAGATAGAGGGACCACCAGAAGGGAGTGACTAGAGGACTAGAGGATCTAGGAGCAACGTGGGGGGAGAGGAGATCCATTACATAATTATCTCCACATCGCTTCCCACTCATCCCCATCTACATCAATTTGATGTATTATCTACAGGATGGTTAAGGATTACCAGTACAAGTAAACACAACAAAACGCTGGCTCACTGTCAGGCAAGCCTCAGGCAGACACATGCTGAAGCAAGATGAATGATTTACCGAAGAGGCTGCAAATTCTGGAGGAGAGACGCCACAGACGCCATCTGTTTGGATTGTTATAGCCCAATACATCTGACAGCGTCTTATATAAAAATTTACGTTTCTTATTTTCAAACTGACGCAAAAGGTGTACTGTTGTTTAAGTAAGAGAGACTGTTACAAAGGATCAGATTAAACCGAATATATATATTTATTGATTGATATATATTGCATAATATTTGTATATCGTTTGATATCCCTTGTATATTCCTTGTACATATACACGGAATATCCCTTTAGCCTAGTACAGACCATAATATTTCATTCTCCTATTGGACAGCGGTCCACAGGCGCCAAGGCCATGCCTCCAGAGTCAGGTTCAAAGCCACCGTCAAGACATGTCAGTACATGCCCGGCCTTGCCCAAGAATACGAGACAGAAATGAGGTTGGCACTAGATTGTTCGCCGTGCATATAAATATGGCGCAGGTGAATACAGAAGCACTTAGTCAGAAGTCTTAGAGAAACTTAGTAGAGTTACCCAATAAGTTGAAGCCTCACCCACGATACGACGTGCGGTGAAGTATGGCCTGTTTGGCCCCAAATAGAGCATTGAGACCGCGTGCGAATTAATAACTGAATTGTCAGAGTTTGGCGCTATACCGTCGAGTGCGACATATTTCTATTAAGTCAGTAATAGTCTATTTGTGTATAGTGTATCGTGCGGCTAAAGTTCTACAGTGACCAGCATCACCAACGCTTCCTCGTATCAGCTAGAGAGCTTATCCAGGCTGGGCTGCTTTCATGGCGCTTTCACCCGAGGAGCCCTAGACGAGAACCGTGTGGACATGTACACTGGATTAATCTACCCGACGACTACATAGCCCTTTGCGGCTGGATTATATTTGCTTTTGGTCCTGTGATTAATGGAGCGGAGAATCGCCAACGCCTACACATGTGTGGGATTTACCCTGTGAGGAGCCACGTCGAGTCTGCGCCTCAGAGAGCCTGAGGCAGGCTAGCTTTCTTCCCTGTGGATCTACAGGCTACGGAGAACAGCTGTATTCGTCTGTGGATCAAGATCTTATTGCACCGTCTCCCGTACTCGGAGTCTCCTTATCATCGTTGACCCAGGCTCTACTACCGACAGATCCTCTACCCCTGCTGGCTTACAACCGGGGGGACCCTTCCAGTATCTCCCGCTATATATCACTAGTGTACCATAGATATAATTCCCTAAGATTCAGGTTGTATAATTACCTCCTGCGTAACCAGAGAATGGACATTCATTATTGATTTGCCTACGCACATTCCTTTGCCTTATAAGCGCATCCAAAGTAAAATAGAGAAGTATATTATGTACCTTTTGCTGCAATAAATACTTAATTACAACTTTGTGTGTAACCGATTCATTGTGGGAAGTGTTCATCATATTTATATATCATGTACTGTATGGCCAGTAATTAAAGTACATAAGACGGTAGTGGTTTAATGATACCATACTTATCAATACAGTCAGGGAATTGTACCCCTCAGTTACAATTGGTCCTTCGAGCCGGAGGGTAATTAGTGTAATATTAATATAGTGGTATTAATATTGACATGGCCAATGATGAACACTCCACAAAAAGTAGATCGCCCGCAGCGTAGACGGCAGACACCTCAGGATTACGTTGCCAATATACTACCTAGCTTTCTACAGACGGTAAACGCGGAAAAAGTAGATAGTAAAATTATGTCCGACCCTATCGACCAGGCTACCCCGCCAATAGAGGCCCTAGTGGGTTCTAACGTAACTGACCAAGCTCACGGTAGGGACCAGGAGGGACCCGACATGACTTTACCCCCCGCCAAGACCGAAGAAGTAGTCCCCGGAGAGCTCCAGGATAAAGACAGCCCTCCAGGGATGGAACTCGACCCGCTACAAGAAGAGGCAAGCACCCCGGAGATGGATCTCCAGGACTCGCCACAGGAGAACAGATCTCCAACGAGTACTGCCAGGAGCGGATCACCTCAACCAGCGTCTTCCCCCAGCGAGGCGGACAAGATGCTGGCACAGGCATTCCTCGCCAGCCTGGCAGCCTCATCAAAGCGCGATCGACTCCAAGCACAGACGCTTAGTGAGCGCGAACATTCTTCCATGGAAAGAGAACGCTTTCAAGCGCAGCAACGGAGCGACGAAGATCGTATACGTCTAGAGATTAGACGCCTTCAGACGGAAGAGAATAAAATAAAAGGGACCGGGCCGAAGACCAGCGCGCCGCCGCCGAAGCCCAGCGCGCGGCTGCCGGTGCCCAAAGAGAAGCAGAGCGCGACCTCGCTCTCACCAAGCGCGAAGCCGAGCGCGACCGATTACAAGCGCAGATAATGGAGCAGCTGATCACCAGGGCAACACCCCCTCCCTCCGCACGGGGTTCCAGGGCCTCGTCAAGACAAGAGTCAAGGGCACCCTCCCCTACCCGATCAAGCGACCCTGAGCCCGACCACCAGACCGCCTATACCCCCCTCCGAACTCCTTCCCCGACCGGTCCAAGTGAGACCCAGCTACAAGGAAGAAACGGTCTATACCGCGGAGAGGCTAAATAGACGACTACAGGATCTAGAGGACCTGCCAGAGGAAGAAGAAGAGGGAGAGGAGGAGAGTCAAGTCCGACAGCAGCACAGTACTCCACAGGACCAGGAGGTCCAGTACAGCCCAGGCTCTACCCCCGCGGCTCTGCGCTACAGACCCCCGACTCAATTCACGGGTGAGCTTGACGCACAACCAGCCCCGAGGAACAGCACCTGGATACGCGGGCCATGGTACCCAGCAGGTACCAGCCCACCAAGAGGCGTAAGAGGAGACTCGCCTAGGAGGCCTCTCTCCCAACGCTCACCGATGTGCCAGCCATCCATGGCATCATACATTGGCACACCGACGTTTCCGGACTTCACCCACGAGAACAGAGCACAGTACACGGAGCTACGAATGTGCTTAGAGACAATGATGTCCGATGTAGCTGATGAACCGTACAAGTATGCTATCCTACTGAAGCACCTCAAGGTGCCCCGAGCGCACAATATAGCGCTGGCCTATGCCACCTCTACTACCCCATACACAGCGGCTCTAGCAGCACTCGACCAAAGATATGGACGCATATGGGACTACGTAATACAAGAGATAAGGCATATTGACCGCCTACCCTCAGCCACAGACAATCGCTCACTAGATGACCTGTCTATCAAGGTACAATCCCTGGTAGGGATGCTGGGGGCGCAAAGAGAAAAGGGTATGCACGAACTGTACGCAAACTCTAATGTCGAGAGGATTTTAGAGAAGCTTCCGCCCGCCCGACAAGAGCGCTTCAGGCGGCAAAGAGACCACCGTGATCCTAACGGTCCCGAGCCATCCCTCCTAGACCTAGCCGACTTCCTGGCGAGAGAAGTCAACAGCCTACGGTTGGATACGTTCATGCGGAGCACACCAAGCTCCAGAGAGGGACCTAGGAGAGCAAATGATGGCCGCAGATTGGTGACCGTCATGCACCAATCAGAATCAGTACCGAGCAGCAAGAACCACAGTACCCCCTCGATGAAAGAGAAGTGGAAGATGGTATGCCCGTACTGCGAAAAGGAACAATGGTTGTCACAATGTGACACGTTCAAGAAGATGACCGCCGACGAGGTGAGTCAATGGATAAAGTCCAACCGACGCTGTTACCGATGTGCGCGCAGTCACATGGCAGCCGATTGCCGCTTAAAGAAGAGGTGTAGTCGGTGTGACGGAGCCCACCTAGATGTCCTACATGACAGTAACAGAAGAAAGCCTGCACCCTCAAGCAGCACAAAGGCAAGTGTTATGTACATTGACCCCGCCAGCAGCGGGGGCGCCCGGGTGCTCTTAACCCTTAGAAGTCTAACCTAAATAGCTCCTCCTCCTGAGAATTTCCCCCTTTTTTTTTGTTACATGATATAAAATTACAGATTCATACCTTCAAAATAAGCCATCAATTGTCAAATTTGAGACGATAGTTTTCAATCAATGACCTATCAAACATTCTGGTAAAATCCTAACACCTTTTCAGTATAGGACTTTGAACTAGATCCAAGTTCATTCAGCTATCTGATGAGAGAACTACACTCCCAGAATTCAATGTGATCATTGTCACTAGCACCATTTCACACCTGAGCAAAGGCCCAGTCATTCCTTTGTTATTCCAGTGAATGGACCCAGCAGGATGCCTAGCCTGTGTGTGTGTTTCTGTGTGTGTGTGTGTGTGTGTGTGTGTCTGTGTCTGTATCTACAGTACTGTACCATATCAAAAAAAAATAAGCAAACTAGACTAGATGTAAATGTAATGTGTAAATGTGTAAATGTAAATGTGTGTGTGTGTGTGTCTGTCTGTCTGTGTATGTGTGTGTGTGTATGTGTGTGTGTGTGTCTGTGAAACATGTCTTGTACTCATTTACCTCACTAAATACAGCAATGTGTAACTGTAGATTTCAAGAAGGAGAGAGAGAGAGAGAGAGAGAGAGAGCGACATTTATAATAATTATATTATTAATTAGTTTTTTTACACACACACACTAATAACATGATCATAACCAGAGAAAACAAGACCAAAGACAACTGGAATAGAATATCACACAATTTTATTAAAAACACATAGAGAATAATAATCAACAAGAAACATCAACTGTATCAATTGTATTGTACAATGAACAACCCTATATATCACTTTTGGATTACAATAGTAATACAAGGTGCCTCATATGATATTTGGCAGAGAGCGCGACCACAATGAATTTAGGCAAAATATCAAAAAAAATAAAATTATGCACATGTATAAAAAAAAATAGGTGTCTCCTCATGGTTGTATCTGCCTGTTTTGTATCACACTAAGTGATATGTGAAAAAGCAGTTCCTGTCTGGAATGAGACAGAGGGCCACACCACATTCACCGCACTTCCAGGGGGTCTTCATCTTACAATGTACGCAAAACCAGCGGCCAGCCGTGGCCTTCTGGGATTTATCTGCCTGTTGCGTGATCGCAACAGGTAAATGGTTCCTTGGTAGGCGGTCCACTGGTGCTGTGGGTAGATTGTCCACTGGCACCTGTACAACTGTGATGCCACACAGCTCAGCTACCAGCTCCTGCTGGAAGACCAGGTGGGTCATCGGCTGCACCTGCTGCTCTCTGCACAGCTCCATGTGAAGAAGGTAGGAGTTAGTGGCGGCAATGTCCAGATAATGATAGAGCAAAGTCCTGTACCATCGCATGGTCTTGTGGTGTGCAGAGTAGTACTGGATGAGTTGGTCAGACAAATCAACGCCTCCCATGTACTTGTTGTACTCCAGGACAGGTGTTGGGCATGCAATGTTCTCAATGGACCAGGTCTCACTGCGCTTGTTTTTTATTCTCCTCAGCACAGTTTTTCCAGCGAATGACTCGTGGATTGTGGAGCAAACAGAGACTTCACGTGTGTCCATCCACTTCACAAAGACCAGTGGGCCATCACGTAGCCACCTGATGGTGCCCCTAGCATCCTTCTTTTTGAGAGCATTCACCTCTGTGCGGGGGCATTCTTTTCTGTTGTCTCTGTACGTTCCACATGCTCCGACACCCAGGCTATGCAGATCCCTGAAAAGCTTTGGACTTGTATAAAAGTTATCGACATACAAATGATATCCCTTGCCCATGGGTACTTGCTTGAGGTGTGCTGGCTTTATCAGGGACATGACAGAGTCATACGCCAGTCCAATGCCTGATTTGAACTTTGACTTCCCGGCGTAAACAGCAAAGTCCGAAGTGTAGCCATTGCTACTGTCAGCCAAAACAAAAAGTTTGAAGCCCCACTTCGTTGGCTTGGCTTTCATGTACTGCTTCATAGAAGTATGGGCCTTGCTTGCAACCATCCTCTCATCAATGGAAATGTTTTGCCTGGGGTGGTAGAGCGCTTTGCATGCAGACCTGATGGTGTCCATAAGGGGCTTCAGTTTGAACAGGCGGTCATAGTCTGCTGTCCCCTTCTTTCTGTCATTCACAACATCCTCGTCCGGATCACTCATGTGGACGTTCCAAGATATCGTTCGGAACCTGTCCCTTGCCATGACAGTGGGTGGAAATGATATGCTGAAAATGGTGTTCTTTTTCCAGTACTGTTGTACTCCTGGCAGTTTCAGAATTGCCATGTAGAGAATCAGTCCGAAAAATGTGTACAACTCATTGGTGTTGATGTCAGTCCATTTATATTTTTTGCCACTTGCCTTGCTCTTTGCAGCTTTTTTGTTTGTGTTCCTGACAAGTGTTTCCACTGCAGCGTTGTCTATGTACAATTTGAATAGGTCCAGTGGTGTATACTTGCAGCTTGGGTTGAGTTTATGTCCAGGTTCTCTTGCTGGTGTGAACCGTATAGGCTGCGGAGCTGTGTCGTGGTCCTTTTCTGTTTTCCAGGGTTCATTCCAGGGTATGGCTGCTGTCGATCTGGGCCTACCACCACCACCACCACCACGCCGACGAGGGCCACCAACACCACCTCTGGGTCTGGTTGCTCCGGGCCGACCAGTGACCACAGGAAGACGTGGGCCTCTGGAACCCTCGCCTTCTTCATCGGCTGGTTCACTGATTATAATGAAAAACAATGATTTAATCAATCAATCAAAACCCAGAATAAATAATGTGTATTATCACCAACCTAGTATTATATTATTACATATAGTGTACTCACTTTTCAACCGGATCAATGGCAGGTGGTGCACCACGCCGACGAGGGCCACCAACACCACCTCTGGGTCTGGTTGCTCCGGGCCGACCAGTGACCACAGGAAGACGTGGGCCTCTGGAACCCTCGCCTTCTTCATCGGCTGGTTCACTGATTATAATGAAAAACAATGATTAATCAATCAATCAAAACCCAGAATAAATAATGTGTATTATCACCAACCTAGTATTATATTATTACATATAGTGTACTCACTTTTCAACCGGATCAATGGCAGGTGGTGCACCACGCCGACGAGGGCCACCAACACCACCTCTGGGTCTGGTTGCTCCGGGCCGACCAGTGACCACAGGAAGACGTGGGCCTCTGGAACCCTCGCCTTCTTCATCGGCTGGTTCACTGATTATAATGAAAAACAATGATTTAATCAATCAATCAAAACCCAGAATAAATAATGTGTATTATCACCAACCTAGTATTATATTATTACTCACTCCTCTACTGGATCGAGACCGCTTCCGTATAAAACTTTGTCATCTGTGAAAAAAGCTCTCACAACCAGATTCCTCATCGACTTCTTCATCAGTCAGTGTAGTACCAATTCGAGGGCTTCAGCTGGGGTGAGACGTCGGGATGCCATGACTGACTGAATGACTGATTCTTGTAAACATGTGCTTTATATATATTGAGTTTGGGCTCTCAATGGCCATTGGCTCTGTATTTCCATTTTCATCTGCATACCTAATCATGGGCCATTGACTCTGGTATTTCCCTCTAAGTGCTATATT
>NC_140166.1:115300036-115332536 GCF_963971535.1 Notolepis coatsorum
TAAGGAGACATATATAGTAAATCTCAAAGCACTCGAAATTGTCATTTTTCAATTTTTACAGATTTCTGAAAAGCGCGACTTCCAGAGCATTTATGAGTCATTCTAAATCCCTTTGTTCTCCGCCCACGGGTCCAAACAAGCCCCGCGACCTAAAAGGGTTAAAGGTGGTCCGCGTAACATTGAGTTACCAAGATAAGGTCATGGACACTTACGCCGTCCTTGACGACGGGTCAGAGAAGACCCTTCTCCTCGCGTCCGCTGCGGCCCAGCTGGGGCTGCGGGGGAGCGAAAACCAGATGACGATTCGGACAATAAGAAGAGATCTAAAGACGATAAAGGGCGAGAATGTCTCCTTCACTATCACAGCAAGCGGGCAGCCAGAGAGACGGTATAGGATTACTAACGCTTTCACCAGCCAAGAAATAGGCCTGTCGCAGTACACCTACCCCATCGCCAAGCTGATGGATAAATATGTGCACCTGCGTCAACTACCTATACCGCTCATAGACGGTGCCACCCCGACCCTGCTGATAGGCTCCGACCATGCAGACCTCATCGTCCCGATTGACCGGGCCCACACAGGGCCCAGAGGCTGTCCTGCAGCAGTCGAGACCTGCCTAGGATGGACATTACAAGGCCCCCTTGCTAAGTCTCTTAACCGAACAGCAGCCACTAACTGCCTCCACTCCAGAGTGACAGAAGAAGACACCACCCTCCTACAGCATGTCGAGAGGCTATGGACACTAGAGACAATGCCCTTTAAGAACGAAAAGAAAGACATTCGTTCCAAGGAAGACATTTACGCTATAGCCCTCCTCGAGCAGGGGACAAAGAGAGTCAAAGTCAACGGAGTGATGAGATACGCAACTCCACTCCTGAGGCGAGAGGGTATGCCTACCTTCCACGCCCCAAAAGAAACAACGGAGCGGTATCTATTGAACACAGAGCGGCGCCTAGCCAGAGACCCCGCTCAAGAGACTGTGTACCGCGCTGAGATTAACAAGCTAATCACAGCGGGACACATAAAGAAAATTGACATTAAAGAGGCCGATCAGATGACCGAATCATGGTACGTGCCGCACCACAAAGTCCACCACAACGGCAAGGATCGTATTGTGTTCAACTGCAGCTACCAGATCGGATCACAAAATCTGAATAAAGAGCTCTTGCCCGGCCCAACACTCGGCCCCTCTCTACTAGGCGTGTTACTACGTTTCCGCCAAGACAAGGTGGCCATCAGCGGCGACATCAAAGGGATGTTCCTGCAGGTGAGACTAGTGGAGGAGGACAAGCCCCTGCTGCGGTTCCTATGGAGAGAGAGGATCGGGGATGAGCAACCAGCCATCTATCAATGGGAAGTCCTCCCTTTCGGAACCACATGCAGCCCATGCTGTGCTACGTTTGCACTGCAAAAGCACGTCGCAGAGGATCCAGCAGCTGATGAAGAGGTCCGACAAAGTGTAGGAAATAGTTTCTACGTGGACAACTGTCTGCAAAGCGTCTCGACGCCAGAAGAAGCCGAGGCCCTTCTACTCAAGCTCCGCGCCTCCCTGATCAAAAGCGGCTTTGATCTCAGGCAGTGGGCCAGCAGCGACCCGCAAGTATTGCGCAGCCTCTCCCCCGAGGACAAGGCAGCAATCAGCGAGACCTGGATGGCGACCATCCCAGGAGAAGCTCAAGAAATGACATTAGGACTGGTCTGGCGCTTCAAAACAGACTCGCTCCATTATAAACACACACCCCTGACCAAGGAGCAGGGAAGTTCGACTGCACTACCGACCACCAGACGGAGTGTATATAGAACACTCGCCAGACAATATGACCCGTTGGGATGTATTCTACCTTACACCACCAGGGCAAAGATGATTGTAAGAGCGTTATGGGACAAGGACCAGGGCTGGGACGACCCCATACCCGAGCACCTTGCGTCCACATGGAGAGAGTGGGAGATGGAACTCAGCTCACTCCCAGGTGTCAACATATATACGCCGCAGCTACTTCCCACCCACAGTGAGGCCGGAGACGTGCCAGATGGACCTGCACGTCTTCAGCGACGCCTCCGAAGTAGCCTACGGTTCAGTGGCCTACTTGCGTGCCCGAGAGGAGGGAGGAGAAATACATACTGCTTTCATCCTGGCTCGCTCAAGAATAGCCCCACGCAAGCAACAGTCTATCCCGCGTCTAGAGCTCTACGCAGCCCTAGCAGGAGCGCAACTCTCCACGTTAATCCAACGTGAACTCACCATTCCGGTGCAAAGAACAATCTTGTGGTCAGAATCCACGACAGTACTCACATGGATCCGGTCTGATTCGTGCAGATACAAGGTCTTCGTGGGAGTCAGAGTCACAGAGATTCAAGATTTAACAGAAGTAGCAAGCTGGAGGTATGTGGAAACAAAACACAACCCAGCTGACGTCATCACCCGGGGAATGTCCCTGGATGACCTCACCCGTCACAACCTATACAGTGACGGGCCAGAGTTCCTCAAGCTCCCGGAAGAAGAGTGGCCTACACCCACCCCACGGGAAGCGAATAAAGAGGAGGCCGAACACAAGAAATCTATGTTCTGTGGATTGAACACACTCGTCTCCACAGACCCCGACATAGACGATTGCCTCACCCTAGAGAGTGCGCAGCTAAAGACATTCCTGTGGCACCACCCAGAGGTTCAGCTCACGACTGACATTACTGCAGCTGACTACGAAGAAGCAGAACTTCTTCTACTACAGAGAGACTCGTTTCCCGATGAGCTAGACTGTCTACAGGGAGCAAAGCCCGTCCCATCAGACAGCAGACTGCTCCACCTAGCCCCCGAGAGCGACGGCCATGGTCTCATCAGAGTGGGTGGTCGTCTGCGGAGAGCTCCAGACTTACCGGATGACGTCAAGTACCCGATAGTCTTAAACAGCCGACACAAGGTCACAGAGCTGATCATAAAGAAATACGACGAGGATGTGCATCACGCCGGGGCAGAGAGAGTCTTCGCGGAGATCAGACATCGTTATTGGATACTGCAAGGGAGAGAAGCAGTGCGGCGCTTCCAGCGAACCTGTCTAGACTGTCGTAAATGGCGAGCGCAGCCCAGTATACCCCGGATGGCTGACCTACCTCCCTGTCGCCTCCGACTCGGCGACAAGCCTTTTCACTCCACCGGTATGGACTGTTTCGGCCCGCTATATATAAAGAAAGGAAGAGGAACCGAGAAGCGGTGGGGTATTGTATTCAAATGCATGACCACCCGAGCGATGCATATAGAACTCCTTCCAACCATGAGCACAGACTCATTCCTTATGGCCTTCCGAAGATTCACATCGCGGAAAGGCAAACCGTCTATACTATTGTCTGATCACGGGACAAACTTCAAAGGCGGAGAAAGAGAGCTGAGAGAGAGCTTCCAAGCTATGGGCCCAGAACTTAAGACCCACCTCGCTCCATCCCAGATTGACTTCCAGTTTAATCCCCCGAATGCACCTCACTTCGGTGGAACTTGGGAAAGAGAAGTACGTTCAATAAAGACAGCCCTGTACGCCGTGCTTGGGGCCCAGACCGTGGCGGAAGAAGTCTTAATGACAGTCCTCACGGAGATCGAGGGAGTATTGAACTCAAAGCCCCTCGGTTACGTCTCAAGTGATGTAGCAGATGTCGACCCAGTCACCCCCAACACACTCTTGATGGGGCGGCTGGACCCCGCGCTACCACAGACAATGTACTGGCCTGAAGAAGCGAACGGCCGAAGAATGTGGAGGTACAGTCAAGTATTGGCTGACAAGTTTTGGAACAGCTTCCTACTCCACTATCTACCGTCTCTACAGACCCGCCAGAAATGGGTGAAAGAGAGAGACAATTTGACAGAAGGGACAGTCGTCATGATTATCGACCAGTCACTACCCCGAGCTATGTGGCCGGCTGGCCGCGTAAGCAAAGTGATCACCGGTGCCGACGGAAAGGTCCGAGCAGCCGAAGTGCTCGTCCAAGGACGGATCTACACCCGACCCGTGGCGAGGCTAGTAGAACTGCCAAGGCTCCCCGATACTATCGATGACGACCATGACCCCATGACTTTGTGAACTACCCGACCCCTCACAACAGACATTGAGTAGTGGACAGTGCGGTTAATCTGTCTCTGCTTAGCTAATTAGGTGGGACTAATTAGGAGGCGGCTGTTACAAAGGATCAGATTAAACCGAATATATATATTTATTGATTGATATATATTGCATAATATTTGTATATCGTTTGATATCCCTTGTATATTCCTTGTACATATACACGGAATATCCCTTTAGCCTAGTACAGACCATAATATTTCATTCTCCTATTGGACAGCGGTCCACAGGCACCAAGGCCATGCCTCCAGAGTCAGGTTCAAAGCCACCGTCAAGACATGTCTGTACATGCCCGGCCTTGCCCAAGAATACGAGACAGAAATGAGGTTGGCACTAGATTGTTCGCCGTGCATATAAATATGGCGCAGGTGAATACAGAAGCACTTAGTCAGAAGTCTTAGAGAAACTTAGTAGAGTTACCCAATAAGTTGAAGCCTCACCCACGATACGACGTGCGGTGAAGTATGGCCTGTTTGGCCCCAAATAGAGCATTGAGACCGCGTGCGAATTAATAACTGAATTGTCAGAGTTTGGCGCTATAACGTCGAGTGCGACATATTTCTATTAAGTCAGTAATAGTCTATTTGTGTATAGTGTATCGTGCGGCTAAAGTTCTACAGTTACCAGCATCACCAACGCTTCCTCGTATCAGCTAGAGAGCTTATCCAGGCTGGGCTGCTTTCATGGCGCTTTCACCCGAGGAGCCCTAGACGAGAACCGTGTGGACATGTACACTGGATTAATCTACCCGACGACTACATAGCCCTTTGCGGCTGGATTATATTTGCTTTTGGTCCTGTGATTAATGGAGCGGAGAATCGCCAACGCCTACACGTGTGTGGGATTTACCCTGTGAGGAGCCACGTCGAGTCTGCGCCTCAGAGAGCCTGAGGCAGGCTAGCTTTCTTCCCTGTGGATCTACAGGCTACGGAGAACAGCTGTATTCGTCTGTGGATCAAGATCTTATTGCACCGTCTCCCGTACTCAGAGTCTCCTTATCATCGTTGACCCAGGCTCTACTACCGACAGATCCTCTACCCCTGCTGGCTTACAACCGGGGGGACCCTTCCAGTATCTCCCGCTATATATCACTAGTGTACCATAGATATAATTCCCTAAGATTCAGGTTGTATAATTACCTCCTGCGTAACCAGAGAATGGACATTCATTATTGATTTGCCTACGCACATTCCTTTGCCTTATAAGCGCATCCAAAGTAAAATAGAGAAGTATATTATGTACCTTTTGCTGCAATAAATACTTAATTACAACTTTGTGTGGAACCGATTCATTGTGGGAAGTGTTCATCATATTTATATATCATGTACTGTATGGCCAGTAATTAAAGTACATAAGACGGTAGTGGTTTAATGATACCATACTTATCAATACAGTCAGGGAATTGTACCCCTCAGTTACAGAGACACTGTTTCCTATCCATTCACTGTCAATTGAATTGAATTGAATTAAATTAGTTTAAAGCACATTTCACTGGATTGTCATAACACACTTTAGAGCAGCGATCAGCAAAGTAGCTAAAGTAACTATCAAGAAAGATGAGGATATCATGGGAAATTATGGGCATGTATGTGTGTGTGTGACTGGGGGGTTCAACAGGTTAGACTCAAAGAATTCTTTACATTTTACAGAGAATAATACTGGAAACTCTTCAATTTGTCCCGAATAAAACCCAACAGCAAATCATTGAGGCTGCTGGGTGGAATACCAGCTTTTCTTGCAAGCACTGGAATGGATATTCACCACTGACATATGTTAGCCCTTAACACAACTCGCCGACTCTTGAGCGCAAAACCCGAGAAAAGTCAGGTTTTCGTTGTTATTTTTATTTTATTTAATTTTTGGATTTATTTTTTAGCATTTATTGCTTTTCATGGTCAGACATGACCGACAGAGGAGGAGAGGATGAACGGGAGAAGAGGCATGCGACAAATGTCACCGGGAGCGGGAGGCGAACCCGGGACAGCCGCGTAGGTGTGCGAGGCACTATGCGGTGCGCCACAAGGGCGCCCCATAGTTATTTCTTTTATTCGATATTTCCATTCATTATCCATCCAGGGAGCCTGGTGTTATCATAGGGAATGAGTCTGAGATCCCAAAAGTGCAATACCGGGCGCATCCTACCAGGCGGCGGTATCGAGCACCCTTTGAAACTCGGTGTCTTGGGCTGTGCGTCGATTATATAGGTCCGGGTGGACTTTTCCATGTCGGGCAAGGGGAGCGGTTGAGGAGCGTCAAATGCTCCAGATGGATGATGTATGGCGGATTATGTTGGTGACACGATCGACACCAATACTGGGACTCGCGATCAGATAATTGGAATATTCTTTTTGGGGCGCATCCTAGTTAAGGTATGGGCTATATGATATCAATCTTGCGTTGATCAAAGCATGCCTTCATTGTGATCCGAGCGTATGTGTGTAACGCTAGTCCATAACGTACTCCGTTGGCAGTGATGTACCTGAACGCGTTCGTATTTTGGGCGAACGTGAACTGAGCGTACTGATTATCCGCTAAATGAACGTTATTGAGAACGCGTTCATTCTCAGCGCTGTATAACGGCGTTCAAACGTGCGTTCATTCTCAGCACTCTATTATAACAGCGTTCAAAGGTGTGCCAGATTTCATATGCATTTCAGCCGAAAACCCAGTTAAAACACACCGTAAACAGGCTTCAAAAGTATGCGTAAAACCACCCGATCTGGCAACGCGCCTGTCACCCCCTGCTACGTCATCAGACTCCTCCTCACAACAAACAGTGGAACAGCGGATCTGCGAGCAGAAGCCGAGAGCTGCAGCAGTCAGACTCTACCAATACGACGTTTATTATAAAAGAGTTTAACGTTAAAGTCAGTACTGACTCAGACGGAAAAAATCTAACGCTTGTCTGTAAACTTTGTCCACCCGGTTTGAAGAAGCAAGTCCGCACATCGACAACGTCGACAGCAAACCTTAAAGTTTAAACGGCACATTGAGAATAAGCAAACGTCCTGTTTTTGTTTTCATAATAAAGACAATTCAAGCAAAGTTTTTCCTCATGTTTTTGAAAAAATACTGTAGAGATGAAAGCTGCAGCTGCTACTAGTGTGGACTGAATGGGCGACAGCAAAGCGTTATGGAAATGCAAATGCCAGTATTGATTGATTGATTGATTGATTGATTGATTGATTGATTGATTGATTGAAAACTTTATTAACAGATTGCAGAATGGGTACAATACAGTACAGCTCAATACACACAATTGTTAAGGGGATGCAGACCAGAGAAGACTTTCATCTTGTTTACATCAGGGCCCCCATTTTCAATTCATCAGGACATATGACATACATGACATACAGATAGAAAGTACTGCTACATCTATACATTTATGACATACCAGATTTGCAAATACAGTACTGTTTGTGATACAAAAAGAGTCCAGAAAAGAGAGTATATACATTTGACGTAAAAACTGTACATTGGAGGAGGTTGGGTTGGGGGGGGGGGGGGGAGACACTGTATAACTGTGCAATTCCGATTGCTGTCTGTAGTTCAATAATTTTTACAAATAATAGCTCGCAGCCAGCAACGTATTGTAGCGTGTGTAGGGACGGAACGCCAATGCATTTAGTATAATACACATTGGGGGCTATTACCAGCCTCCCATGAATTACCAGAAAACCATACTTATATTCACCACGGTATAAAACGGTATTTATTTTTCACATATTGAACGATAGATACTCGATGTCAAATGGGCAATGGTATTGTATCCATAGCTATAATATATAATATAGTTATAGCCCTGCAAACACCGCCACATATTTATATACTTTAAAACGTTGGCCTTTCAACCACACAGTACACAGCGCCCTCTGGCACTAAATGAGTTAAGATAATGTCTTTAAAGGTGATGTAAGTGGTATGTTTTGGTTAAAATAAGTGTTCTACATAAGGTCTCCCAGTCCCTCCACTCTGCACAGTAAACACAAAATACATTGTGTGGTATCCCTTCCCACTTTATCCAATCAGGAGAGAGAACCAGAACCACTTTTTATTTCTTATTCCGACCCTTTTTGCAGTGTGGAGTTCTCTCTCCCGATTGGATAAAGTGAGAATGGCATACCAGGAAATAATATATGTATTGTGTTTACTGCAGAGTGGAGGGACTGAGAGACCCATGTTACTGACCATGATCCCTGATTCGCTCATTCCCACGTGTGGTACCTTTGGAAAGCCCTACTCATTGGTTACCTACACGTTTTCGGTGTTGCCCGTCGTGCAGTTAAATTTTGGACATCAGCTGTGCGTACAGTAGACCTCGCCGTAGCCACTTTGACGTTCGAGTATAGTTATAGATATATATCTATTGGAACTGATATTTGCAATGTAATCTCAGTGCCGTCTGGGAGAAATGCGAGGCCCTGTGTGAGATTTAAATGCGAGGCCCTGGCTGTGCGAAATAAAGGTACATTTTTTTATTTATTTTTTTAAACAAAAAAATAAAAATAGAAAATAAAGATAATATTTTTATTTATTTATTGATTAATTCATTAATTAATTAATACCTATTTTTGCCACTTTCCCGGCCACTGGGATCCATCTAATCTCACTCTATAAGGCCAGCTTCTCATAACAAGGTTTAACTGTGCGTGAGGTTGTTTCTAGAGCTAAATCTATATTTTATATTATTGCTACATGTATGTGTCCATTGTCAAACGCACACATTTCTGACACACATGCGCAAACACACACACACACACCCGTCTAGAACAGCCATTATGAACGCAGCTCTGCCTGTTAGCTGGTAGCCCGAGGCTGGGCATACAGTCAACGTATTCTTAAATAATAGCGCTGCCCGAGGCTGGGCATACAGTCAACATATTCTTAAATAATAACGCTGCCCGAGGCTGGGCATACAGTCAACGTATTCTTAAATAATAGCGCTGCCCGAGGCTGGGCATACAGTCAACGTAATTTAAATTTTTTTATTTGTTTTTCACTCACCAATGAAGATACTTCTTTACGAGGGAGGAAAGTGTTACTCCTTAAGTTGCAGCTGTGCGGAACACACCCAAGTCTGACAGAGAAAGTAACGTCAGCTAGCTAGCTGGCAGTCTCCATCCCCCCTGGCTGAGCTAAACACCAACTGGGATGAGTTGCATTAGCTACTGAATTGCTGAAAGGGATATAAGTTAAAGGAAAACAAGCGGCCCTTTTCCCCGGTGCACGGTTGTGCTGAGAAGGATATATCCGCCGAAACGGCCACGTGAGAAGGTTTAAGCCATTCCGTCGTATCTTCGTTTTAGTCTAATCTTTGCTGTATCACTCCTCCCAAGAACTACTAGCTCTTCTGTGTGTAAGTCCACCGGCTGTGATACTTAGAAGGGGGCTGGTCTGGCGGTCAGCAGGTAGTCGGTAGCAATGTTGTCGATGTCCAGTAGAACCTCTCGTGTCTGAATCCTCCTTGTTCACAAAGGCGATGACCGCCAGGACACACCGGATCAGCGTGTGGATGATGGCAATGTTGAGGTCCCATGATATTGTCCCCCCATTGGGATGAACTTGGGAGTCTGTTCCTAGTTTATCTGCCACACGTTAGCACTCGATTACGTAGCTAACGCTAGCTAGCTAGGTTAGCTAACTAGCTAGCTAGATTAGCTAACGCTAGTAAAGTTCATTTCTTGTTAGCTGTCCCTGCCTTTAGCTAAGCTACTAGCCGACATGGCTAGCCTGACTCCCCGACTGAATGTTCTAACACGCAACACTTTAACGTTCATCTTAAGTTCACAGTCCATCTGCCGAACTTCCTCTTCATCTTGGCGTAACCTAATCACTATACTTGGTATTGATAAGCTTACAGCATGCAGAGTTATTTCTTCTGCTCCGATGCACATTTGGTATTTCACGTTTTCAAAAGTAGGATGCTCTTGGCCAAGACGTCCACTCGCTGCCGTGGATAGTGCCGAAGAGACCCCGTACCTGTACCCCCTCGTGGATACCGGTATCTTCACATCTCCCTACCGACTACCAGACCGACACCAACCAGCTCCCCCTAGTGTTAGTCCTCCCACGATGCTTTGCCGGGCACAAAAGTAAACGGTCCATTGAAACCAATAGCATATATCTGCAGAGCCGCAGAGCCCGGAACAAGTCAGACACATTCACGTGTCTACACTATTCTACAAACGTGTCTAATGTGAAATATATAAGCATGTAAGCAAAACTAGATTTTAGGTCTGTGATGGAAAGTGATTTTAACAATCTAATTTGTATAAAACAAAAATAATAATAAAAATAATAATCTTTTTTTGTTTTTGTTTTTTTGGCCCCCTAGGGGGCGAGGCCCAGTGCGACCGCACGTCTCGCACGCCCCTTCTGGCGGCCCTGTGTAAGCGCTTCTCTACTAGTTTCCATTGGTGGTGGCCTTTTTTTGTTATGGTTTGACACCGACCCCAAACGCAAACGGCACAGAGAGAGTAGTTTCAGAGTTAGCCAAAATCTAGGGCTTGTTTATTTTACAGAGTAACAGAAAGAACTTGGTTGAGAACAGAAACAAACTGGGAAACAAGCATGTGAGGAATGTTGCTGCTCTGCAGCTTCTCCCGGGGGGGTTACGTTTGAGGAATCTGTCCGTGACGTCAGAGCCGCTCTGCAGAAGTACTCCGAGGTGGTAGCGGTACAGGGAGAGAGAGAGAGCGGGTTAGCTCAGTGAACAGTTGGGAACTGACAGGTGACAGGTGAAGTGACTTGTCCCAAACAGATAATCCAAGTGACAGAATCTTCGGTGTGAAACACACAGTGAGCAATGTCCAAACAATAATTCCAAGTGACAGAATCTTCGGTGTGAGACACACAGTGAGCAATGTCCAAACAAATATGAATCCCAATGAATATCCAAAACAGGCAAAAAGGGTGAGAGACAGTCTGAACGAAAAACAGGATCTCTTCAGTGTTTACACACACGAAAAATGATAGAGTCAAAAGACTGTCTTGCAAAAACTCACCAGAGCGCTGTGCGTGAAGCGAGCAGATCAAACAGGGCGAGCGCTTCGTAACGGGGAACGGGTTGTCCAAACGGAATACTCCTCGAGAGTCCTGGGAGGCAAAGCACAGGGAAAAGCAGGCGACGGAAGGAACGGCAAATGCAGAGAATATATCAGAACGATCCAACAACACTAAATGGGGAATCAGGGTTTATAAAGCAAAAGGAATGCTTAATGACAAGCTGTGACAGCTGCGGGATGAGATTGACAAGCGTGTGGTTGGGGGAGCACCAATCAAACGGCATCTAAAGGAAGAAGCATGTGGAGAGGAGAATGCAATTAATTAACCGAAATCTTAAAGGAACAGAGCGAGTGGGTGAGCAGCGGACCAATCATCACAGTACTTTAAGAAGCCCGTGGTGGGGAAATAACCAAACCTCACATTTTTTCTATTTTACATTTACATTTAGTCATTTAGCTGATGCTTTTATCCGAAGTGACTTACAAGTTATGTACAACAAGGAAGGGTACAACTCTTTCAGCTAAGTAACAATGTTTGCCAAACAGTGTTGAACTTAGGTGCTACAGTCTTGAGTGCATAGTAGTATCTATAGACATATTAACATAGTAGATAGTAATAGGCAAGGAAGATTATTTAGAAGCAAAGCACATGATAGTAAAAGACAGTACGAATGTTAGTTTTTTCTATTCTAGTCTATTCAATATAGAATAGGGTTTAAAATTCATCTGGAGGGAGTCTTTAATCCTGGAGATCATCTGTTTGACACGATCTCCAGATGTCTACCAAATTGATTTATATCCAATTTGGTTGATATATATCGTTGGTGTGTGAATGTGTGAGTGAATGGGTGAAAGTGAGGAACTAATTGTTAAGCGCTTTGGATAAAATCGCTATATAAATGCACCGTTTACCATATTGGACCATGATATGTTCGACTTAGGGCTGGGCGATATGGCCTAAATATGATATCACGATATTTTCTGACCTTTCGGCGATACACGATACACATCACGATGTTTTTCTTTTTTTCCCCAAACAATTCATTATGAGGCTTACCAAGACAGTATTTGAGTTTGCAAGCTAACATTAAAGACTAAATAAAATACCCATGCATTTAGCATTTTTATATTATATATTAGATTTAGATTATTGGATTATTAGATTATATATTGCATATATTTAGCAATGAGATATTATATGATTTAGATATGAAATATGATTAATTGAAAATGGGGGACCCTGATGTAAACAAGACGAAAGACTTTCTCTGGTCTGCATCCCCTTAACAATTGTATGTATTGAGCTGTACTGTACCCATTCTGCAATATGTTAATAAAGTTTTAAATCAATCAATCAATCAATAAATAGCATTTTAGCATTTTTATGAAACTACTGTATATTTGTATGTCTCTAAATGTTTTGATGAATTGAAAATGGAGGACCCTTATGTAAAAAAGCCGAAAGTCTTTTTCTGGTCTTCATCCCCCAGTCCACTGTTGTTGTATTGAGCTGTACTGTATTGTACCCATTCTGCAATCGTTAATAACGTTTTCATTCATTCGATCATTCAGCCGGCAACAGAATAATTTTGATTGACAGTCGAGTCTGCCAATTACGTCACACCGATTGAACCCGCCCTGCTGTTCTTAGCACCAATTGGCAAGCTCTATGCGTTTTTTACTTCCGCAATTGATTTTGACGAGAGCTGAGCTCAGCTCAACGACAACAACAGCTCCCTGCGGCAGACGAGTGATTACCAGCGCACCGCAGCATGACTAAACAAGCCATAATGATTTTATTGCAACGAATGTTATAATAAAAGCCTTTCCATACATCTGTCTGATTGAAAACTTTATTAACAGACCGCAGAATGGGCATGCACAACTCCGCACGGGCTGAGATATGAACAGTAACGCTTGCTATCTATGTCGTCATTGGACATTGCTATGTTTGGGTAAATACGCTAATGTTATTGAACGTGTAACTATATAACGTTAATGCCACAAAACGAATGCCTTTGTTAATAATAATTAGTAACTTTGATGCAGTAGTGTGTGTGGGGGCGGCGTTGTTCAAAAGTTTGAACGGGTGTGGACCAGATTGACGCGACACAATCCTCTTGGGCAAAACATCACGATATCCACAATACGTTAAAAAAGTGTATCGTTAATGAACTGTACCCGATATTTATATAATATCGTCATATCGCCCAGCCCTAGTTCGACTTATTAGTGACATCACACATGCAACTCAGTTTTCAGCGAAGTACAGAGAAGCTCTCCCTCTCCAGGGGAAGAATGTGAAAAGCACAAATAACAATCTGTACAGCCCAAGTCATGCCTCTAATAGCGATTTTAAACCGCCCGGGCTCCGGTTCAAGCTCCAGCTCCGTTCTGAACCCTCTGAACCTTGGTGCTCTCTGGTGAACCACCCTGTTGTTATGTAGTACGTACGTAGTATTTTGTATGTAGGTAGAGGTGTAGTAATAAGACTCCGGATACAGGATTACTCTTTAGTCTTTTAGTCAAGCATAGCAGGTTAGGTTACAACATGTTACACTCTGTTCTATTATCATTCTGCGTGTACTCTTCTTCTGCACGTATCATCATACAGCATCGTGTATTCTTCTGCACTTCAGCTGTAGGCATAACAGGGCATTGTATTAACGGTGCCCCATAGTGGAGACTCTTGGGAGTACAGCTACAACATGTAATGTGAGGACACAACATCTCCCTTCTCTGTGGAAAGAATGTTACTTACTACTCAGCATTATGCAAATTTAGAACTTTTGCTTTTTCAATTTCTTAAGTAAACTGAACTGTATCATAAAACGTGTAACTCAAGGTAATCATCAAACAAAGGGAGCACAGTTATTTAATCATTATCAAGATATAATTATATATGCTCAACCAATATTACTCTTAGTTCTCACTCAGTGTGCAACAAAGTCCTGATGCCAACTAGGCTTGTTTCTTGCACGCGACTGTGCTGGAGTGTGACTGCTGAGCGCTGTCAGGGCAGGGCGGATCCCTAAGTCCTGCTCATCTGGAGTGTTCGAAGTGTGAGCCAGACGGGATGCGTTCCATTTCTTTCCATCACTGAGCAGAAAGGTGCTTTTGCCAATCTTCTTTTTCACTGTCATTGGTGCACTGTATCTCGAGTGTGCTTTGGGGACGTGATGTGGTGTTCTAATCCTGACTCTCTCCCCCTCCCGAAAAACAGGTGCACGAGCGCCACGCTTAGCATCTGTGTAGCGCTTCATTTTGGCTTGCTTGTTTTGGACCGTTTCTCTCACAGTCTCGTCCTGTGCACTCACAGTAGGCTGCAAGGGCAGTACGTCCAGTTTGGTGCGCATTTTACGACCATAAAGCAGTTCATGTGGTGAAACGCCAGTGGTGGCGTGGGGAGTGGCTCTGTATATTTGCAGACAACCCAACACAGCCTCTTTCCACGGTTGAGACTGCTGGATCGCTGTCTGAATGCAACTCCTCAGAACACGATGGAAGCGTTCGACAGCACCATTAGCCGCCGGATAGTAAACTGAAATCCGATTGTGAGCAATGTCTCTTTCCTTGAGGTACTCGGCGAAGGCTGCTGATGTGAATTGAGGTCCATTGTCTGTCACAACGCTCTCTGGGTTACCATGGCGACCGAACACAGAGCTTAGGAACTTGGTTACATCCGTAGTTGTAGCGTTGTGAGAAAAGGCTACCTCTGGCCACTTAGAATAGTAGTCCGTCAGTGTGATCGCGTAACGGCAGGCTGGCACAGCTGACTCGAATGTCGAGGCCTAGCTTCTTCCACGGCCCGTTTGGTAGTGGAACTGGCTGTAGAGGTGCAAAATAAATCTTGGCCATCTTGTCATTAGACTGACAAGAGACACATTTGGATATGTCGGCCTGAACCTGAGAGTCCATCTTTGGCCACCAATAGAGATCCCGCAGACGCTGCTTAGTGCGTACGACCCCCTGGTGGCTCTCGTGTGCCAGTGTGAGCAATGTATGGCGTAAGGACACTGGTGCGATGAGGCGGTTGCCTCTGAGGACGTAATTGTCCTTAACTTACAGTTCCTCTCTGATCTTGAAGTATGCGATCAGATCTTGGCTCATTGATTTCGCTGAGTGAGGCCAACCCCTGTTAATCTGACCACGCAGTGCAGTCACTTCAGGGCAGGTAGAGCAAGCAGCCCCAAACTCAGTCACAGACAGGGCACTGAGTGTAGCAGATATGTGTGCTACTATCTCGGGCTCCACATCCATAGCAGAGTCAGTAGAAGCAGTAATAGTAGCAGCAGTAGTAGTAGCAGCAGTAGTAGTAGCAGCAGCAGTAGTAGCAGTAGTAGTAGTAGTAGTAGTAGTAGTATCAGTAGTAGCAGTAGTATCCGCAGCAGCAGTAGTAGCAGTAGTAGTAGTAGTAGTAGTAGTATCAGTAGAGACGGCGTCCCTGACCGTGAAAGGCAAGCGGCGTAACTTCTGGTGGACTGGCTTAACAGTAGGGTACATTTTTACACAATGCACAAAGCCTTTTGCACAGCCAAATGCCGTAGGAGCTGTGACAGTAGTAGCCATCACAGGGGCAGGTGTAGACGGCGTAGAAGCGGAGGAGGGGAGGACAGTAGTTCCACTAATGCAGAGGTGGAGTGCAGTCAACAGGTCCATTCCCAGCAGAGGAGTTCCTTTATCCACGACGTAAAATGTAGCAGGGACCGTGACATTGTCTCTCCTCACCTGAGCCTGTAGGCACCCCATGACAGGTATGCTAGCCTTGGTGTACGACTAGGGATGGGTACCGAATTCGGTACTTTTGAGGTACCGAACTGAAACACGTCGGTACTACCGAGTATCGAATCAAGTTAGAAACCGAAAAAATATTTTTTATTAATTTTTTTTTTTATTTTTTTTATTTTTTTTTTTACTTTTTTCTTTTCATGTCAACGTTCACACGCACAATATATGCTTACCTAGGATTTGCCTTGATTCAACAACAAAGCAGTCGGAGCAATGACAAGCCGAAAACTGTCGAAATTGTAGTTATTTGAAGTTTGGATTTTTTCTTTTTTACGACTGAGGTAGGCAAATTAAATTTCTTGAGACTAAAGTACCGAAAAAAGGTACCGTTGGGTACCGGTATCGATTCACAGGTACCGGTACCGGTATCGGTTCAAATGTGAAAGGTACCCATCCCTATGTACGACACCAGCCGAACAGTAGGTGCAGATAGGGTAGTTTCACTGAAGTATTTCTCATAAGTAGACAGTGGCATTATGGATACTGCTGAGCCTGTCTCCACAACCAGTCTCAATTCCGGAGCCTGGGTAGTAGGTGTGTGTACATGCACATTGCATACAATCATTTTTGTAATGTCAGAAGCTCCCAAGCATAGCACTGTAGTTTCAGGAATTTCCACTGTACTCACCGACTGTGTTTTAGCACGGCAGACACGAGCAAAATTTCCTGTTTTCTGGCATAATTTGCAAGTCTCTTTTACCGCTGGACATTGTGAAGAGTTCGCCAGGTGGTTCCCCGAGCCACATCAGTAGCAAGAGCGAGTGGAAGCAGAATCAGTAGCATCAGCAGGTTCAGCTGGACGGTAGCGCTGCCAGTCCCGTTTCTTGAAAGTGACCGCAACGTCACGGCATGTACTGGAGCAGCACTTATAGCTTTAGCGTGGAGTGTAGCTGCTGCGTAGCTAGATTGATAGCCTTGCGCAGCGTCAAACCTGGTTCAAGCAGTAGACGTTCCCTTATCTGTGGGCTAGCTACATGTTCAATCAACTGATCCCGGAGATTTTCCTCAGTTTTATTATCAAAGTCACATGTGGTAGCTAGGTCACGTAAAGCAACAACGTATTGTGCAATGCTTTCATGCGGTGCTTGTGCACGCTTTCTGAACGTGTGTTGCTCGACTACTACATTGATTATTGGAGTAAAATGTGCATTCAACGCTGCCACAGCGTTAGCCACGGAATCACCTGTATCTGGCAATGTGTAGAAAATCCGCTGACCCTCGGTACCAAGGCAATGTAGAAGGGTAGCTCTCTTCCGAGCCTCGGACCAACCGTTTCCAGTCGCATTTATTACCAGCATGTAATTCTTGAACATCTGGTGCCAAGTCTTGAACGGCATAGTAGGTTCCCCAGGGCAGGTTAAAAACGACGTCGGAGAAGCTACATGTAAATTAGCCATTTCTCCTGCAGTAAAAACGTCCGTTAAAAAATTCCCCGGTTCAACTTCCTCGTCGCCAATTGTTATGTAGTACGTACAATGGAAATTTAAGAATTCCATTGTAAAATTAGATATCTTCCATCTACTCTTGGAAAATTCGAGTTTGATGGTAATGCTTAGACTGGAGTATTATTGAAGTTTTCGATTATTTAGAGACATTGCCTTGCAATAGGAACCTTTTTAACTGATATTACCATGGGTGTGCGTTTTTAACATTGAATCCTATACATCAGGAAATGTTTTCCTCTCTAAAGTAGACACACTCTAGCAACTCTTTTCAGGCGAGCAGAGCGCGACAGATCTCTCGCCTGGATAGTCAACTTACGTTTTTGATCAAAAGGACTCAGGATTGCAGATGGCAAAACGGAAATCACACAAACAACTCACATTGCAATTCTACAAACACACGGCATGGATCATCGCTGATATTACCGTAGTGCACCTGTCTGCGGGGTTCTGGTGTTCAGGGAGGCAGGGAGAGAACGATGGGATATGATCACAGGGTCATGTTTGATAATGAGAACAAGTCTCCTGCTCTGTCCGGAGAGAGAGAGAGAGAGAGAGAGAGAGAGAGAGAGAGAGAGAGAGATGTACAGAGGAGAGAGAGGGGTACATAGAAGAGAGAGAGGTACATAGAAGAGAGAGGGAGAGAGAGGTACCTAGAAGAGAGAGGGAAAAAGAGAGAGAGGTACAGAGAAGAGAAAGGGAGAGAGAGGTACAGAGAAGAGAGAGGTTGAGAGGAGATATAGGTACAGAGAAGAGAGCACCGGTTGAGAGAAGAGGGTGGAGGGAGAAAATCAAGAGAGAGAGGTACAGAGAAGAGAGAGAGGTACAGAGAAGAGAGAGAGAGGTTGAGATAAGAGAGGAGAGATATAGGTACAGAGAAGAGAGAGGGGTATAGAGTAGAGAGAGAGCGATCTAACATGTATTAGCTGACGTACTGTAAGCTGTTTAACATTTGTGTACCTAACAAGGAAACCAGTGATGATTTGAAACAGCATTGCTCCGATGGAAATGCATGATATGGTTCCCTGGGCCCTGTTCCTCGTACCTGGCTAACTGAGTTAGCCGGATAATTTTCAGGATAACTTGACATAAGTTAGACCTTTCGGTTCCCCGGAGCGCGATTGTCTAAACAGATCAGAATGTTTTTTTCTTTTGATATTTTTATTGGTTTTTTAAAAGATTTTTCACATACAGTTACTTACATTACAAAACACACATTGGGACAGAAGGGGGGGGGGGGTTCCTCCAGTTCATCTATGCCGTCATCCACATCATATGCCAGCAAAACAGATCAAAAAGAAAAACAAGCTAAAAAGGAAATCTAACCCAGACAGGCACTGCACAGTACTGCACTTGCCTCGAGCCCATTCACATGTAGGCATACATATATATACATATATTATTTTTTTCTATCCAAAGTCTGTCCATACAATGGGGCATTGGGCCTTTAGAAGGATCTGAGAAATTGTAGCAGGAAAGTAGTCCAATAGTGGGGCCCACACATCCTGAAAGGAAGCGTTGTTGCCTCTATGCATTGCACAGTCTTTCATGGGGTAGCACACCAAAGATCTCTCTGTACCACATCTGTATGGATGGAGGCCTATCCTTAATCCAGTTTATCAGAATGCATTTCCGGGCTGAAAGCAGAAGTTTATCAAATAGTTTGAATTGTAAGGGTGTCAAATTAATTTCCTTTGATGGGAGTCCCAGTAAAAAAGCTCCCGGATCCTTCTTTATTTTCACCTTGAAAATGTCGCTCAACTCACGTGCCACTTGGCCCCAGAACCTGGATATACACTTACATTCCCAAAAGTAGTGATAGTAGGTGCCCAGATCTGTTTGACATTTTGAACATAATGGAGATATTGAACGGTCCATTTTGTTTAGTAACACAGGTGTGATGTGTAATCTGTGAAGAATTTTATATTGTGTTTCTCTTAGTCTGTTACAAGTATAAACCTTTTTAACTGAGTCAATGGCCTCCTGCCAGTCATATTTAATATATTCACTGTTAAAATCTCTTTCCCATTTGCGGAGGGATGGTAACTCCTGTGAGTCCAGTGAGTACAGCAGTGAGTAAAACGCTGAGATGAAATGTGATACCTTACTACAGTTGGATAAGAAGTTCTCTGTTTTACTGTAAAGGGAGCCCATTGGCGTTGGCAGCTGTAGTGAGTTAATAAAATGTCCTATTTGCAAGAAACCAAAAAAATGTTCTCTTGGAAAGTTAAATTGTGTTTGCAGTTGCTGAAACGACATCAACACACCATCCCTAAACAGATCCCCCAATACACGAAGCCCTAGTGAGTGCCAGGTCTTAAAGATGGCCGAACTGCGCCCAGGTCCAAATTCATGGTTGCTAGAGATTGGTATTAGCAATGATCTTAGGTCTCCTCTCCCTGTGTAGATGGTAATCTGTCGCCACACTCTGATAGAGTTATAGATAATTGGATTGCCTCGTATCTCCCTATGAATCGTATCTTTATTACCGGTTACCAGTGCCCATAGTGAGTTTGGTGAGCAGCCCCACGAGTCCACACAGTTCTTATTGTGTAGGTAGGCTTGTAGCCATTCCCAGATGTAACAAGCGTGACAGGCCCAGTTATAGAAGAGTACAGTAGAAGCCCTTAGAAGTCAGGCATTTACTGCTACTCTGCCACTACTTCACCACTCTGATTTTGTGACTCCTATTGTTCTCGACCGGGCCAGATTTCACACCTCCACGGCTGGGGAGATTTTCATCTTACATTTTTATTTGTCCCAAATGTCCCAGCCCCATCCGATTTCTTAGATTTTTTCACTGTTTATTTATCATACATTGCAACACTAATATATGGTCAGTACGCCAAGTCAGACTGCCCATATAAAAATTATCTTGGGGGTCTGAGGGCAGTAGCCCCCGACCCCCTCCCTGGGGAAGCACTTAAATTAAGTACCAGCCCCCGAAAATTAACACCTGAGTGAGTTCTAAAGTGACATTGGAGTGGTAGATGAGTGGCAGTGGGGACGTGATTCTCGAGGGCTTCTACTGTATATTTGGCATGGCAAGGCCCGCTTTACTGGTTGGTAGCTGCAAGATTTTAAATCTTTGCCTGGGTCTCTTTCCATGCCAAATTAACTTAGAAAAAGCCTTCTCCAGATCTTTAACATCTTTTTTGGATACCCATATGGGAAGCATTTGTAAGGGGTATAGAAGGCGGGTTGAATGTTCATTTTTATTAGACTCGCCCGTCCCATGACGGGCGAGATAGTGGGAGGTCATGCCACCGTTCCAGATCTCTCTTAACCGCTGTGGTGACTGGGGCCAGATTCAGACGTGCCATATCTTTTAAGTTGGGAGAGACTTTAATGCCAAGATATGTGAATCCTGACGTAGTCCATTTAAAAGGAAAATTATCTGGGATGTCTGATTGGTCAGGGTTCCTAGTGGCATTGCCTCAGATTTACTTTGGTTAATTTTGTAGCCTGAGATAGCGCCGAAGTCTTTAACAATTGACAGGACAGTAGGCACTGACCTCTTCGGGGAGGACAGAAACAGTATAATGTCATCTGCATATAGAACTATTTTGTGGGGGGTGTCCCCTGTCGTGAGTGAGACCCCCTCAATTTCATGATGACACCGGATAGCCTCTGCTAGCGGTTCGAGTGCTACGGCAAAGAGTAATGGGCTTAGGGGGTCCCCTTGCCTTGTGCCTCTTGCCAAGGGGAAAGGCTCAGAGCAGGTACCATTGGTAAGGACACAGGCCACGGGAGAGTGGTAGATGGTTTGAATCCACTTAAGGAAATCCCCTCCAAGTCCATATCTCTCCATGACGTCGAACAGGTACCACCATTCTACTCTATCAAAAGCTTTCTGTGTGTCGAGTGACACTGCTAGCGCTTTGTGTTTCAGCTGATTAGAGTACTGTATAACATTCAGTAACCGCCTCACGTTTGCAATGGAGTGTCGGCCTTGTACAAAACCTGTCTGGTCTTGGTTTATTATCAGAGGCAGCAGTCCCTCTATCCTCCTTGCTAATAATTTGGAGAGTATTTTACTATCCACCGCTATCAAGCTAATGGGCCTATAAGAGCCACACACGTCGGCTGGTTTATCTTTTTTAAGGATGAGAGATATATTAGCCAAGTTCAGAGTTTGGGGAAGACTGCCTCTTTGTAATGAGTCTGCATACATCTCTCTCAGAGGTCCGACTATAACCTTACTCATTTTTTTATAGAATTCTGGGCCATAACCATCCGGGCCTGGGGCCTTACCCCCTTTAAGGGTTTTTATAATTTTGAGTATTTCTTCCTCTGTTATATCTTTACAGAGAGACTCTCTGTGTTCTTCAGATAGTGATGGAAATGTTATTTTACCAAGTAAGTTTTTCCTCTGCAAATCAGAGGTTCCACACTCTGAAGAGTATAACTTTTGATAAAAGGATTTCATAATTATATTTATATCCTTAGAGGTGTGATGGCTAACTTCGTTGTCATCTTTGAGGGAGGTTATTGTGTTAGAATTCTGTTTACCTTTAGCCAGTCGAGACAAAAGTCGACCTGGTTTGTTTCCCGATTCATAGAACTGGTGCTTTGCAGCGTAGATGGTGGACTTAGCTTGTTTTGTCAGAAGTTGGTCTAGAGCTGAACGGGCGGCATCTAGTTGTTTTGCCAAATTATTAGCCCAGGAACATTTACATTAAGATTCCAATTTTAAGATACATTTTTCAAGTTCCAATTGATTTTTGATGGCCTCTTTTCGTTGAGCCGAATTGTACGAGATAATACAGCCCCGGAGATATGCCTTTGCTGCCTCCCATAATGTGGAGGGGCTCATCCCGGGGGTTTTGTTTACAGAGAAGAAAAACGTCCATTTGTTAGTAATATATTCCAAAAATGGGGGGCTGCTCATCACAGAAGGATTCAAACGCCATTGTCTACTGGCAGGGTCCCTATAGGGCATGTGGAGAGTCAGGCTAACTGGACAGTGATCCGAGAGCGTCTGTGTGCCTATTATACACTCCTTAGTCCTATCCAATATCATTCAGACGTCAGGAAAAAATCGATTCTAGAGTACACCTGGTGAGGTCGAGAGAAAAAAGTTAAGTCTCTTGTTCTTGGGTTGAGCAGTGGCGAATCCTTATGGAAGCCAACGGAAGCCAGGCCTCCCTATTAAAATATGAATTAATATCAAATATGAAATATGAAAAAAAAAATATATATATATATATATATATATAATTTTTTTTAATATAGTTTACATTCTTTTTCATCTGTGCATCTGTGTTATATTTTTTTATTTTTTTTAATGTCTCCCTCTTCTCCTTCTCACTCCCTCTAACACACTGTCAGACTCACTGTGCTCACTGCAGCTATAGAGGAGAGGAGGCAGGGGGTAGGTCTCTTTCTCCAGCCTCAACCATGTGATTCATGTATCTAGAGTCCAAAACCGATCCTAGCCAATCAGATTCGAGCTGACTGCCACACCCTAAAAGTTTAAAATGGGGCTGTGAGAAGAATCATGAGTGTGGAATCCCCTCTGCACACCTCCCCTCTGCACTCTGAACATTGTATTAACCCGTGACTGCTCCCACGGGCCGAATATTGCCCCGATCCTCGCGAGATTAAATCCACTGGTACCTCTCGGCGTGCCGAAGCTTTTCCTAAATCACTTCCATCATCGAAAACGAGGGGAAAAGGTCGGCTCGCGACCCTGAAAATGTTGCGTGATTTTAAAAACGCTGTATTAAGTGAGCCTATTATGGGATCCACGCGAGCTTTCTATCGTGGAAACATCTGGGCGTCCCGCAACTTTTACTCATTCACATGTAGCCACGAAAATGCTTAGAAAAGGAAAGCCGCAAGCGTGGAATAAACTCGCCGAAACGGAAAAGTGTCCCACGGGCGCGCCGTGATTCCGATCCGCGTGAAAATATTTACGGCCATAGAGGAGACCGTGGGACACCTTTTCGCAACCAAATATGTGTCTCGAATTTGCTCCCACGCGGCGCGCAAAATCGTGCAAGGAAAAATCAGACCAAAAATGAACCAATGCTCCAGCAGTATTAACACTTTGAGCGCCACGCCTGGTTTTCCGTTTTACCGCTTGAATGCCACCATCGGCGCCAATGTTAACGTTAATATCGCCTAATCTATGTTTTAAATGATGGCTATGTGTCTAATCTGCCCATCGCATTATCAAAGACTATTTTCCAGTCAGTGCTGTGAAGGCAGATTGTTTTTTTATCGCGTCATTTCCATTTCAGAGCAGTTAGAAAAGCCCCCGTTTTGATATAAAAAACAGCTCATTCTGGAGCATTCTATGAAAATCGTCTTTTAGTGGAATATTCCACAACGTTGATATTCATCGGCCTTTTTATGAATCGTTTTCAAATAAACGCTAGATGATCAATATTATACGTGCACGCAAGCACATTACGGCCGCGCACTGATAATCGCTCCGTTGATTTCCTCACAGACTTTTACAGTGAAACCGAAAGAAGACATTTCACAAAACAGCTTATAACTTCATCAAACTTACTCTGATTATCCTACCACTGATAACATAGAGTCCTTACCTGACATCAGATGGTATCCAACTGGTATATTCCAATTCCTGATCACCATTCGAAAAAATCGATACGTGTATGGATCCAACGCGACACTGTAGATCTCCATGATCCGCGGGGATCTGAGGCTCCAGAATGAACTGTGGTAACCCCGGCTGGATCAGTGAACTGGAAAATGTGGAGTACCGGATTTTTTCCCCCATTCATTTTCATTGAGTCCATTCCAAAATCACTTATGTCATCTGGGAGACGACAGGGAGCGCTTTTTTCCACAGTGATCACTGGCGCAGCTCGGCTATACTCGGGTAGGCTCGGGTGATGCAATAATTTTTCAGATCGCAAAAAAAAATAAAAAATAAAAAATCTGAGAAATCTCGTGAGTGGCACGCAACCACCTATAAAAAAACCCGAGAAATCTCGTGAGTGGCACGGAAAGTGTTAATGACCCTGATGTAAACAAGACAAACGTCTTTCTCTGCTCTGCATCCCCTTATACAATTGTGTGTATTGAGCCGTACTGTATTGTACCCATTCTGCAATCTGTTAAATAAATAAAAAGAAAGTTTGACTGGCCGCCGAGCCATACTGTAGTGTACATGGTGACTGCTTGACTTAAATAAAAAAAAAATAAAAATAAAAAAATATTAATAAAAATATTTAATAATTTCTTTTTTAATAATTTTTTTTTGGCTTCCCCTGTTATTTTACCCACGCGACGCCACTGGGGTTGAGTACTCTCCAAACATCAAATAGCTCCAAATCATTACATAGCTCTCCAAGTCTGACACTTTTACGAGACGGGGTAGGTCGTGGGGTTGACTGGTCAACATTTGCATTGGGAGCGGAGTTAAAATCTCCCCCGATGATTGTGTAGTTAATTGAGAATGATATTGCAGACAGTAATTTAGAGAAAAAGGAGGCCTCAAATACATTAGGAGCGTATACACAGCCCAGAAGGATATGTTCACCATAAAGGAAACCTGACACCGCCGTATCAATTGGTAGTAAATAGTTACAGAACCCAACAGTACTGGAGCTTCACTCCTTGTCTGTAGGTGTAATTTCAATCAGATATTTAAAGATAATATAGGCTACTCGCATCCGATAATTTGACCAAAAATAGTATGACAATTTTCTTCTCTGTTTAATCCCTCTTATTTATTATTACCATTATTTTTGTCCACATATTGTGGCCCTTATGGAGTTAAAGGAAAAATCGCAATCAGGAGAAGAGGGGGGGGGGGGGGGGGTATATAATAATAATAATAATAATAATAATAATAATAATAATAATAATAATAATAATAATAATAATAATAATAATAATAATAATAATAATAATAATAATAATACAAATAAAAATAAACTATGGGAATAAATCATATTTTTTTGTGTATATATTCAAATTGGAGTTACATTGGTCCGTTT
This sequence comes from Notolepis coatsorum, assembly GCF_963971535.1. NCBI lineage: Eukaryota > Metazoa > Chordata > Actinopteri > Aulopiformes > Paralepididae > Notolepis > Notolepis coatsorum. The sequence goes on from NC_140166.1 coordinate 115,325,354, forward strand.
GTTTGTCTGAATTGCATGAATACTGTGTAATAAATAATAATAATAATAATAATAATAATAATAATAATAATAATAATAATAATAATAATAATAATAATAATAATAAGACAAAGATAGTTGTACCACCGATCTATAATCATGATTTTGAATCCATTGTTTGATATCTGAAGGAGTTAAGAGTATTTAAACCATAAATCACGTGACTAAAGCATATCATGAAGCTGTATAGCCCATATCAGATAAAGTGATACAAATTAAATTAAAAGAAAAGAAGAAAAAATAAAGAAGAAAGGCGGGGAGAGCCCGGGAGATTACGGTGACTATAAAAAAAAATATCATCATAACCATGAACTACTGTAGCACTCCATAGGTTATATATATGCTTGCCATATAGTTTTATCCAGACTACTCCATTCCAACTCATTGTCGGGGTTGGGGGGAGCCCCAATATTTGTGTCTGAAATCAAAGCTGGACATTTCAATAATAAAAACTAGTCTTTTAATACATAATAACCTATACCAGTATAATGTGAAGTGTGCCAGTAAAAAAAATGGGGAGGAAAAAAAGAAGAAAAAGAACAAGCAACAAAACGAGAGAGAGAGAGAGAGAGAGAGAGAGAGAGAGAGAGAGAGAGAGAGAGAGAGAGAGAGAGAGAGAGAGAGAGAGAGAGACCTCAGATCAGAATGTTTGAACCTGCTTCAGCGCAGGGTTTAGTTCAGTTAGCTGGATAAACTGGCCACGCCCTCGCAAAGAAATGCCAGCTCTCCTCACAGATCCCATTATACCATTCTGAATTATGTTTTTGTGCTTCATTTTTCTAGAGGGGGCTTTTGAAATGTAAAATAATACACCTAAAATGCTGATAATAAATCATATTCAGCCTATGGATTTACTTTGTCCTAAATAATGCACATCATAGTTATACGGATACGGCGCTCGCGAGTCGCGACACCGCAATACACAATAACAGAACATTGCAAATGTGAATCCCGCGGGAATATTTTTAATGAATGAAACCCATCGGGCGTTTGGCTCTGATTTGTTTCATATTCTCCGCTGTGGATGTATTTGCTTAACGGAGCGCCCGGATTGTGTTTCATTCAAGCATAAATTGAAGCGTCCTTATGCGTGGATTGTAGATGTGAATTACGACTAATCTGAATCTGTGTATTGTTGAATTGTATCACTGTCACTCACATGTTATTGTGATATTGTAACTGGGATTAAAATGTCTGAGGAGATGCGCTGTTTGACGGATTTGATGACGTGGACGTGACTTGAGAAAATGAATGAGCAATTGCAAGCCTTTGACGTTTTGATGAATGAATTTGAGAAAATGCATTTATCTGTTCAAGCACTGTTATCTGATGATGAACAAGAGGGTGATGAACATGGCTGGTGTCACTGGTGTTGGATAATCCTGTTTATCAGCCAGGGGCTGGTCGGCAAGATACCAGGCGCGCAGGATGGCTGATTTGAACAAATTGAGTAGAAAACACGGCATTAAGATTGGCACCGTGTTCCCCTGCTCAGTTGAAGAGGTTAGTTTAGCGGTAGGTAAAGTTGTTGGTTACAACAGTATTAAGTCTGCAGGGAAAATGAATAGCGCTGTGGTTATCTTTTTAGATCGAGCTGAGAAAGTGAATGCAGCAATTGAACGCGGTATTATTGTTCGGGACCTACACGTTCCCGTGTTGCCACTTGCGCAACCGTCAACTAAAATCACGTTGTCTAATGTACCACCATTCATCTCTGATGAGTTTCTGATAAAAGAGCTGTCCAGACATGGAAAGATAGTCTCTCCCATTAAGAAGGTGCTTACAGGATGCAAATCACCTTTGTTGAAACATGTTGTTTCTCATAGACGATTTTTGTATATGATTCTGAATAACAGGAATGATGAGTTCAACATGAGATTCCATGTTAAAGTGGAAGATTTTGATTATGTATTGTTTGCATCATCAGAGACCATGAAGTGCTTTGGGTGTGGGGGGGGGGGGGGATGTAATTAAAGCATGCCCTAAGAAGCAAGCTCAAGAAGCGCATGCAGACCTTGGGGAGGGAACTAGTGAGCAAGGAAGAGAACCGTCAAATAATGAGACTGTGGTTTTAGAAATTAGTGGTAAGGGACAGTCAAGAGTGGCTAGGAAAGAACCAGCTGCTGTAGACGGGGCTACAGTTGAGATACAAGCAGAGGTGGCCAGGGATAAACCAGCTGAGACAGACAGGGCTGCAGGGGAGCTACAGGAAGAATTGGCCAGGGTTAAACCGGCTGCTTGCGAAAGTGCTACAGGGGAGCTACAGACAGAAGTGGCCAGGGTTGAACCAGCTACTGCAGAAAGTGCTACAGGGGAGCTACAGACAGAAGTGGCCAGGGTTGAACCAGCTACTGCAGAAAGTGCTACAGGGGAGCTACAGACAGAAGTGGCCAGGGTTGAACCAGCTACTGCAGAAAATGCTACAGGGGAGCTACAGACAGAAGTGGCCAGTTTTAAACCAGCTGCTGCTGAAAGTGCTACAGGGGAGCTACAGACAGAAGTGGTTGGGGTTAAAGAAGCAGCTGTAGACAGTGCTACAGTTGAGATACAAACAGAGGTGGCCAGGGATAATCCAGCTGAGACTGACAGTGCTAAAGGTGAGCTACAGGAAGAAGGGGCCTGTGAGAAACAGACAGACAGTACTACAAGTGAGATGCAGGTAGAAGGGGCCTGTGTGAAACAGACAGACAGGGCTACAGGAGAACTGCAGCTGGAAGGGGCCTGGGAGAAACAAACATACAGTGCTGCTGTGTCTGGGGGGAAAACACAGGAGAGTAGCAGTGGTTTGTGTGGAAGCAGTGCAAGAGTTAATGACCAGACGAATGAGGTGGAAATGGAAGATGAGGCTGTTTCACAATCTGCACCTCATAAACGCAAAGGAATGACTTCACAGTCAGACCAGAGTGAAAGTGAGGAGTATGAGTCAGATGGTAGTGACATATCTGAGTTAAAGAAGTCACAACACAGAAGATCACTGTCAGTCAAAACCATCAAAACTTTGCTACAGGAAACAAAGAATGTTCGGGGTTTGAAAATAGAGGAACATATTTCTGATACAGAGGCTTTCTATACGTCTGTCAGGTTTCACATGGGAAATAACAGCTTTACTAAGCAGGAAGTGTATAGACTAAGGAAATTACTGCCAAAGGTCAGAAAACAAATTCATGAAAGGAAAACAAGTGGCAACTTTTAATTTATTGTTATTGTGCGTTTTAGTCACTCCTCTTCTCTCCATGGAACATTTTAAGGTTGGAACTTTGAACTTGAATGGGGCAAGAGATGTGAGAAAACGTGCAACGCTGTTTGAACTGGTCAAGTTAAAACACATTGATGTTCTTTTTATGCAGGAGACACACAGTGATAAGGTGAATGAGGTGGAATGGAGGAAAGAATGGGAAGGTGATTTAGTGTTGAGTCATAATACTACAATTAGTAGTGGAGTTGGTTTTTTATTCTCAAAACGTTTTATTCCTGCTTCCTATACTGTAGAACATGTTGTAGAGGGTAGGTTCATTGTAGTGAAAGCACATTTTGAAACATTTAATGTGGTTTTATTGAATATTTATGCTCCTTCTAAAGGGCCTGAAAGAAAGGCTTTGTCCGATTTTAGTCCGGATGATTTCTTATTTTTTTCTGGAGACTTCAATTGCACAGAGAATAACAGTTTAGACAGGAATCATAATGAACCCCATCCAGCTTCTCAAAGTGCATTAAGAAAGCTTGTACACACACACGGCTTGGTTGATGTGTGGAGGAGGTTTCATGGGAATGAGCGCCAGTATACATGGTCTCATTGTAGGGATAATGTTGTCTCCTTAGCTAGACTTGACAGTTTTTATTGTTTTAAACATAATTTTAATGTTTTTAAAATGTGTAAAATATTGCCTGTTGGTTTTACAGACCATTCATTGGTAATGCGCAATGTCTTTATTAAAAATCTGGTGCCTAGAAGTGCGTATTGGCATTTTAATTCAGCTTTGCTCCATGACAAGGATTTTAGGGATGTTTTTAGTTTTTTTTGGGTCCTGTTTAGGAGTAGGAAGAATGAGTTCTCTTCTCTTAGGCAGTGGTGGGACTGTGGCAAAGTAGAAATTAAAATGCTTTGTCAACAACACACTCTCAATGTAACTAGAGACATCACTACCTCCATGAGAGATTTGGAGACTGAGATAGTGGACCTTGAGAAAATGTTTGGGTCCACAGGAAATCATGGGCAGTTTGAAGTCCTTAATAAAAAAAAATGGCTTTAGCTGACCTGCTAGGTGTGAAGGCTCAAGGAGCTTTGTTAAGGTCTAGATTTATGAATGTCAATGCTATGGATGTGCCTTCCAGTTACTTCTTCGGTCTGGAAAAGAAGAATGGACAGAATAAATTCATTCACTCTCTTCTGTCAGAGACAGGGCAGGACATCACTGATGCCAGTCAGATCCGGGCCGTTGAGTTTTATTCTGCTTTGTATAGTCAAGTCAAGTCAAGAGTTTTAATTGTCACGGCATACAGGTATACAATGAAATGCGGCTGGTCTTGCCCGCGACAATGTGCAATACAGTGGTACAACATATAATAGAATCCAATAAAAATACAGTGGTACAACATATAATAGAATCCAGTAAAACAACAGTGCAATAAACAGGTACATGGTGTGCCATCTCGGTATCTGTACATAGTATTTACAGAGCATATAGGACATGCTAGGTAGCTTTAGTAGTGCAATACACTGTTCCTGATGTTATACTAATTTAAGTGGCCTTTCCTCTGGCCATAAGTGTGCGTGTGTGCGGCATGAGTGTTAAAGTGGCTGCTAGTGTGTGAGCGTGCTCAGCGTGCGTGTCGTGTATGTGCTAGTGTGTGCTTGTGTGTGGATAGTTCAGTTTCTGTGTCTCTCAATGTTCATTGTTCAAGGCTCTGATGGCCTGGGGGAAGAAGCTTAGCCTAAGCCTCTCCGTCCTAGTAGCTGGGGTTCGCAGGCGTCTGTCTGACCTCAGCAGCTGGAACAGGCTGTTATTGGGGTGGTGGGGGTCTTTCATTATCCTGCAGGCTCTGGATTTGCACCTCTTGTTGTATAGAGCCTGCAGGGGAGGTAGCGCAATACCCGTGGTACGCTCGGCTGAGCGCACCACTCTCTGTAGGGCCTTCTTGTCCTGTGCCGTGCTGTTCCCATACCAGGCAGTGATGTTTCCGGTCAAGATGCTCTCTACAGCTCCTGAGTAGAAGGACTGGAGTATCTTCCCCGATACTCTGAACTTCCTTAACTGTCTCAGGTGGTAGAGGCGCTGCTTCGCTTTCTTTACTACTGTGTCTATGTGTGTTGACCATGTCAGATCCTCTGAGATGTGGACCCCCATGTACTTGAAGCTGCTCACCCTGTCCACGGTAGCCCCGTTAATCATCAGTGGTGTGTGTGTCTCCTGCTGTCCTCTCCTATAATCCACGATCAGCTCCTTGGTTTTACCAATGTTCAGGAGCAGGCTGTTGTCCTGGCACCAACGTTCCAGTACCTCAACCTCCTCTCGGTAGGCCTTCTCGTCGTTGTCCGAGATCAGCCCCACCACCACTGTGTCGTCTGTGAACTTCACTATGGAGTTGGAGCTGAACTTGGCCACACAATCGTGTGTGTAGAGTGAGTACAGCAGGGGGCTTAGAACACAGCCCTGGGGGGACCCGATGCTCAGGGTGATGGTGTTGGAGGTCTGACCCCCCACCCTGACCGCCTGGGGTCTTTCACTCAGAAAGCAGTATAGCAGTGAGTACACTGACAATGATGTCCTTCTACAGTCTTTTTGTGAAGGATTGCCCACAGTATCACGGGAGTCGAATGTGCTGCTGGAAAGACCTTTGGACTCGTCAGAGCTCTATTCTGCCTTACAGAGCATGGGTGGCGGGAAAGCCCCTGGTATTGACGGTTTGACGGTGGAGTTTTACAAAGCCTTTTGGGACATTGTGAAAGACGACCTTCTCGAGGTATTCAATGAAAGTCTGGCTGAGGGTGCGTTGCCGCTTTCGTGTCGCAGGGCAGTGATAACCTTATTGCCAAAAAAGGGGACTTTGCAGGACATAAGGAATTGGAGGCCTGTGTCAATATTATGCAGTGAATATAAGATTTTGTCAAAGACCTTAGCAAACCGTCTGAGAGAAGTGATGGATCAGATCATACATTGTGATCAGACGTATTGTGTACCTGGCAGGTCAATATTAGATAATGTATATTTAATTCGTGATGTTTTGGGTGTCTCTGATTCATTGGGATTGAATACTGCTCTTATTTCAATAGATCAGGAGAAAGCATTTGACCGCGTTGAGCACAATTATCTCTGGAGTGTTATGAAGAGTTTTGGGTTCAGCGATGGTCTCATTGCTATGGTGAAAGTTTTGTATCAGAACATTGAGAGTGTGTTAAAATTCAATGGTTCTCTATGTGCTCCTTTTGAGGTACAGAGGGGTATTAGGCAAGGCTGCGCTCTCTCTGGCATGTTATATGCAATTTCATTGGAACCCATGTTACAATCATTGAGAAATGAGATGAGGGGTTTAGCTATACCTGGGTTCCAAGATAACATTGTTTTGTCAGCTTATGCTGATGATGTAGTTGTTTTTGTAAAAAATCAAAACGATGTAAATATATTGGAAAGAATTGCTGACAGTTTTAGGGCTGTGTCTTCTGCCAAAATAAATTGGAGGAAGAGTGAGGCGTTAGCTGTGGGAAACTGGCATAGTAGATTACCTGTGTTACCTCAAAACATGATCTGGAAAAGGGATGGTTTTAAATATTTGGGGCTATACCTTGGAAATGACACGATTGTACAGAAATTGGGAGAATGTGGTGGAGAAAGTAGAAGTGGAGATGGCTGTTGCCTCAGATTTCCTATAGAGGCAGAGTCCTGATAATAAATAACCTTGTGGCTTCTACCTTGTGGCATAAGCTGGCATGTGTGGAGCCTCCTTCAGGCATGTTGGTGCGGTTGCAGGCAAAGATGGTTGATTTCTTTTGGGATCGCCTGCACTGGGTTCCTCAGAGTGTTCTGTTTTTGCCCAGAGAAGAGGGAGGGCAAGGCCTGGTTCATTTAGCGAGTAGGACAGCGACTTTGAGGCTACAGTTCATACAGCGATATCTGTTAGGACCAAGAGATTTAGTTTGGAGAGAAGT
>NC_140166.1:115337536-115352536 GCF_963971535.1 Notolepis coatsorum
CATCATCAGCTGGGGGAGCCCTGCCAGCAAGTCCATGATCCAGTTACAGAGTGGGGTGTTTAACCCAGAGCCTGGTGGAACAGATTGGAGTTGACTGTTATTGAGCTGAGATCAATGATCAGCATCCTCACAGAGATCAAATCAAATCCAATAAAATGTTTTATTGCAACACGACTATCACCGACATCTAAGAAGGGAGATCCCCCCTTGAACGGCCCTTCTAAGGTTGCTCTCCTCCACATCGCCTGTGGTGCATTTTCCCCTATTGCTAGGTTTTAGTGAGTTTTTCCTTACCTTTGCGTGTCTGGGAGTGTTGCATTCATTTATTTTATTTATTCAAAATCTTTTGGACTTCATGGTGGTTTTGTTTTGTTCTTGATTCATTGTGATGTTTCTTCTTGACTTGTTTAAAGAAGACGTGTCCGGTCCATGGGGACATTAACGTGTGTTGTCGGCCCTTACAAATAAATAAAATTTTATTTTAACTCATATTTCACTAATAACACTTAAAATCATTGGTAAACAAACGTAGTGCGGAAAATATACATGTTGACTGCTGTTTTGACAGAGTTATGGTCTTTACTCTAGGCTACATTTGTAAAAAAAATAATTAAAAAAAAATACATTTAAAAAAAGTTATTGAAGAAAACCTTGGGCCTGGAGGAAGACGGTGGGGAGAGGAAGTGAGGAGGGAGGACATGTTGGCGTGTGGTTTGTGGAGGTTCTTAGCCGAGGCCTCAATCTTATGGTGAAAGGCTTTGGCAGTAGCTGTTTTTGGAGAAAGCTAACAAGAGGTCATGATAGGTAGTGATGTCACCAGTGAGGCAGGCATTTTTGTACTTCCTCTCTGCAGCTCTCAGGCTCTGTCTTTCTTCTCTAACTGCATCCATCAGCCATGGTCTGGATGTGGAACAGCTGACTTCTTGGTGAGGGGACAGAGCTTTTCAAAGGAGGTTGAGAGGGCTGAAAGGAGGCTGGAGGTTGAGAGGGCTGAGAGAAGGGTGGAGATTGAGAGGGTTGAGAGGAGGGTGGCGGTTGAGAGGGCTGAGAGAAGGGTGGAGGTTGAGAGGGCTGAGAGAAGGGTGGAGATTGAGAGGGTTGAGAGGAGGGTGTAGGTTGAGAGGGCTGAGAGGAGGGTGGAGGTTGAGAGGGCTGAGAGAAGGGTGGAGGTTGAGAGGGCTGAGAGGAGGGTGGAGGTTGAGAGGGCTGAGAGGAGGGTGGAGGTTGAGAGGGCTGAGAGAAGGGTGGAGATTGAGAGAGCTGAGAGGAGGGTGGAGGTTGAGAGGGCTGAGAGGAGGGTGTAGGTTGAGAGGGCTGAGAGGAGGGTGTAGGTTGAGAGGGCTGAGAGGAGGGTGGAGGTTGAGAGGGCTGAGAGGAGGGTGGAGGTTGAGAGGGCTGAGAGGAGGGTGTAGGTTGAGAGGGCTGAGAGGAGGGTGGAGGTTGAGAGGGCTAAGAGGAGGGTGGAGGTTATAGAATAGAATAGAATAGAATAGAATAGAATAGAATAGAATAGAATAGAATAGAATAGAAATACTTGTATTATCCCGTGGGAAATTAGACACTGCAAATCGCTCAACATTTAAACATTTAGACAGGACAGGTCACAAATAATAACACAAATCAAATCAAGTTGCCTAGGATAAGAGTAGAGTAAAATAAAACAAGATAAAATGAAATGAAATAAAATATACAGAAATAAATACAGTAAGAATATACTGAGCATACTGAGCATGGGGTAAACAATTTGGTCAATATAATTATAATTAAATCTAACTAAATGAAATATGAAATATATATTCCAGTATTCAGTGTAACTAGGTGCAGTATGCTTTAGGTAGTGTATTGTCCTCCTTGGGTTCCAATAAGACCTAGATCAATGTCTGGCAGCCGTCGCTGCCCCCTGTTGTGGAGCCTGGAGGCCGTTGAGAGAGCTGAGAGGAGGGTGGAGGTTGATAGGGCTGAGAGAAGGGTGGAGGTTGATTGGAGGTTGAGAGGGCTGAGAGGAGGGTGGAGGTTGATAGGGCTGAGAGAAGGGTGGAGGTTGATTGGAGGTTGAGAGGGCTGAGAGGAGGGTGGAGGTTGCCATATCTGATATTGTGACTGTGGTGGATGAAAAGAGGCATTGTGCTGCTCTGTTCATTGACCTGTCAAAAGCCTTTTATACAGTTGATCATTCCCTGATAAGTATTCAATGTGTCCCTCATACTTATAGATGGTTCCATAACTACCTCTCTGATAGACATGATCTCTGATAAACGTGGCTTTCTTTATAGAAATATAACTTGCTTTTCCATGTTTAGTAAAATATTAATTGTTGAAACGGTATTACTGTCTATCTTGGATTATGGTGACATAATATATAAACATGCTGCTGTTACCACCCTTAAGTCATTATATGCTAAATGCTGTATCACTCTGATTTATTACTGGTGATAACTACAGATGCAGCAAAGTATTCCTAACAGCGTTCTTCCGCCTTGGAAGTTGTGTTCTGTTACCTGCCACCAGCAGACACACAGATCTGTCAACCACATGCTAGTGTGATCTATGCATATATATATATATATATATATATATATATATATATATATATATATATATATATATATATATATATATATATATATATATATATATATATATAATATATATATGGCATTCACACATGTACACGTTGTTGTGTTGACTGTATGTGAAGTAGACTTGTGCTGTGTGGTTGACTAGCAGCCGTGTGTGTGTGTGTGTTACTGGCTGCACATATAAAATAGCACATAATGTAGTGTGTTCAGTATTGCGTATTCACATTTACGTGTGTGTGTATGTGTTGGCAGGTACCGTACGTTTGTGTCGGAGGATGCGGGGCCTAACACTCTGGTTGCCACGGTGCTGGCTAAGGATCCCGATGGAGATGGCATCACATATAGAATCACCACGGGCAACGAAGAGGGCAACTTTGTCATCGATAGCCAGAAAGGTTAGACGTGTTGTTTTAATTATTCTCTCTCTCTCTCTCTCTCTCTCTCTCTCTCTCTCTCTCTCTCTCTCTCTCTCTCTCTCTCTCTCTCTCTCTCTCTCTCTCGCTCTCTCTCTCTCTCTCTCTCTATCTCTCTCTCTCTCTCTCTCTCCCCCCCACTCCCCTCTCTGTATATTCTCTACCTCCTCTCTTCTTTTCCTCCTTCTGTTAACCATTTATGTCCCGATTAATTCTCCCTCATGTTGCTCTCTAACTCTAGGGTTGTCATAGTCCCTCATGCCAAGGATGCTCCAATACAACACAATACAATACAATGCAATACAATACAATACAATACAATACAATACAATACAATACAATACAATACAATACAATACAATACAATACAATACAATACAATGCAATGCAATGTAATGCAATGCAATACAATACAATATAACACAATACAATACAATGCAAAATGCAATACAATGCAATACAATACAGCACAGCACATAACAACACAGCACAGAACAACATAGCACATAATAACAGGACAGAACAACACAGCACAACACAGCACAGAATAACACAGCACAACACAGCACAGAACAACACAACACAGAACAACACAGTACAGAACAACACAGAACAACACAGAACAGCACAGAACAACACAACACAGAACTACACAGAACAACACAACACAGAACAACACATCACAAAACCACACATCACATAACAATACATCACATAACAACACAGAACAACATTGAACAACACAGAACAACATATAACAACACATCACAGAACAACACAGGACAACACAGAATAACACAACACAGCACAGCACAGAACAACACAGAATAGAACAACACAGAACAACACAGAACAGCACAGAACAGAACAGCACAGAACAGAACAGCACAGAACAACACATAACAACACAGACCAACACAGAATAGAACCACACAGAACAACACAGAACAACACAGAACAGCACAGAACAATACAATCATCTCCAAAATCTTTCCGGTATCACGCTCAGCCAGACAGGGTTGCCCTCTTAGTCCCGGACTATTCGATCTATCATTAGAGCCTTTAGCACAATATATAAGACAATCCCAATCCATAGAACCAATCAAAATCAAGGGCACACAACACAAAATTAGTTTATATGCGGACGACGTAATACTGTTCATGCAAAACCCCAACACAGCATTGCCTCATCTTCTCAAGCTGATTGAGGACTTTGGAGATCTATCGGGATTTAGGATAAATTGGCCGAAGTCGGCCTTCCTCCAACTTAACGCCCCTGCAAAAAGAAATATAACCCTCCCAAAAGAGATACAGATGGTAAAACAATTTAGATGTTTGGGAGTTGAGATATTCCCCACCATAAGCCAAACGGTGAAGCACAATTACATAAAAATCCAAAACAAAATCAAATACGACCTTGTCAGGTGGTCGAAACTTAAAAACTCAGTACAGGCACGTATATCAATAATCAAGATGGACGTCCTACCTAGAATCAACTTCTTCAGCTCAATGCTACCGTTACCCCCTCCAAAGGGTTACTGGAAAGAATTACACTCCTCCACATACAAATTTATTTGGAATAACAAACCACCACATATAAAAAGATCCACCGCACAGAGAAACAAAGCAGACAGAGGTATGGCATTTCCAGATTTCTACCACTACTTTAAGGCGTACACTTTAAGACCACTAACAACATGGTTTGATCCCCAAGCATTAGTATCCTGGATAAATTTAGAAGAAAATATAGTAGCTCCACATAAGCTGAAGGGCATAGTATACACCAAATTACCAATTAAGCAATGCAAACAGAAATTTGGCCCCATAATCACTCATGCAATCCGGATATGGCGCGAAACACAAAAAAAATATTATACCCTACATAAATGGCATAATCATACTCCCTTATTCAATAACAATGCACTCTGGATAGGAAAACAACCTATAAGATTCCCTAGATGGGAAAAGCAAGGCATACACCAAGTCCACAAATTACTTTTACGCACAGTTATTGGCATGTTTGAAGGCTCACGGTGTTCCATTAAATATACCAATTGTACACCACAGATACCACAAATTCTTCTATGAAAGAGAGACATCAAGAGGTTTTGTTTCAGATTTTTATCATCAATTACTAACGTCCTCATATGAAACCCTCCACCTAGACTCCATCTGGAGGAGGGATATACCAGACCTGGAAAGTGATTTTGATTGGCAAGAAGCCTGGGCAAATATTCGATTCACATCAAGGAACCCGGACCATCAACAAATCAATCTTAACTATATTCACAGGACATACTTGACTCCTATAAGACTGAAAAAAATGGGTCTTATACAAGACTCCAAATGCTCCTTATGTACAAATGGGGACGAGGGGACATTTATGCACATGTACTGGGACTGCCCACCAGTTAAGATATTCTGGAAAGAGGTGACCCAGCAACTATCAAATCTCTTAACTTGGAATATACCTGTACACCCCTCTGTACTACTGCTGAATGATGTTTTTGAGTGTGCAGTACATCCACAGCTAAAGAGATTGGATTTATCAGGTATCACAGTGGCTAAAAAGCTGATAGCATCACGATGGTTCCAACCGGAAAAAATGTGCCGAAAGGGTCCGGAAGGGGGGGGGGGGGGGGGGGGGGGGGCGGGGGGGTACGAGCTGGAGCATATGTGTGTAGGTTTTTAGATATCAGGTATTAAGGGTATATCCTATATAAGACAATTAACTAAAATGTGATCTCATTGGATGTGCACTGACAACTAATGCTTGTATATCTTATCGTGTGTTGTCATGTTTGTTTATGTGTTTGTTTAAAAAATAATAAAAAAATAAAATACAAAAAAAAAACATTATTATAAATAATGTGTAACTATGTGTAACCTTTCATTAGTCATTAGCTTCAATACACTCTATACCGATCACAAATACCACCAACCTGGTTGTGTGGCAATAACCAAGGGTTCCTTTCTGGCATTTAAACTAAACTATTTTAGTTTAGTGGTTTAGAAAATGTCTGAGTGACTGTAGGACCTTCTCCCCCAACCTATGCTGTGAGATGCCAGGCCAGATTTCCCCGGCACTGCTTGAAAGCCTGGTATATGGTGGTTAATACCGGCAGTCTAGAAAGAAGAGAGAATAATTTGGTGTGCTCTGCTGAGTTTCTGGCTGAGGTTATACATCCAGACAGGGTTATTCAGTATAGCGTCAGTCCAATCAGGGGATAGATGAGGAGAGTGCTGTTTTTTTCCCCTCGACAGTGTCTGCTTCCCTTGTTACAAAATGCCATCGCAGTTCTCCAGTCACGCCGCGACTTGAGTCCTACTTTGCGATGCCAGAAGCAATCTGAAATAGAACACTGTGTGCAAGAACTAATTCCATATGCATTCGACCCTTACATAAATTTCCGCCCCCCGAAACAGGCTATTCCTCGCTTCACAATGGCGGAGTGAACTTCCGACCACCTGAAACCATCACAGTCAGGACAGCTGAAACCATCACAGTCAGGACAGCTGAAACCATCACAGTATGGACAGCTGAAACCATCACAGTAAGGCCTGCAGCTGAAACCATCACAGTCAGTAACACTGTGAGTGCTTTCACTGCTTTGGCAATGCTGTTGTGTCGAATCGCTTGGGTGACTGACCACCTGTCGGACTCAGACAGTCCTGAAAATGGAACGTTTGTCCAGCATCAACAGAACAATGTTTAGTGGATTTCGACAGCATCCTCACGCAAAAAAATCAAGGATCGATTTAAAGATCACAAAAGACTGCTGTTTGTTGCAGGAGTGTGACTGAGAGTGCAGTACAGTGGTGAGTCCAGGGTGGGAATGTACCGTGAATTTTATAAGAAAAATTGCATGTAGATATGTGTTTGAAACAGTGATGGTGAGAAATGGTCTGATCTTGCTGTAAACAAATCGTTTTTGATTTGCCTTCTTGACTAAGCTATTGATGTGATGTTTGTAAGTGAGGCGTGTGTGTCAAGAGTTACTCCAAGGTATTTACTACTAGTGCCTGTTGTCTTTAACTGTAGTGTCTGTCTGCTGTCTTCTGTAGCAGAGTAGCCTATTGGCACTGCCCCTTTAAGGCAGGCAGTCTAATTGCCATATAGGACTAGGCTGAGTTGATTGCAGCATGGGGAGCAGAGCAGAGTGAAGCAGAGCAAGTGGAGCAGAGCAAGGACGCAGAGCAGGAGAGAGGAGTGAAGTGAGAGCAAGGAAAATACTGAGAAGAAGATGTGAGTTAAGAAGGCAAAGAACAAGTCGATTTGGAGGAAACAATGACAGACTCCTCATGTATCCTGTGGCCTACAACATGGCCGATCAAAGAGAGTATCACCTGTAAAGAGAGGACACCAGTGCTGGCAAGTTAACCCCTTCCATGAAGCGTCTCTTCAAACCACCAACTATCCCGGACTTGACCACCTTCACTCAAGATCTCCAGTGTCCCTGTTCTCCCAGCTTCCCCCTACCAATCTCCAAGCTGTCCTCAGCCACCACTTCAGCCTACCCCAGCCTGCTACCCCCACACACACACACACACACACACTCACTGAGCACACACCCAATCCCCAATCTGGACTGTTTATTTATTTGACTCATTACCCCTTTTCACTTGTATTCTATGTATCTGTCTTGCACTTGATTATTTTGAATACAGTATATATTATTTACCTGAATACTGTTTGCCTGCTTCTTATTTCAATATTTCAAACCTTATCACATGCTTTTTTTTGTAGTGAAGGTTACCTGGAGCTAGCCGGTAACAACAGTAAGCTTTAATTTAGCTTACTTAATTTATTGACAGGTTTTAGCCTGTCTGGCGCCCGATACACCACTGTAACATTTACATTTAGATTATATTGGGCTGACCACCGCTACACTTCATAACCACACTGTGTGTCTGTACTTCTTTATTAAATAATTTTTTATCTCTCCCGTCCTCCCCAATTGTTTAACTCACCAGCCACCACTGACGCACACATTGGGGGATGTTTAAAAAATATAATTGAATAGGCGGCTGGGTGGCGTAGCGGAGATTGCGCTCATTTGGCAGAGTCAGCGGGTGGAAGTCGATGGGTGGGGATTGGACGTTGTGGACAGCGACCCCTACAGGTCGGTTGGGAGACGCCTGCACAGCAGAGACAGGAAGTGGCGAGGGTAGTGTGAGCCTCCCATGTGTTACACCTCGCCAATGAGAGTCCACGCTGGCAGGCGAACACATGTGACAGGCTGCCTCCTCGTCTGCCAGAGGGAACACGTGATGCAAGGCTTCTATCCTCTCTACAACCGACCAGTGGGGGGCATAGTCGAGCAACGTTCAAGACAGGGCAGGGGAGAATTGGATACACGGAATTGGGATGGGAGAAAAAGGAGAAAAAGTGGATAATATATATATATATATATATATATATATATATATATATATATATATATATATATATATATATATATATATATATATATATATATATATATATATATATAATATAATATAATAATTTGTGCTTCACCAAAGAATTTGGTCAGCAGCCACCACTGCATCACAGTCAGGATAGCTGAAACCATCACAGTCTGGACAGCTGAAACCATCACAGTCTGGACAGCTGGAACCATCACAGTCTGGACAGCTGGAACCATCACAGTCTGGACAGCTGGAACCATCACAGACTGGACAGCTGAAACCATCACAGTCTGGACAGCTGAAACCATCACAGTCTGGACAGCTGGAACCATCACAGTCTGGACAGCTGGAACCATCACAGTCTGGACAGCTGAAACCATCACAGCTGAAACCATCACAGTCAGGACAGCTGGAACCATCACAGTCTGGACAGCTGGAACCATCACAGTCTGGACAGCTGGAACCATCACAGTCTGGACAGCTGGAACCATCACAGTCTGGACAGCTGAAACCATCACAGTCTGGATAGCTGAAACCATCACAGTCTGGACAGCTGGAACCATCACAGTCTGGATAGCTGAAACCATCACAGTCAGGACAGCTGGAACCATCACAGTCTGGATAGCTGAAACCATCACAGTCAGGACAGCTGGAACCATCACAGTCAGGATAGCTGAAACCATCACAGTCAGGACAGCTGGAACCATCACAGTCAGGATAGCTGAAACCATCACAGTCAGGACAGCTGAAACCATCACAGTCAGGACAGCTAAAACCATCACAGTCTGGACAGCTGAAACCATCACAGTCTGGACAGCTGGAACCATCACAGTCTGGATAGCTGAAACCATCACAGTCAGGGCCCTGTTTCTTGTACGAGGTTCAACTAAGTCGATCAAGATGTCATTATCCAGCTTCAGTTAACCCGATGTTTGAAGCCGGGATTTTCCTGTTCCACGAAGGTGGATTCAGTCTCGTTAACTCAAGCCAGACTTGCGACTCAGGCTAAATGCGCGCGGCCGCTTTAGGTGAAAAGCCAGCACGTATCGATGGCAGAGATCCTGATTCTCTAACGGCATTGATTGATTAATTGATTTAAGACTTTATTGACAGATTGCAATACGGCTCAATCGCCTCGCCGACAAGTTAAATGCGTTATCTATAGGCTAATTTTAAGTCCCTCATTACCTCAATCAATCAGATTATATTTCTTTAAACTTGCCTGCTGGATTGAATAATCAAATGAGATCTTGCTAGCGAAAATAATTAGTTAACTGTTATACAGAATTACGATACGGCTCTCTTACCGATTGATTGATGTATAGTCAATCTTTAACTTATCTCCAATGTGGTCTAACGGGTTGTTCTTTTGACTTTCACACAGACGACCGGGGTTCGAGACCCTAGTCGTCTCCTTCTTTTTGCAATATAGGAATAATTCAATTTGGTGCACGTTGAGAGCTATATAAATAATGACATCCTCAATGCATGTAGATTTATAATATTTTAACTTAAAACCAGGCTACTTTGGCGTATAATCATTAATATTATATTCAAAAAAATCATATTGGAAACACCGGGTTTTGAACCCCGGTCACTGGGTTGGCAGGCTTGAGCACTACCGCTGCACCACTGTGCCAGATGGGATAAATACATTGTTTATACATTAATGAACGAGAGACCCGTGTTTAGAATATCCTTTGTTTTGAATGAAGTTTATCTCTTTATCCTCATTCATTAATGTGACGTCAACGGCTCATTCAATTTCTCAAATCCGTCAAACAGCGCATCTCATCAGACATCTTAATCCCAGTTACAATTAAAATAACCACATAATGTGTACATCGCACGAGCGAGCGCCACCGTCGCCACGGTATATATAACGTGCATTATTTAGGACAAAGTGAATTTAGTATCAGCATTTTGGGTCTATTTTACATTTCAAAAGCCCCCTCTGGAAGAATGGAGCACAAAAACGTAATTCAGAATGGTATAATGCAGATCGTAGACTGTGGGAATAGTTTCAGGAAACGAGCTGTCACTTTCTTTGCGGGGGCGTGGCTCTGCGTGATCCGGCTAACTTGAACTTGAACTCTGCTTTCGACCAGGCTCAAACTTTTGGATCTGTTGTCATGGTGATTTGGAAAATCCACGTACATGGAACCGGAAAGTCCGGCTAACTCAGTTATCCAGTTAAAGTTATCCGGCTAACTCAGTTATCCAGGTACAAGAAACAGGGCCCAGGACAGCTGGAACCATCACAGTCTGGACAGATGGAACCATCACAGTCAGGACAGCTGGAACCATCACAGTCTGGATAGCTGAAACCATCACAGTCAGGACAGCTGAAACACACAAAAAAATTACTTTACTATTATGCACTTTGCTACTAAGTAATCTACTGTGCATATAGTACTACCTACTATGCTATATTATGTCCATACTACTCTGCACTCAAGAATGTAGCACTCAAGTTCGACACTGTTTGACGGACAATGTTACTTACCCTTAGCTGCCAGTGTAGTACCCTTCCTGTTGACTTGTTGTACAGAACTTGTAAGTCTCTTTGGATAGAAGTGTCAGCTAAATGACTACATGTAACATATGTTGTCTCCAAACTGATCAGTGTTGCAAATATGTTAAATACATACAGTATGTTGTTATGAACACATATCAAAGGGATAGTTCAAATTTTCGGAACCTTAGACCTATTTGCTGCTTACCAACGGTGTTGAGATCTATCGTAGTCAGATTCTCTATGTTGCAGTGGGCTTAAGATACGAGAGAAAATGCAAGGAAGTGCAGGAAAAACATCCGTAATTGAAACAAATACAGATACAACAGTGTAATGGAAATGGACAGCAACATGCTATTGTTGCTTTAATGAAGGCTAGCTATGCCATGTTTAACAATACATAATGAGACAGGGAAGGGACAGAGCAGGGGGTTATAGACCTGTTCGCTGTATACGTCACAACGTCAGACTCTCAGTGTGCGTGAGCTGGTCAGAACAATGGGGCAGACTACAATATATTTGCATTTGTTAGCCATCCTAGCGATCGAAACAATTAATCCATGCCAAAGCTAGATATGTAAAAGGTGAAAGACTCACACTCACAGCCATGGTGATTTGGCAAAATGACATCCAGCCGTTTTCGTTTGAAACAACTTTTAGTCAGGAGAGTGTCGTGGTTTCTCCATAGAGCCCCGTTGTATTCTTTTAGCGCAGCAGCTTGTGCAGGTTTTGATTGATTGATTGACAATTTTATTAACAGATTGCAGAATGGGTACAAGACAGTACAGCTCAATACACACAATTGTTAAGGGGATGCAGACCAGAGAAAGACTTTCGTCACACCATGATTGTCAACACACAGAGTCGCAAACGGGAGCAGCCCCGATGGATAAAGCGATATAAAGAAATAAATGTGAAGTTATCTTTGAACCTCTGTTGTCAAGCCTTGTCAATATTAACCCCCCCCCCTTTATGGCAAGGGCGTGAGCAAGTGGAGAAAAACTCAGTGCAATTAAACACTATGCAACGACCACTGCAAATGGCGAGTGAATCGTCAAGTAACGTTAACGTCATCGCTACTGCTGTGACTAGCTGCTCTAGTCTAGTCTACCGGTCACAAGGTATAGTCAAAATCCATATCCAGCTACCAGGTTGGCGTCAGTGAAAACAGTAGTAAACTGTAGTCGATTAAATTACTTTATTATGACATTAGGTAGCATTAAATCGTTCGCTCATAAAATTTGTGACATTTTAAATGTGATTTATAACGGACTGTTTAATGTCTGGGACAGAACGGCCGACTTGCGTAAATAATATAGACCTATATTGAGAGGTGTCTTTTCCCCGCGGAACACAAGTTAAGTTGCTATATCGTTAATATATAAGTGTAACTTAATGTTACATGCATGCATTCGAATGTTTCGTTCTCTCTGCTATGATGAAAGCAGAGCAGTGTGTGCTTCAACACCTCTCTCAAGTACCTGTAATGAATGAATGAATAACACGCACACGCCAGACCACAGCCCAAGCATTAAGAGCAGCCCGGCGCTGTAGTCTTATCTGGGAGCATTGGGGACACATACTGTCGGACAATATAACAATAATTAACTAATTTACAAGTTGTATTAAGTTTTGCAAATAAGGGAACAGAGAAAGAACATTTCAAAGCAGTCAAAAAAGCAATATCTCGATTTTTACATATTTCTGAAGTGCGTGATATTTCTCGGGATTTCTGAGGAAACTAACTCGCCGTCACAAGTCGGCCTACACCACACAGAGTCACATATACTGTACATTCTAATATAAAATATACAGTAAGTGTACAGTAAAAATTGTCGATTTAAGTAAGTAAAAGTAAAAGTCCAGGAAGATTTGATAGTACTGTCACCTTGTTTCTTATAGTGCAATCACTCCATTCTGTTAATGCTGTTTAGTCTTGTTTTTTACAGTGTGATCATTCCATTCTATGTTAATGCTGTTTAGTCTTGTTTTTTTTACAGTGTGATCATTCCTTTCTATGTTAACTCATTCGGGGCCATCCACGTACCCATTCCACAATCTGTTAATAACATTTTCATTCAATCAATCACTGTGCAGATTGAATTGATTGAATGAAAATTGTATTAACAGATTGCAGAATGGGTACAATACAGTACGGCTCAATGCACACAATTGTTAAGGGGATGCAGACCAGAGAAAGACTTTCATCTTGTTTACATCAGGGTCCCCCATTTTCAATTCATAATGAATTGTAAGATAGGGTGCAACTTGCTCCGTGCAATCCATTCTTTGTGGATCTAGCCCTAAGTGGTTAAAGGAACATGCCAACTATCTGGCTGCACGTTAGCCTAGCTTAGCACAATGAATGGAAGCAGACATGACCAGTTAGCCTAGGCATTGTCCAACTAACACCTCGCCCGAAGGCTAACCATCATGTCCGCTTCCATTCATTGTGCTAAGCTAGGCTAACGTGCAGCCAGATCGCTTTCTACTGAACGCACATAGAGGAAACGGGCATCTAGCTTCTTGTCTCTCTCTGGAGAAGACAATAAGCTAATTTCCCAAAATGTTGGCGTGTTCCTTTAAGACATTTCTAATAGTTCTCAAGTTCTGCCACCGTTAGTTCTCCAGCTGCTGGCAGCCTGATGGGGGACTGGCCGAGGCGGTTAGTGGAGTGTCGGGGGGTGTATAAGTAGACTTCAGTGACCAAAACATTAGAGCACCTTCTTAATTTTAAGGTGCACACATTTCTGTACAATTCATGTGTCAGTCATCTCAATACTTATTAATCATTCTATAGAGAAAACAAGGACATTTTAGGAGCGCTACTTCACTTATACAGGTATCAAAAAAGGTGATATTTCCCCTACAAAAAGCATCTAGGGATTTCCAAAAAATGTACCATGGTATTTCCATAAATGTTATGGTCAATACCCTCATGACCAAAACATGACGTGGTTTAATTGGTATTATATACCGTGGTACCAATTAAGCACAACAGTGGTCCCATGGCTATACAAGTATCATGGCAGTCAGAGCCGTAGCCAGGGTTTAGAAATTAGGGAGGTCAATTTTTTTTTTTTTATACACACTTTCTTACGCAACTGGCTAGCCATTATCTAGAGATCAACTTAAGGTCAGTCACTCACAAAGTCATTTACAGGACGTGGGGGCACTTACAGGTGAGTGGCCTAAAGAGTGCACCAAAATGTACTGGTACATTCAGGTCCAGAATTGTTGGAATTCCCTGACAAAGATGTGCAAAAAGCTGTACAATTTAAACAATACCATACTGGTAATGAGCAAATAGTTGTTTATTAAATTAATGCATGGAGCTGTTCAATCTTATTTCATTTGATACTAACTACTCAGTTCATACAGATTTCAAGTATCCAAATATCAATGATGAATATTGCATAAGGTTTACACAGTTAATGGATCACCTTTTTGTTTTATATTCATCTTCAGAGAGGAGTAATAGTTAGATCTTAGATAGTTAGATAAATATTTGATTTATATGGCAATTAAATCAATGGTGTGCTTGTTTGTTTGGGGAGTTTGACCTACAGTTAATGTGCCTACCATGAAGTACCACGTGAAGGTGCATGCTCAATGGACAGCACAAAAACTATTTGTGTAGGTGAGACTAGAGCTACCACAGATAGTAATAAGTTATAACAGTAAGTAATCCATACCATATATATCCTAATAGTTACCTTACCACACGATGACCAAAATATGATGATGATATGATATTGAAGAGTTTACCGCCGGCCACTAGGGGGCAGCGTCCCGTTAGTAGTGCTGACCGGCTTATTTTAGGGACCTAGGTCACTCACAGTAACGTGGGCTTAGTCTCTATGACCAAATAACGTTATCATTCATATTATTATCAACATCATCACCATGGCATGGCACACACACACTACCTCAGGCTCCTCCTGCTCACTGTCCCTCGCGTCGGTCCACCTGGAAAATGTCCAGATTACCAGTCCAGTCCACGGTGCAGGCTTGTCATTGCTGTTCTGTCACAAGCGCGCACATGCTTCCCAAAGACCTCTGTGACCTCATAGCTGGCTAC
>NC_140166.1:115355036-115368756 GCF_963971535.1 Notolepis coatsorum
TTATGCTATAGCATATAAGTAATATATTTACATATTGTATCTGCAAAAGTCACAAACGCAGCAACCAGAAGTTAGCACCACTATCTAGCAATGATTAAAGTTAAGGTTAAGGTTCATTTTAACATTCACTTAACCTCTTAACACTTTCAGCGCCAGAGGTCGCTGTTTACTGTTACTGTTGGAAGGCCACCGCTTTAAACGAATGGGAATACGTGGCAGAGTTTAAAGCGCTATATAAGCTATATTATATATTATAGCTATGGATCTAATAATATAGTTGATTATCATTGAGTTTCTTCTGGTCAAGATGCAAAAAATAGATAATTTTTCCATCCATACATTCCCGTTTTATACCGTCGTGAATATGAGTGTAGTTTCAGGGCGGTCTGGTGTCATTTTCAAAAGGCTGCGTAATGGCCGGCAACGTGTATTCTAGTAAAAGCGTTATCGTTTCTTCCCTGGACTAGCTACTGTTCTCAAATCAAATTTATATTATCGGTATTATGTTTCATCATGAATGCATGAAAGGGGGGGAGGTCGATTTTTTGTGCTTTGATCGCCACCAACGGAACACGTTACACACACTTTTACACACACACGCTCTGATCGCAATGAAGGCATTTTTAGATCAACGCAATATTGATACCATATAGCCATTACCTTGACTAGGATCTGTCCATTTGCATATTTATGGTATCTAGGGACATCTATGGACCTCAGTGAATGTATTCCCAGTGTCATACATATTGTGTCTATTACTAGGCTTGCTTAAATTGTGATGAAACCAAGGAGAATATGAATTATGATTTTTCTTTGCATCTTTGACAGTGAATAACACCATGCTAATAATGACCAGACATGGAAAACTGCCACTGATCTCGTTCAGTACCTTCTTGAGATCATGTGTACAGAAAATCTAAGAAAATGAATAAAGGGAAGATGATTAGACAGAAGGTTTTGTAGATACAGTACTGAATTCTCCCATCTGGACCAATGCAATTTGAAATATTATTATAGAATATAGAATAGCAGGCTTATAAATTACCTTATTATATCCAATTCGCACATTTATGGATTGTGCCAAATCTTATATTTCAAATGCCCGAGTTCAATTTGGATTTAGTATCACCAGGCGTGCATAAGAACAGATAATGAAATCTACTGTATGTACAGTAGCTTTTTTATTTTTATCAGGGTGCAACCGTTTTGAAATAAATTTCAAATCTAATAGTTGCTACATGCTAAAAATAGGGAAGAGAAATGGACTGCACTTCAATATATGTCAATAACGTTAAGTGTTGTGGTTTATTATCCCGAATAATAAGTGTAACTGAGGGGTACAATTCCCTGACTGTATTGATTACGCAGGAGGTAATTATACGACCTGAATCTTAGGGAATTATATCTATGGTGCACTGGTGATATATAGCGGGAGATACTGAAGGGTCCCCCCGGTTGTAAGCCAGCAGGGGTAGAGGATCTGTCGGTAGTAGAGAGTCTGGTCAACGATGACTAAGGAGACTCCAAGTACAGGAGACGGTGCAATAGTCTCTTGATCCACAGACGAATACAGCTGTTCTCCGTAGACTGTAGCTCCACAGTGAAGAAAGCTAGCCTACCTCAGGCTCTCTGAGGCGCAGACTCGACGTGGCTCCTCACAGGGTAAATCCCACACACGTGTAGGCGTCGGCGATTCTCCGCTCCATAAATCACAGGACCAAAACAAATATAATCCAGCCGTAAATGGCTATGCAGTCGTCGGGTAGATTAATCCAGTGTACATGTCCACACGATCCTCGTCTAGGTCTCCTCGGGTGAAAGCGCCATGAAAGCAGCCCAGCCTGGATAAGCACTCTAGCTGGTACGAGGAAGCGTTGGTGATGCTGGTCACTGTAGAACTTTAGCCGCACGATACACTATACACAAATAGACTATTACTGACTTAATAGAAATATGTCGCACTCGACGGTATAGCGCCAAACTCTGACACTTCAGTTATTAATTCGCACGCAGTCTCAATGCTCTCTTTGGGGCCAAACAGGCCATACTTCACCGCACGGAGTATCGTGGGTGAGGCTTCAACTTTAGTTCCTAAGTGCTTCTGTATTCACCTGCGCCATATTTATATGCACGGCGAACAATCTAGTGCCAACCTCATTTCTGTCTCGTATTCTTGGGCAAGGCCGGGCATGTACAGACATGTCTTGACGGTGGCTTTGAACCTGACTCTGGAGGCATGGCCCTGGCGCCTGTGGACCGCTGTCCAATAGGAGAATGAAATATTATGGTCTGTACTAGGCTAAAGGGATATTCCGTGTATATGTACAAGGAATATACAAGGGATATCAAAACGATATACAAATACTATGCAATATATATCAATCAATAAATATATATATATTCGGTTTAATCTGATCCTTTGTAACAATAAGAGATATTAAAAAAAATCATACAGAAGTAATGTGATTGAAACCCCATAGAGGCTTTTGGGAAGTGGTGTTCAGAAAAATTCCAACGCTCATCGAAAGCTCTCGTTGTCCGCAAAAAAACTACAATTCCCGGTGTTCAAATTTTCCAAAATGGTAGACTTTCACGAACTAAACAAGACCAAAACAAAAATGAAAATCTATCTAATAACAATTTAACCTATTGGTAAACTAACCTATTGATGATACTATACATTATAACTGCTGTTGTGACATGGTTATGATGTTTATACTTGAATACGTTTGACAAAAAAGTCTGGAGAACTTGATTTATGATGTGATCATAAATGTGATTTATGATGCGCTCGCCATTTACGACAGTCTAGACAGGTTCGCTGGAAGCGCCGCACTGCTTCTCTCCCTTGCAGTATCCAATAACGACGTCTGATCTCCGCAAAGACTCTCTCTGCCCCGGCGTGATGCACATCCTCGTCGTATTTCTTTATGATCAGCTCTGTGACCTTGTGTCGGCTGTTTAAGACTATCGGGTACTTGACGTCATCCGGTAAGTCTGGAGCTCTCCGCAGATGACCACCCACTCTGATGAGACCATGGGCGTCGCTCTCGGGGGCTAGGTGGAGCAATCTGCTGTCTGATGGGACGGGCTTTGCTCCCTGTAGACAGTCTAGCTCATCGGGAAACGAGTCTCTCTGGGCTCGTTGTAGTAGAAGAAGTTCTGCTTCTTCGTAGTCAGCTGCTGTAATGTCAGTAGTGAGCTGAATCTCTGGGTGGTGCCACAGGAATGTCTTTAGCTGCGCACTCTCTAGGGTGAGGCAATCGTCTATGTCGGGGTCTGTGGAGACGAGTGTGTTCAATCCACAGAACATAGATTTCTTGTTTTCGGCCTCCTCTTTACTCGCTTCCCGTGGGGTGGGTGTAGGCCACTCTTCTTCCGGGAGCTTGAGGAACTCTGGCCCGTCACTGTATAGGTTGTGACGGGTGAGGTCATCCAGGGACATTCCCCGGGTGATGACGTCAGCTGGGTTGTGTTTTGTGTCCACATACCTCCAGCTTGCTACTTCTGTTAAATCTTGAATCTCTGTGACTCTGACTCCCACGAAGACCTTGTATCTGCACGAATCAGACCGGATCCATGTGAGTACTGTCGTGGAGTCTGACCACAAGATTGTTCTTTGCACCGGAATGGTGAGTTCACGTTGGATTAACGTGGCGAGTTGCGCTCCTGCTAGGGCTGCGCAGAGCTCTAGACGCGGGATAGATTGTTGCTTTCGTGGGGCTATTCTTGAGCGAGCCAGGATGAAAGCAGTATGTATTTCTCCTCCCTCCTCTCGGGCACGCAAGTAGGCCACCGAACCGTAGGCTACTTCGGAGGCGTCGCTGAAGACGTGCAGGTCCATCTGGCACGTCTCCGGCCTCACTGTGGGTGGGAAGTAGCTGCGGCGTATGTTGACACCTGGGAGTGAGCTGAGTTCCGTCTCCCACTCTCTCCATGTGGATGCAAGGTGTTCGGGTATGGGGTCGTCCCGGCCCTGGTCCTTGTCCCATAACGCTCTTACAATCATCTTTGCCCTGGTGGTGTAAGGTAGAATACATCCCAACGGGTCATATTGTCTGGCGAGTGTTCTGTATACACTCCGTCTGGTGGTCGGTAGTGCAGTCGACCTTCCCTGCTCCTTGGTCAGGGGTGTGTGTTTATAATGGAGCGAGTCTGTTTTGAAGCGCCTAGTCCTAATGTCATTTCTTGGGCTTCTCCTGGGATGGTCGCCATCCAGGTCTCGCTGCTTGCTGCCTTGTCCTCGGGGGAGAGGCTGCGCAATACTTGCGGGTCGCTGCTGGCCCACTGCCTGAGATCAAAGCCGCCTTTGATCAGGGAGGCGCGGAGCCTGAGCAGAAGGGCCTCGGCTTCTTCTGGCATCGAGACGCTTTGCAGACAGTTGTCCACGTAGAAACTATTTCCTACACTTTGTCGGACCTCTTCATCAGCTGCTGGGTCCTCTGCGACGTGTTTTTGCAGTGCAAACGTAGCACAGCATGGGCTGCATGTGGTTCCGAAAGGGAGGACTTCCCATTGATAGATGGCTGGTTGCTCATCCCCGATCCTCTCTCTCCATAGGAACCGCAGCAGGGGCTTGTCCTCCTCCACTAGTCTCACCTGCAGGAACATCCCTTTGATGTCGCCGCTGATGGCCACCTTGTCTTGGCGGAAACGTAGTAACACGCCTAGTAGAGAGGGGCCGAGTGTTGGGCCGGGCAAGAGCTCTTTATTCAGATTTTGTGATCCGATCTGGTAGCTGCAGTTGAACACAATACGATCCTTGCCGTTGTGGTGGACTTTGTGGTGCGGCACGTACCATGATTCGGTCGTCTGATCGGCCTCTTTAATGTCAATTTTCTTTATGTGTCCCGCTGTGATTAGCTTGTTAATCTCAGCGCGGTACACCGTCTCTTGAGCGGGGTCTCAGTAGATACCGCTCCGTCGCTTCTTTTGGGGCGTGGCTATGCAGTCGTCGGGTAGATTAATCCAGTGTACATGTCCACACGATCCTCGTCTAGGTCTCCTCGGGTGAAAGAGCCATGAAAGCAGCCCAGCCTGGATAAGCACTCTAGCTGGTACGAGGAAGCGTTGGTGATGCTGGTCACTGTAGAACTTTAGCCGCACGATACACTATACACAAATAGACTATTATTGACTTAATAGAAATATGTCGCACTCGACGGTATAGCGCCAAACTCTGACACTTCAGTTATTAATTCGCACGTGGTCTCAATGCTCTCTTTGGGGCCAAACAGGCCATACTTCACCGCACGGAGTATCGTGGGTGAGGCTTCAACTTTAGTTCCTAAGTGCTTCTGTATTCACCTGCGCCATATTTATATGCACGGCGAACAATCTAGTGCCAACCTCATTTCTGTCTCGTATTCTTGGGCAAGGCCGGGCATGTACAGACATGTCTTGACGGTGGCTTTGAACCTGACTCTGGAGGCATGGCCCTGGCGCCTGTGGACTGCTGTCCAATAGGAGAATGAAATATTATGGTCTGTACTAGGCTAAAGGGATATTCCGTGTATATGTACAAGGAATATACAAGGGATATCAAAACGATATACAAATACTATGCAATATATATCAATCAATAAATATATATATATTCGGTTTAATCTGATCCTTTGTAACAATAAGAGATATTAAAAAAAATCATACAGAAGTAATGTGATTGAAACCCCATAGAGGCTTTTGGGAAGTGGTGTTCAGAAAAATTCCAACGCTCATCGAAAGCTCTCGTTGTCCGCAAAAAAACTACAATTCCCGGTGTTCAAATTTTCCAAAATGGTAGACTTTCACGAACTAAACAAGACCAAAACAAAAATGAAAATCTATCTAATAACAATTTAACCTATTGGTAAACTAACCTATTGATGATACTATACATTATAACTGCTGTTGTGACATGGTTATGATGTTTATACTTGAATACGTTTGACAAAAAAGTCTGGAGAACTTGATTTATGATGTGATCATTTTGGGACCGGTACCGGTCCCGTCGGGCTTAAGAGGTTAAGGGTTATGGTTAAGACATAAAGTTAGGGTTAAGGTTAGTTTTAACATTCACTTAAGGGTTATGGTTAAGACATACAGTTAGGGTTATGGTTAGGGTTTCATCCCCAGCAGAGGACATTTGAAGTGTTCTGAAAACGCTAAACGTTTCTTGTATAAATTCTGTACTTATTTGTAATACACACGTTACATTTTCTATACAATATGTACATATATTACTTATGGCTATAAGTTAACTTATATTATGTAACTTTTTTCCTGTACTTTATTTACATAATTTAAGTGACATTATATTGGGCTGTTATTTTGTATATATTAGTGATTACTGGTATCACCATTGCCTGGAGTTGGTGAGTTTATTGTATCTTTGAACTCACCCCTACATGTTGGGCTTCCCACTCTCCAGGACGTTTATAACAAGCGTTTCATCATAAAGTATTCTGTATTTTGTTGTGACAAATAATAAACAAACTTGAACTTGAAACTCTTTGAACTCACCCCTACATAATGCCTCATGTCAGCAGGATTGCAGTTCATTTGATTTCCAATTAAATTCCAAAGTGATATTTTTTGGCAGGATCATATTTAAGTACATTATCTTGAGCAGCACAGTGACCGCAGCAGACATATATCAGTGACAGTATTACAATTTAAGAAATCAATTCATATTCAATTCAGTCGACTCCGCTGATGGACTTTTTTTTTTAAAGCCCATTATGAAGGAACGCCTGGCACGGAAAGATTCTCTAAACTATTAGGACATAATTGAGATGAACACTCTTAAACTTCAGTTTCAGCTTAGGTTGAGTTGATTGGATTGGAAGTGAGGAATAGAAGCCTAACACAGAGCTGTCAAGCGCATTTCAGAATACTTTCAATTAAATGTTGGCAGTATTTATTTATTTATCTTTCAAGACAACATGGTTCATTTTTAAAGGGGACACCAGACAATTGCTACGTCTCCATGCAACCCCTGCACTGCAGACCAGCCTTTGATCAGCACCACGGACAGCAGCCAAATCGAATGTAGTACAGCCTGCTCTGGGCCCTATTCCCCGTACCTGGTTCAACTAAATCGATCAAAAGTCCCATTATCCAGATTCAATTAACCCGATGTTTGAATCCAGGCTTTCCCTGTTCCTCGAACGCTGTTTCAGTCTCGTTAATTCAAACCAGACTTGATACTCAGGATAATTGCGCGCGGCCGCCTCACCTGAAAAGACAGCAGGTGTCGATCGCAGAAATCCTGATTTTCTAACGGCATTGATTGATTGATTGATTGAAAACTTTATTAACAGATTGCAGAAGGGGTACAATACAGTACGGCTCAATAGCCTCGCTGACAAGTTAAATGCATAATCTATAGGCTAATGTTAAGTCCCTCATTACCCCAATCAATCATATTATATTTATTTCAATGTGCCTGCTGGCAGTAGGCTTAATGGAATGAATAATCGAATGAGATATATTGCTAGTGAAAATAATTAGTTCAACTCTTTCAGAATAAGTAGATACAAACAAGCCCAAAGAGTATCTAATTGATACGAATTAATAGATATGAGGATATCTGTACTGTATGCGCTCGGTTTAGGTATCATGTACTTTATATATAAACAAAGTTTTCAAGGCGTGACCCCGGAATAACGGTGTCAGAGAGGCTTGGAGGGAGGCTATACAGTTTCACTATTAATCAGGTTTTAATCTGCTTCGGACATCATCCATACATGCATTGAATTGATTAACCTTTGGTTTATACCAGTGACACCTCATGTTCATCATCAGATAACAGATAAATGCATTTTCTCAAATTCATTCGTCAAAACGTCAACGGCTCATTACATTTCTCAAATCCGTCAAACAGCGCATCTCATCAGACATTTTAATCTCAGTTACAATATCACAATAACGTGCGAGTGACAGTGATACAATTCAACAATCCACAGATTCAGATTCCTCGTAATTCATAATCCACAGTCCACACATAAAGACGCTTCAATTTATGCTTGAATGAAACACAATCCGAGCGCTCTGTTAAGCAAATACATCAACAGCGAAGAATATGAAACTAATCAGAGCCAAACGCTCGATAGGTTTCATTCATTAAAAACATCCCAGCGGGATTCACATTTGCAATGCTCCGCATTATTAAAATAACCACTTAGTATGTGTCGTGACTCGCGAGCGCCGTATCCGTATAACTATGACGTGCATTATTTAGGACAAAGTAAATCTATAGGCTGAATATGATTTATTATCAGCATTTTAGGTATATTATTTTACATTTCAAAAGCCCCCTCTAGAAAAACGAAGCACAAAAACATAATTCAGAATGGTATAATGGGATCCAGACTGTGAGAATTATTTCAGGAAGCGAGCTGCATTTCTTTGTGAGGGTGTGGCCATGGTTTATCCAGCTAACTGAACTAAACCCTGCCCTCGACCAGGTTAAAACTTTTTGATATGTTGCCATAGTGATTTAGACAATCCGACGTCGGGGAACGGAAAGGTCTGGCTTAAAGGCCAACCTTCACATTGTATTTTTGTTCAATAAAAAATGTGGACTAGGCCAACGGTGACTTTCATGAAGAAGGGAAAAAAAGTATTGAAATTGACCCAGTTTTAGCGTTTTTATCAAACATTTTGTCTGCCCAACACAATCACCACGCACGTGGATATTTTAATCAATGGTTCATAACGTGCGTGTGTAATCAAAATGATGTCGTCACAACAGGTGCAGGGCACCAGGGGGCTCACCAGGGGGCGCTGAGAGTCACACACAGCTAGTGGCAGGCACTGAGAGCCTTGCTACTACTAGCCGAATGAAAATGTATCTGTTTCACCTAACAACACTATTGTTCTGTGATCATAGCCATCCATCTCTAAAGCTAACCACTATTTGTAAAAGCCACAACCACGTTACCATATTTGTAATAATGTAAATCATTGTGTCGTTGTACATATTGTGTACACCGTTATAAGCTAACATAGCTTAGCTTGGTAGCTATTGTGCTAACAACATATCCCGACATCCGGCTCGCTGGCCGGCATGAACGCCCGACACAAAATGGTTCTCTCCTCTCTGTACACCCCCGTCCCCACGGGTACCCTGCCGGGGAGCCCATGGACGCGACAACGGCGGCAGCCGTAGGGTGCTCGAGCCCGCCGTAACGCTAGTGGTACACGATAGCTATGAGCTAACTAACGCTACGGCCGCCGCTGTTGTCGCGTCCACAAGCTCCCCGGCAGGACACACGCGAGAACGGGGGCACACAAAGAGGAGAGAACCACTATAGCTCCGCAGGGACGGCGGAGCTATAGGCTAACGTCAGTGTAGTGGTCCCGACTGTAGCAGGGACGGCGGAGCTATAGGCTAACTGTGATGCACCGAGTGGGCCACCATTGATCAACATGCAGCGACGTGTAGCTTGCATGATGCGTGTGCAGTGCTTTGCCACAAAGGTCTGAGAAGAGGACCTGCACATGATTTTACTCGTTCCCCAAACTCCTCTACATGCCCCGATCTCAAATGGTTCACGACAGTAGACATAATGCTAACTGTAGCTAAGGGGCTACACAACCCGGACTGTATTAAAGATTGTTTAGA
This sequence comes from Notolepis coatsorum, assembly GCF_963971535.1. NCBI lineage: Eukaryota > Metazoa > Chordata > Actinopteri > Aulopiformes > Paralepididae > Notolepis > Notolepis coatsorum. Next base: position 115,364,644 of record NC_140166.1, read on the forward strand.
TTAAACCACTACTAAAGAATATTAATAGCCAGACAGTATAGTTAGACAAAATGGCGGACACTCAATGGACGGCACGGGGACAAGGATACCTGGTTTATAAGCATTTTAATCGTCATAGCAATATACATCTGAATTATCACGTTTCTCTTTTAATAATAGAATGTCAGAGTATCAAAGTCAGCGGTAATGAATAGTTCCTAGGTTACGAATACTCAACCGGAGCTCTGCAGGGAGTGAGAAGAGACGAGGTGATACAGGGCAAAGCAAGGGTAGTTGGAGACGATGGTTCCCCTCTGGAGCTCCAAGCTCCGGAGGAATTGGAGACTGGTCGGATAATCCTGTCGTCGCTGGAAGAAAAGGGGTCTCGTACGGAACCGGTCCTTGTAATCCTAGCGCCCGATGGCAGGTTTAATAGCTATTAATCCAAAAGCCCGATGGCATCGATGGTAGCTAGCTAGCTTCGTTTGTACTGGAAGCTAGCCCGCAGACGGTCTTCAATGAGTAGTTAGATCCAAACGCCGCTGGGTTTAACTATACGTTTCTCCATGTTACTTCGCTTACACAAGTCACTATACTGCGCCAATAATGGCTCTACAATATTATAGTCGTATCTAAGTAGCTACTAGCTATCTGTAACGATACACCGCTTGTAGGTCTGTGTACAACTGTACCGGACGTATCACGCTCTCGCTCTGCTGCTTCTCCTGTTCTGATACTGCCGACTCGTTACTTCCACTGCTGTTAGGTTACTGCTCATGCGGCTGCTTGCACCATCTACAATATATATATACTCAGACTGATTTCTAGGGCGCAGCCGATTTACCTGTCCGGAATCAATGCGCCTGCTATGGGCAAGTCTGAACTTGTCTGAACATGTCTCGAACCATGTCTGGGGGGCTCGTCTGGTGGCGCCTCCAATGTCAAGTGCGGGACCCAATGAGGCGAGCGAAGAATACTATTATGCAAACGGATGGCGTAAAGATATATATCTTATATATATAAACAATATACAAGTTATACAAAATAATAAACGCAGACTTTCAGTGTTAATCTGGACCTTCAGAACACTAACGTTAGCCAGCGCCATATATCGAGTAGTATTATGACCCGGACGGGAAGGCATACGTTTCCTGAAGTGACGTCACAGCCGTGCTAGCGTCTGATAAGCTTTTAGATTCGGCTCATTAATATGCACCTGTAGTGACGTCGGCGTTTGATAAGCTTTTTTGATTCGCGCGTGCATGTTATTTGTGCGTGGACCTTTTTAACTCTTTCGGAGTGGCATTTCCGGTGTCAAATGGAAAAAAATAAATAATGAAATTATATACCAATGATGTAAACTACCCATAATTGATCAGTAGGGTTTAACCTGGTTGTTGGGCTTTAAGTCAAGCTATGCTGAAAATTATCCAGGTAACTCAGTTAGCCAGGTACGAGGAACAGGGCCCTGTACTCAAACCACCACAGCCTGATTTATCCAACTATCAAACATCCAAATACACAGCCTACACTATCAAATCAACACAAAGGATTACCCAGTATGTTGAAACAAGTAACAATAATGAACAAAGTCATAATGTAATATACAATATGATCGCAATGGCACAATTGAGCTTTTTTGAATAGAATAGAAATAGAATAGAATCGAAATACTTAGAATAGTAGAATAAAATAGAATACAAATGGAATAAAATATACAGTAAATAAATACAGTAAAAATATACTGAGGTCTACAGTAGGTGTAATATTGCACAGTGCTGTTTTTTTTTTTTTTTTACTTTGGCCATTCCCCTGGCTCTTTTATGTGTTTATCACATTTATTCTGGTCAAGGATGACCGACAGAAACAGGCTGAAAGGGTTCAGATGGGGGGGAAGACACTCTGGGAAAGGCACGGCTGCAGTCCGGGATTCGAACTCGCTAAACCCCAGATCCGTGACGAGCACGGTTGTCCACGGCGCCGAAATAGCGCTTGTGGTACGTGGTGAGCTACTGGAGCTCCCCTCACAGTGCTGTTTCAAAGTCGAGGAAGATGGTAACTGTCACTCTGTGCTCAGTAATGCAGTGAGGCACAGTGATGCATTGTATAGTCTGATGGCTGTTGGAATGAAGGACTTCCTGTGCCGTTCAGTGCTACATTTAGGGAGTGTGAGCCTAGCACTGAACATGCTCCTCCTGTCAGCCAAGTCTGTGTATAGTGGGTGGGAGGGGTTTTCCCTGATGGCCTGGAGCTTAGCAAGGCTCCTCCTCTCCGCCACCCTTGCTAGGGAGTCCAGCTCCACCCCAACCACGCTACTGGCCTCCTTGACCAGCTTATCCAGCCTGTTTGTGTCCCCTGCTCTCAGTCCGCTGAACACAGCCTGAATCAGAATAGGGATATAATATCACTACAGAAATGAGTTTGATATATCAGAGCATAGATCCTTTCTTCATCTTGTCAATTGCTGCAGTTTGGTATCAGCTAATATACGTATGTTAGATCTCTCTCTCTCTCTCTCTCTCTCTCTCTCTCTCTCTCTCTCTCTCTCTCTCTCTCTCTCTCTCTCTCTCTCACACTCTCTCTCTCTCTCAGTGCATACTGGGAGTGAGATTGGAGATTGGAGGTGCGTGGAAGTAGTGTGAGTGCTTCTAATTTTTCTATCTTTATCTATATATTTAGTTACGTTTATTTATGCAATATTGTAATTATAGTGTAGTGTTACTTTACTGTGTGTTTGGTGTGTACAGGGTTAAGTGGGGAGTTTGTTTGTTTGGCAGTCGGCCAGTTTGTGCTGATGGTTGGCGTGATACGCCAGTATGGATTTTGCCAGACTCAGTAGAAAGCATGGCATCAAAATATCTGCTCCTAATGTGTCTGTAGAGGATTGTAGCTTAGCAGTGGCTAAAGTTGTTGGGCACAACAGTGTTAAGTCTGCTGCGAAAATGAACGGTAGAGTTGTGATTTTTCTAGACTGTGTGGAGAAAGTGAACGCGGTGGTTGAAACCGGTTAGTATTGACAGCGCATTCATTACCGTGACGCCTCTCTCCACACCAGGCAGAAGGATCAATGCTGGGTATCAAAATGGACCAAACTGGACTGACGGGACCCATCTTGGGTTGCTCATATTGCTCCTGCTGAGATATATGTGTTGAATGGAAATATGGAAACAATGTTGTTTGGGTGGAGCTTCAATGAAGTTATTTGTTGTGTTGTAGATGGACAGTTGTATTGTAGCACTGCTTTTACGTGAGATCTCATGTGGTTTTGAGTATGATGGGGACACATGTATCTTGTCCGATAGAATGTGTAGTTATTTAATTGTATTGACACACACATTGTAATGAGAATTATGTAAATAAATGTTTTTTCTAAAATCAAAAAAAAATTCTCTCTCTCTCTCTCAATTCAATTCAAATGGCTTTATTGGCATGACGCAACTTGTACATGTTGCCAACGCAAATAATTAATAACATAAGCATGGATTACAAAACACATATTAATGTCATAGTACATACAGAAATTATCATCATAAAATAGAACATAAAATATTACGGCATAAACATGTCAGGTGACTGTCACTTACTGTCCCTCAGTCTATGGCAGGCAGCAACAGCTGCTGTAGCTCACAGCTTGTTGAGTCCTCCCCTCTCTCTCTCTCTGTGTTTCTCCTCTCTCTGTCTATCTCTCAATTTGATTCAAAGAGGCTTTATTGGCATGACCATGTTGAAGTACAATGTTATTGCCAAAGCACATGGTACAAGGTAGTACAAACAGGGAACATGTATTATGGTTCAAATCAACAACCATGTCAACAATATTTTGTAATGCAAATAAACAATCATTGTGCTTGAAGGAGAAGAAAAGCATAGCAAGAACGGGAAGCTGAACATAACTGATAATATGAAAATAATATTGTTCTATCTCTCTATCAGATATTTCTCTGTCTCATGGAATTAATTAATTAATCATAATTAAAATAAATATGACAATATTTGTACGATAAAAAATTACGCATTTGATGTCGGAAAAATTTATAATATGGATTAATCTGATCACAGGCAGCTGGATTAACCATATCTGAACCAGCTATTTTGGACAAATGTATAATTACTTAATTACTCAGATATTCAAAC